>NC_136471.1:116004312-116425651 GCF_902686455.1 Sciurus vulgaris | reverse complement strand
TTTTTTTTTAAGTCAGAAAACTTACTTTTGGACTTTTTGGTACTTATAGAAATATTTTAGATGTTTTAAAATGTTTCATTTGACAACCTAAACAGGATATCTCTCATGAATGACTTTATTATCTGATAGCTTTCATATTTCAATATCTCTATCAATATTTTCAAACTAGTATCATGTTAAATATGAAATATTCCAAACATACAGAAGAGTTCAGAGAATAACAACATCTAAGTATCCATCAACCAGAAGTAACACACGATAAACTTTTTCCATAGCTATGATTTTCAGTTTTTACATGGGACATTTTGTTTCTGGCCAGAGACTCTATACTGAAACATCATGTTGGTACAAGATATTTCCCCCTATATCTTGGTAAGCTTTAAAAGCCCAAGCCTTAGCCTTAAAAATGACTTTTATGGGTTCTATAAAGCTCTTTCTTTTCTCCCTATCACCTCCATAACAACGAGCTCAGTGCTATGGCCTTATCTTTTCATTTCCTCTTTGTTTCTGGGCAGTTGGGGATTTTCCTTGCTTTCTTTCACCTTCAGCAATATATTTTGCTATTGTTTTACTTTATCCAGGATTTCTAGAAACTTACAGCACAGGAGGGATTTTATGTTAATTCGGGCTGCCTTATATCAGGATGAGAAATCCTCAATCATTTCTGAGCTCACTATACTATCACTTTGACAATATACATAAAATGTAGTTTTTGAAGACTCTAGCCCTGCTCATTTTGAGAAACACAGAAAAGAATTATGTCTATCACCTTCTTAGTTGATTATTCATTGGCACCAAATGCATTTGACCGTGCTCTCCTATTTGAAAAATTCTTGGATTGGATCACAACAAACTTATCTGACTTTTCCAATCTGTTATTCCTCCTTTTGCCATTTTTTTTTTTTTAAATTCAACCTTCATGATGAAAAACAGCAGGGTCAGTATTTTGCCATTCTCTATTCTAAAACTTTATTACATTCTTCTATGATGTGGACTGAAAAATTGTTCCCAAATGTTCACTTCTCCTTTGTCTCTAAGAGGATCATTTATTGCTAACCATTGATATGTGACATTCAGTGCTGTCCTGTGGGTAAATTATGCTTGCTATTCCATATGACTTGCATTGACTAAGGAAATGTGAATAGGAGTGAAGAATGGCAATTAGAAGTCCAGTTAAATGGTAACTGTGGTGTGTGTGTGTGTGTGTGTGTGCATGTGCATGTGCATTCACCAAGTTTCTCATCTATTCTCTTTCTGCTAGCTAGGATGCTGTAATTTCCCATTATTAGCTGTTCCTCAGTTGATTCTGAGAATGAGAGCAACATGTGGTGTGGGGCCAAACAAAGCCCAGCAGAGTCACCACAGTGTGTCTCTCTTTCTATTAGGTTGGAGTGTCAACCATGAATTGGTGAGCCACTGAGGGGTAGTAACTCACAGAGGACTTGGACACATGCATGCATCACAAAAACTAAAACCTCAGGGGAATCTTATCAAAAGCAGGTAAGAATGAAGAAACTTTTCTTAGGCAGGTCCTAATATAGGCCTAGGACAAAAAGGAAGCTAAGATATAACCACCTCTACCCCACAGATATTCAGCCTCAAGGAGGATGCAAGAACTCATTGTTTAAAAGGTTTCATCTCCAAGAAGCTCCAGGAGAAAGAGATATTTGTAACAGAAGACAGAATTGCACAGGTTTCAAACAGGCCTAAAGGAATTTCCTGGGATTTTACTCCTTCCAAGTCCCAAGAACCCTGCTTGTCATATCAAAGGGGAGCAAAATTTCCTGGGACAAGTGTTTGCATTTTCCCTAATTTCAGAGGTGATGGGGTTCAAAAATTCAGTCCTATTCCAAGAATCAAAATTCTTAAATTCCTCAACCCTATAAAGAACATGTCAAGCTCCCAGAGTAGATTCATACAGTTTGTTCTGAATGTCTACATATTCCACCTTTCCAATAAACATCTGCTAACTACCCTGTGAGACCTGCTCAAAATTCTTCCTTTTGAGATTACAAAGAACCAGGGGTTTTTAGGACTCACTACTTTCTCAGCTTACGGCTGAACTCTGCAACTGCTTCTAGGCTCCCTATGCACCTACCACTTTTTTGGAGCCTGCATGGGTCTGTCGGTAGGTGGGGTTCCATCTGCATCATTTCCACAAAGAACCTATGTAGGAAATAAATTATTTTGTTGTTGTACACCACTAAATTGTTGGGGTTCTTTGAGACTGTAGCATGTTATACTACAAAAAAATTGCTACAAGGACCAAATCATTACTAAAAATTTATCTCTACAACCCTAAACTGTTGAGATGTAATCTCATACAAATAACTTCTTCTTAATGTTTTACTTAGTAAAAATGAGATTAGTGCGAGATATAGAATGATGAAGTATTAAGGAGATTAAAAAATGAGTTTCACTTGATAATTGACCATAACTTTATATCATCACAGGAGAGCTCCTATCTGGGAACTCCCATGCATATTATGAGGGTTAGCACACTGAAGTTAGAACTGAAGTCTTTGTATTTGTAGGTATAGCTAACAATCTCAGATTATAACAATCTCTCCACACATTTTCTTTTATAATGTCCAATATATTTACTAACTTTGATAAACAATTTTAAACAAAAATTGGTCATTTAAAGGTACATGTTGGTGTCTTCAATTGCCAATGAACATTTAAAAACTGTTTTTACAAAACATTAACTTTATGAGGTAGATACTATTTAAAACTATTTAAACATTAAGATTCAGATAATATATATCATCATAAATTATATGTATAGCAGGTCAAAACTATATGTCATATTTTGGATATAAATACTATTATAGGTAAGTATGGGTTTTGACTTCAAAACCAGCATTGAAATAATATTTACCTATTTGCATTGGCATGAAGCAATTAAGTAAAGTACACCCTAGTTTCTCAACATTTGATTTCTTTCCATTCACTCTTAAAATAATTAAATTTTTATTCTCAAATAACATACATACATTGAGTTAAAGGAAAAAAAATCTATCTCTTTAAAGAGAAGTGACCAATTCGGTCACTCCCTTGAGATAACAAAAATAATATTGTTGGGCTAGTTATTTAGAATAAAAAACTTTTTTTCTTAGATTATATATGTAAGGTCAATACCAATGAACAACTTAAACACTATTATAACTAGAAGATTTAATTATTAAACATAATTATTATTTAGTATAATTTTGCAAGTCATAGTATATCATAAATTTAAAAATAATTTTCCTAAAAATCTCTTCCTTTTTCACATCTGGATAAGTGTGCAAAACTTATTTTATTTCAAAAATATTTCAAGTATTTTACAAGCAGGTATAAACATGGGACATTAAAGTAAATGAGCAAATATGGAAAAAGGGAAGCTAAATTTGGAAAAATAAGTCAATTTAAATGTTTAAAAAAAATAAACATTTAATTAAAGATCAAGTTACTATCAGTTCAAATAGGAAAATGTGATAAGTAATCAGATAAGCATTACAAGGCAAAATACTCTAGCTATTTTTAAACAAATAGATACCCCCAAAATAATTGAAAACTTTTAAAGAGTTAAAAATATTGATACATGAAATAAATTTCTTAGGCCATTGTGATAATTTTTTTTTTTTTTTTTTTTTTGCTATTTCTCTTCTTCTGGGTACATAGGAGCTTACTTGAACTTCCTGGACACTGCATAATGTTGACTGGGACAATATAATATAATTATTAGCTGTTATCAATAAAGTGCCTTGAGTTACTTTGCTAGTGTTTAATTATCGATGTGAAACCCTCTGGTATTCTCTTTTCTTTCCCTTTGTCTCAGGGATCAGTAATATTTAACATGCTGGATGACCTTCCTGTCATAGTCCTTGAGTGACTACAATGAACAGAGCACCCTTCTTTCAAACTGTGAAGAGCATGAACTCTAGGAAAGAAACACACCTTCATTATTTTAAGCCACTGAGATTTTAGAGCTTGTTGGTTACTGCAGTATAACCCATCCTATGTTGGCTGATATAGCTATCATAAGCACTCCCTATGTAATTTGGTTACTTACTATTATTTTTTAAATTTGGTTACTTATTCTTTACAATAACCCTAGAAATGTACTATAACAGGAACATTTCTTATACTATACTGCAAAGCAGGTTACAGGTATAAATAGAACGAATAATAATACAATGATGATACACGGGGGATCAAAACTCTGTGATCCCTGAACTCAATTCACTCATGATTTAATCCAAGAATTACCTCTAGAGCAGAGCAGTGCTATACAACAGATATATAATTCAAAGTGGAAATATGAGTGACATGTATGAAATTAATTTTAATAATCTATTTAAACTAAAATCTAAAATATTATCATTTCACCATGTAATCACTGTAAAATACTATTAATGTAATATTTTGCTTTTTATACTGTCTTAGAAATTCAAAGGATACTTGACACAAAAACATATTTCAATTTATATAGCCATAATTTAAGTGCTAATTGCTACATGTGGCTCTGGTATTGAACAGGGGGTTTCACAGACTTTAGAATCTGATCAAATAAATGATTTGCTCAGCCTTTCAAAACTCTTATAAATCTGATTTTTTAAATTTGTACTTTTAAGAGAATATGCTAATAAATATACTTAAGGTCATTTTGTAAGAAAACATTATGAAGACATTCCTTACAGCTTAATAAAAACAAATTTATATACTTTGTAAATGACTGAAATGTAAGTGTGACATAACAAAAATCGAGTAGCCTAAGCTAAAAATCAGTTTGTATATATGGCAACTTTACCTAGGCATAAAAGTTGGCCCAGTAGTAACTATAGGCAGTCTGGATCAACATTGTCCTCAAATTAAAACATAGCCGGGGGATTCAAGATGGCGGACTAGAGGGTGGCTGCGTTTCGTGTTGCTCCAGGACTCAGGACTCAAGAAGAGGAGATATAGAGAGACTTGGGACCAACTCAAAGCAGCCGGGAGAGTGTCTCCCATTGGGCAGGCGTCCCAGACGGGGCGGTAGTCCCGAAAACAGGGAACTTTATGAAGTAGAGCTGCTGGCGAGACGCCCCTCCCCCCACTGGAGCAGTGAACGCGGACAACTGGGAGCGCCGTAAAGGAGGCCGCAGGGCACAGCGCTTGGACTCGGCGCAACCCACTCGGGCTCTGGGAGGCTGCCCAAAGGAGAAGGTGCTTGGTGAGCTGTTTGGACTGAAAGCGACCACCCCTGACACAGGGGGCTGCCCAGAGGAGAAGGAGAAATACGGGCTCGGCACGTCACTTGGAATTGGAGCAGCTGCGCCAGGGCTCCGGGCGGCTATCCAGAGGAGCAGCGTGGACTCAGGACTCAAGAAGAGGAGATATTGAGAGACTTGGGACCAACTCAAAGCAGCCGGGTGAGTGTCCCCCATTGGGCAGACGTCCCAGATGGGGCAGTAGTCCCCGAACGTAGGCAACTTTGTGAAGTAGAGCTGCCGGCGAGACGCCCCTCCCCCCGCTGGAGCAGTGAACGCGGACAACTGGGAGCATCGAAAAGGAGGCCGCTCGGCACAGCGCTTGGACTCGGCACAACCCACCCGGGCTCTGGGAGGCTGCCCAAAGGAGAAGGTACTTGGTGAGCTGTTTGGACTGAAAGCGACCACCCCTGAACACAGGGGGCTGCCCAAAGGAGAAGGAGAAATACGGGCTTGGCATGTCACTTGGAATTGGAGCAGCTGCGCCAGGGCTCTGGGCGGCTATCCAGTGGAACAGTGTGGTGAGTGGTTTGGTCCCAGAGCATCCGCTCCTGAACACAGGGGGGTTGTCTGGAGAAGGAGGAGGAGCGCGGCGGGGTGCTTGGGCTCGAAGTGACTGCACCAGGGCGACTGGTGGCAGTCGGGACAAGAAGGTGCACAGTGAGTTCCTGGGACTCGTGACGCACCAGATCTCTGTGTGACTGCCTGACGGAGAAGGAGGTGCGTGGTGGGTCACTTGGACTTAGAGCGACTGCAGGGAACACCAGGTGGCTGCCGGAGGAAAAGGCGTGTGGCGGGTCACTGGGACTCGAAGCGATTGTAAGGGGCTCCAGGTGCCTGCTCAGAGGAGGGGCCGCATAGCCAGGCGAAAAGTGCAGAGCAGGGTCCCAGGGCCTAGACGGCTTCTTGGTGGAAGAGCCCCACAGACAAACTGAGGGGCGGAGCGAAGGCTCCAGGTCTGCAGGCAGCTTCTCTGAGGAGAGGCAGCCTAAGGAGATTCATCTGCGAAGGGCGAGGCTTCCAGGCCCAGGAGGTAGGTCCGGGTCCCTGGGAACATTGCAGAAGAAGGCTGCCCAGCCCAGGAGGTAGTTGTGAATTGATCGGAACCTCTGGGAGGGAAACCGACCAGCGAGACCTCCCCACTGGGTGAGTCCTCCCTGTCGGGTGAGGTTCTCCCAAAAGGACTGTAAAATCAGAGACACAGACCCAAACTGGCCTTGCATCAGCCCACATCCTACTTCCCTTTTGGATGACCATTCATCAGCAAGTGAAGGTACCTCTGCCCACTAGCAGGGAGTATACCCCACCGGAAGGCCACCTCCCCTAGGGAGTCAGCTTCCTTGTGGAGCCCCGCATTATTAACATCCTCCAAGACTTTAGGCTACTGAAGGCTAAGAGGGGATATACTAGAAAGCTTCAGGGATATTATAAGACAATAGAGGAAATCTGCAATATCACAGCGGTCAACTGATACCTGAACAATATGAGAAAACAAGGAAAGAAAATGCTGCAAACAAATCTAGATGGTACATCAATGAAACCCAATGACAGCATGGCAGAAGAAATGACAGAAAGGGAGTTCAGAATG
Organism: Sciurus vulgaris; assembly: GCF_902686455.1. Taxonomy (NCBI): domain Eukaryota; kingdom Metazoa; phylum Chordata; class Mammalia; order Rodentia; family Sciuridae; genus Sciurus; species Sciurus vulgaris. The sequence goes on along the minus strand of NC_136471.1, from coordinate 116,418,829 downwards.
TATATAATTAAAATGATCAGGGAAGCAAATGACGAGATGCAAGAGCAAATGCAGGCACTGAATGATCGCACCAATCGAGAGTTAAAAGAGCAAATACAGGAAGCAAAAGATCATTTGAATAAAGAGTTAGAGATATTGAAAAAAAAACAAACAGAAATCCTTGAAATGAAGGAAACAATAAACCAAATTAAGAACTCCATAGAAAGCATAACCAATAGAATAGAACACCTGGAAGACAGAACATCAGATATTGAAGATAAAATATTTAACCTTGAAAACAAAGTTGAACAAACAGAGAAGATGGTAAGAAATCATGAACAGAATCTCCAAGAACTATGGGATATCATGAAAAGGCCAAATTTAAGAATTATTGGGATTGAGGAAGGCTTAGAGAAACAGACCAAAGGAATGAACAATCTATTCAATTAAATACTACCAGAAAATTTCCCAAATCTGAAGAATGAAATGGAAGATCATGTACAAGAGGCTTATAGGACTCCAAATATACAAAATTACAACACACCCACACCAAGGCACATTATAATGAAAATACCTAACATACAAAATAAAGACAGAATTTTAAAGGCCGCAAGAGAGAGGAATCAAATTACATTCAGGGGGAAACCAATACGGATATCAGCAGATATTTCAATCCAGACCCTAAAAGCTAGAAGGGCCTGGAACAACATTTTTCAAGCCCTGAAAGAAAATGGATGCCAACCAAGAATCTTATACCCAGCAAAACTTACCTTCAAATTTGATGATGAAATAAAATCCTTCCATGATAAACAAAAGCTAAAAGAATTTACAAAAGAAAGCCAGCATTACAGAACATTCTCAGCAAAATATTCCACGAGGAAGAGATGAAAAACAAAGAAACAAATCAGCAATGGGAGGAACTATCCTAAAGGAATTGTCAAATAAAGGAAGAACCAAGTCGTCTCAAAATAAATAAATAAATAAATAAATAAAATGAACCAAATGACCGGGAATACTAATCATATCTCAAAAATAACCCTGAATATTAATGGCATGAACTCATCAATCAAAAGACATAGACTGGCAGATTGGATCAAAAAGATCCAACAATATGTTGCCTGCAAGAGACTCACCTCGTAGAAAGAGATACACATAGACTAAAGGTGAAAGGATGGGGGAAAACATACCATGCACATGGACTCAGCAAAAAAGCTGGGGTATCCATCCTCATTTCAGATAATGTGGACTTCAAGTCAAAACTAGTCAGAAGGGATAAAGAAGGACATTACATACTGCTTAAGGGAACCATAAATCAGCAAGACATAACAATCATAAACATCTATGCCCCAAACAGTGGCTCATCCATGTATGTCAAACAAATCCTTCTCAATTTCAGAAACCAAATAGACCATAACACAATAATACTAGGTGATTTTAACACGCCTCTCTCACCACTGGACAGATCTTCCAGACAAAAATTGAACAAAGAAACCATAGATCTCAATAACACAATCATTTAGACTTAACGGACATTTATAGAATATACCATCCAACCAAGAGCGAATACACTTTCTTCTCAGCAGCACATGGATCCTTCTCTAAAATAGACCATATATTATGCCACAAAGCTAATGTAAGCAAATACAAGAAGATAGAGACACTACCTTGTATTCTATCAGATCATAATGGATTGAAGTTAGAAATAAATGAAAGAGTAAAAAACAGAAGCTACTCCAACACCTGGAGATTAAACAATATGCTATTACATGATGAATGGATAACAGAAGATATTAGGAAGGAAATTAAAAAATTCTTAGAGGTAAATGAGAACAAAGAAACATCATATCAAAATCTTTGGGACACTATGAAAGCAGTACTTAGAGGAAAATTTATTTCATGGAGCGCATTCAATAAAAGAAGTAAAAATCAACAAATAAACAACCTAACACTACAGCTCAAAGCCCTAGAAAAAGAAGAACAGACCAACACCAAAATTAGTAGAAGACAGGAAATAGTTAAACTGAGAGCTGAAATCAATGAAATTGAAACAAAAGAAACAATACAAAAAATTGACAAAATAAATAGTTGGTTCTTTGAAAAAATAAACAAAATTGATAAACCCTTAGCTACTCTAACAAAGAGAAGACGAGAGAAAACCCAAATCACTAAAATTCAGAATGAACAAGGAAATATCACAACAGACACGATTGAAATACAAAACATAATTAGAAGCTATTTTGAAAATCTATATTCCAACAAAATAGAAAATTTCGAAGACATCAACAGGTTTCTAGAGACATATGAATTGCCTAAATTGAACGAGGAGGACATACACAATTTAAATAGAACAATTTCAAGTAATGAAGTAGAAGAGGTCATCAAAAGCCTACCAACAAAGAAAAGTCCAGGACCAGATGGGTTCTCAGCCGAGTTCTACAAAACCTTTAAAGAAGAGCTCATTCCAATACTTCTCAAAGTATTCCATGAAATAGAAGAGGAGGGTACCCTCCCAAACTGATTCTATGAAACCAATATTACCCTGATACCCAAGCCAGACAGAGACAAATCGAGGAAAGAAAATTTCAGACCGATATTATTAATGAACATTGACGCAAAAATTCTCAATAAAATTTTAGCAAATCGCATACAAATATATATTAAAAAGATAGTGCACCACGATCAAGTGGGTTTAATCCCAGGGATGCAAGGTTGGTTCAACATCCGGAAATCAATAAATGTAATTCACCATATCAATAGACTTAAAGTCAAGAATCACATGATTATTTCAATAGATGCAGAAAAAGCATTTGATAAAATACAGCACCCCTTCATGCTCAAAACACTAGAAAAAATAGGGATAGTGGGAACATTCCTTAACATTGTAAAGGCCATCTATGCTAAGCCCATGGCTAATATCATTCTAAATGGTGAAAAACTGAAAGCATTCCCCCTAAAAACTGGAACAAGACAGGGATGCCCTCTTTCACCACTCCTATTCAGTATCGTTCTTGAGACTCTAGCCAGAGCAATTAGACAGACCAAGGAAATTAAAGGAATACGAATAGGAAAAGAAGCACTCAAACTCTCCCTATTTGTGGATGGTATGATTATATACTTAGAGGAACCAGGAAATTCCACCAGAAAACTGTTAGAACTCATAAGTGAATTCAGTAAAGTGGCAGGTTACAAGATCAATGCTCATAAATCCAATGCATTTTTATACATAAGTGATGAATCCTCAGAAAAAGAAATTATGAAAACTACCCCATTCACGATAGCATCAAAAAAAATAGCACCCCTATGGCAACAAAAGACAGAAATAACACAATTGTTGCAGGTACAACACCAAAGAGGGACCTCAGTGTCAGTCACTCCCGACTCTAGCAGGCTACACATTGCTGACCAGACCAAAGGCGAGAGCTCCTGCCTCTCCCTTGAAACAGCTAGAACTACACCAGTTTCTGAACACAAGATAAAAGCTCCAAGCTTATGACCACAATGGAAGAGCCAGTAGCAGAACTGCTTTCAAGTAACAGAGTCAAGATCAACAGAGCTGGAGGTAACCCCCAACACCTGATAGCATCTGACATTCCCACTGTAGGAGTACATGTGTGGGTGCAGCTATTCAGGAGACATGGGCAGGTGAACTACAAGTTTGAGGCCAGCCTCAGCAATTTAGAGAGACACTGTCTCAAAATAGAGGGGAAAGAGGGATGGGAGGGGTGGGGGGAAGGGAAAAAATAACAGATGAATCAAAACCATTACCCTATGTAAATGTATGATTACACAAATGGTATGCCTTTACTCCACGTACAAACAGAGAAACAACATGTATCCCATTTGTTTACATTAAAAATAAGTTTTAAAAAAAATTAAAAAATAAAATAAAAAGGATTGTGGATGCAGCTCAACAGTAGACTGCTTGGCTATTTCATGCAAGACCCAGTAGTGCAAAAAAAAAGAAAAGAATATGTAATAGAGGAAATGCTTCACATTATTGGCATAGGCAATGATTTCCTCAGTAAGACTGTAATAACTCAGGGAACAAAAATCTCGCAAGTGGGATTGTATCATATTCAAAAGTTCCTAAACAGCAAAGAAAATGAACAACAGAGTGAAGAGACAATCTACAGAGTAGAAAATATTTTTGCCAACTATTTCCCTGACAGAGGATTAATATCCAGAATATATAAAGACCTAAAAATCCTCAACAAAAAAGAACTGTAATCCCATAAAAATGGGCAAATAATCTGAACAGACATTTCTCAAAAGAAGTACAAAGGACCAATAAACATATGAGAAAATTCTCAATGTCTAGTTATCAGTGAAATGCAAATCAAAACTGCATTGAGATTGAGATTCCAACTCACCCAAGTCAGAAGAAGAAGGAGGAGAAGGAGGAAGAGAAGGAGAAGGAGGGGGGGAGGGGGAAGGGGTGAATGAAGGAAGAGGAGGAAAAGAAAAGGAGAAGAAAAATAAATAAATAAATAAATAAATAAATAAATAAATAAATAAATGAATGCTGGCAAGGATGTGGGAAAAAAGGAACTTAAACAATCTTGGTAGGAATGTAAATTATTATAGCCATTGTGATAAACAGTATACAGGTTTCTCAAAAAACTGAAAATAGAAGTACATATGACCCAGCTATACCACTGCTGGACATTTATCAGAAGGCAACGAAGTCAACATACAATGGTTATGCCTGCATATCCATGTTAATTGTGGCGTTATTCACCAGAGACAAGTTACGGAATCAGCCTAGGTGACCATCAATGGATGAATGGATAATGAAAATATGGTGTATCTATATTATGGACTATTATTCTGCCATAAAGCAGAATGAAATACTGTCACTTGCAGGAAAATAAATGAAACTGAAGGACATTATGTTGTCATACACATATTGCATATTTTCTCTCAAATATGGAAATAAACAAAGGTAAACAAACAAACAAAAATCCTAAAAGTAGAAGAGGAACTCTTAGGAAATGTGGAGAGGACTGGGAAGTAGGGGGATAAAGAGGAGGCCAAGAGAGGATATGAAGGAGGGTGAACATGATCAAGGCAAGTATAGAAATTTCACAGTGAAACCCATTAACTTTTACAATAAAAATACAAAAAAAAAAAAAATAAATAAAATACTTGGGAATCAATCTCTCAAAAGAGGTGAAAGACCTCTACAATGAGAACTACAGAACACTAAAGAAAGATATTAAAGAAAACCTTAGAAGATGGAAAGATCTCCCATGTTCTTGGATAGGCCGAATTAATATTGTCAAAATGGCCATACTACCAAAAGTGCTATACAGATTCAATGCAATCCCAACTAAAATCCCAATGACATACCTTACAGAAATAGAGCAAGCAATCATGAAATTCATCTGGAAGAATAAGAAACCCAGAATAGCTAAAGCAATCCTTCGCAGGAAAAATGAAGCAGGGGGTATCGCAATACCCGAACTTCAACTTTATTACAAAGGAATAGTAACAAAGACGGCATGGTACTGGTACCAAAATAGACAGGTAGATCAATGGTACAGAATAGAGGACAAGGACACAAACCCAAATAAATACAACTTTCTAATACTAGACAAAGGCGCCAAAAATATGCAATGGAGAAAAGATAGCCTCTTCAACAAATGGTGCTGGGAGAATTCGAAATCCATATGCAACAGAATGAAACTAAACCCATATCTCTCACCCTGCACAAAACTCAACTCAAAATGGATTAAGGACCTTGGAATCAGACCAGAGACTCTGCAGATGATAGAAGAAAAAGTAGGTCCCGATCTTCAACATGTCGGCCTAGGACCAGACTTCCTCAACAGGACTCCCATAGCACAAGAAATAAAAGCTAGAATCAACCACTGGGATAGATTCAAACTAAAAAGCTTTCTCTCAGCAAAGGAAACTATCAGTAATGTGAAGAAAGAGCCTGCAGAGTGGGAGAATATCTTTGCCAATCATACTTCAGATAGAGCACTAATCTCCAGAATCTATAAAGAACTCAAAAAACTCTACTCCAAGAATTCAAATAATCCAGTCGACAAATGGGCTAAGGAAATGAACAGACACTTCACAGAAGAAGATCTACAAGCAATCAATAAACATATGAAAAAATGTTCAACATCTCTAGTAATAAGAGAAATGCAAATCAAAACCACCCTAAGATTCCATCTCACCCCAATTAGAATGGCGATTATCAAAAATACAAGCAACAGGTGTTGGCGAGGATGTGGGGAGAAAGGTAAACTCATACATTGCTGGTGGGGCTGCAAATTAGTGCAGCCACTCTGGAAAGCAGTGTGGAGATTCCTTAGAAAACTTGGAATGGACCCTCCATTTGACCCAGCTATCCCACTCCTTGGCCTATACCCAAAGGACTTAAAATCAGCATACTACAGAGATACAGCCACATCAATGTTCATAGCTGCTCAATTCACAATAGCCAGACTATGGAACCAACCTAGATGCCCTTCAATTGATGAGTGGATAAAGAAACTGTGGTATATATACAATGGAATATTACTCAGCCATAAAGAATGACAAAATTATGGCATTTGCAGGCAAATGGATGAAATTGGAGAATATCATGCTAAGTGAGATAAGCCAATCTCAAAAAGCCAAAGGAAGAATGATATCGCTAATAAGTGGATGATGACACATAATGGGGGGGAGGGAAGGGTTAATGTTAGGGTTAGAGTTAGGGTTAGGGAGGGGGGCAAGTATGGAGGAAGAAAGTACTGTATAGAGGGTAAAGAGGGGTGGGAGGGGTGGGGGGAAGGGAAAAAATAACAGAATGAATCAAACAACATTACCCTATGTAAATGTATGATTACACAAATGGTATGCCTTTACGCCATGTACAAACAGAGAAACAACATGTATCCCATTTGTTTACAATAAAAAAAAAATAAAATAAAACATAGCCTTTTTCACCCAGAGTCAGATGGGTGTTTAGAGTATTGGGTAACATAAAACATAGTTACAGTAATTTTATTGTAACTGCATTATATTTAATGTGGGCATAATTAACCAATTGCTACAGTTAAAAAATATGAAAATATCCATCAACCATCTATCTGGTTTAAGTATCACAACATTTACTGAATGTCTCAAAATAATCTGCTTACCAATTATACTCCTAAATAAAATGTTTGACCTGATTTAGAAGGCTGCTAGATATAAACAATTCATGAGAATGTGTGTAAAAATGATTTGGTTTTAGAATACCTGGTTTTGAGTTATTTTTTTTCTGATGATAATTATATAGCAGGGAGAGCAATGAAACCATGGAATATTACACAGGATAATATGCATTTTGCTATTCACCTCAGTGGATAGGAATTATAACTGTCACATTTAGAAATGTTTTTTAGTCAGTAACATAAATGTGAAAAAAAAGGGAGAGGCAGGATACTCCACTGTTTTATTACACTAAGAATTAGTTCTAGGCTTGACAATATAATATTTCTCAATCATTTTGACTACTATAGAAATTGATATAAGCTTAAATAGCTGTAGGCCAATACAACATTGCTACAGTGTAACATTTATAGGAAGTGAAAGACCAAGTGAAGAACAGTAAAACATGAACCCATTTAGTGTGTAATAAATTTCTCCATTGGATAAAAAAATTAAATCCAGATGAGTATTGAAAAAAAAAAAAAAAAAAAAAAACTTTGCCCCAAACAACTTAATCCTCATTTAGACTATTAGTCAAAGAATCCAAAGTAAACTGACTCATGTAGAAATTGACTGAACTGGACTGAAACTGAACCCTCTCCCACGTAAATAACGAAGATTAAGAAATGACCAAAAAAAAAAAAAACTGGGGTTTTTATTTCAATTGATTCTAAAGAGGCAGAACCCAAAGGAGGGAATTTCTTCTAAGTACTTATTTTAAACCTTAAAATGGATTTATATTCTGCTTATTTGTTTCTTGATAACAAATTACTTCTAAGTATAGTGGAGTAAAACAGCTGTTTTATTTTGCTCATGAATCTGTGGGTCAGGAATTCCGGAAGTGCTCCCTAGATGATTCTTTCTGGGTGATTCTCAGGTGTCAGCTAGGGATCCTGTTATCTGGAAAGTTCAACTGGGATGGATTTATTTACAGTATTGTTAGGTGAGACCTTTACCTGGCAACTTAACTAGGGTTCTTTACTGAAGCATCTATAGTGGCTTCTCTAGCATGGACCATCTTATGGTAGTTATGCTTTTTATAGGGTGGCTGGCTTCTTAATGATCTAGTGTAACACCAGCATCCTAGAATCCTTTGCAATCTATTGCTCAAAAGAGTTAAGAGTGCACCAATGTACAGAAAGAAGAAATTGACCCTTTTTGATAGGAAGAGGATTTATTTACTGCCACAGCTTAACATATAAAGGAAATACTGGAATGACCAGTGCAAAGAACACCTACAATGAATAAGTGTCAGGATCACTGTAATCCTCTGACTAGTAAATGGGACAACACTTATCTGCTGGGTAAACACTGTGGAAAGTTAAAACTTGACTTAAATAAGGTGTGTTTAATTCTAGTTCCAAGATTTTTCACTCTATAATTGTATTTATATTTTTATTCTTCTATTAATTTTGTACAGTTTAGCAGGAATCTCTATAAAATGAGCTTGTAAAGACTTTTTAAACAAGGAAATGCCAATATTCTTTTCTCATTACTTGAAAAGTATGAAGTGGAACTTCAAATAGGTCAATGCCATGCAATATTTTTAAAATAGTTGAAATTAAGAAGAAAAACAATGCCCTACTCCACTTCTTCAACTAGATGGTGAATATTATAGTTCACTTTGTATTGATATGACTTATTTTCTATATATGCATATAAAGACATTTATATGTATGTACATGTACATGTGCATATACTTTTGAATACAAAATAAAGATGTAAACCAGACTTTGCTATACATATTTTTCTTCAACTTACCTTTTTTCTCATAACATATGAATATGTTTCCAAATCAGAACTTATACATGTACCTTATTCCTTTAAATAGTTACAGAGTAGTTCATTGTGTGAATTTATTGTAATTTATTTGACTATATTCATCTGAACAGGTAATCAATATAATCCCATTTTTTCACTAAAAAATGGTAATTGAACATACTTGTATGTTTTCAAATGATTTCTGAAAGATGTTTTCGAAGTAAATCACTGTTTTTAAGTTACATTCATTTTATTTTTTTTTCTAGATCTTGCTATATTTCCTTTTTCCTTTCCAGAAAATTGCCTCAATTGATATTCCCAACAGTGTATGTACATGTTTACTTCATTCACTGACAATAGTTATTACCTTAGAAATCTTAACATGTTTATCAAAGTAAAATGTTTAGCAGTTACTGAGTGAGAATGATTAATCTCTTATTAACCAGTATTATGACTTATGGCATGTCAGGAAATATCTGGTTATTTAGATTATTTGAAACTTAACTATGGATTCAAAATAACTATGATTTAATATTCCTACAAAATGAAACATATAATTCTATTATCTAAAATAAGATTTTGTTTTAAAACATATTTGTTTTGAAAGGCTAAATTGCATTTAAATTTTTAAATTGAATGGGAAAATTTATCCTTTTAAATATAACTAAAAATAACTCAGTAATTATTCTTTATTCTGTCCAAGCAGAATACAAGAAATATTTGCTGAAATGTGGTTCTAAAGCTTTTTGAAGCTTATATATGGTGTATATTGTTATAATTTATTTAATTGATACTACATAACAATACCTTGATAGCTTAAAAGTAAAATATTTTCATATTTTAAGGAAGTATAATTTCAGTAACTTAATTACATTTTTTAAGTTCATGTTTTCTCAAAGATCATTATTGGTCTAAAATAGATTCATTGTATTGACTATAACTCATAGGATACTGATTTATTATTTTATATTCATGGTTTTATATTTATGTAATCTAAAGTCAGAACAGACCTGGATGGTGAGAGGTCATGGATCTAGGCAAATCTAAATGCAATCTAAATTGATAAGAGGAGAGTATATTGAACAAAATAATTTTATCAGAAAGTGAAAATCAAAATGTGGAAAACTCAATGAAACTACCCTTGTGATATTTTGCTTTCCTTTGTTGACTGATTGTTGTATATTGCACAAAAGACAATAGCAATCCTTGCAATTTTCTGCATTTTATCAGTGCTCTAAAACACAATTTCACCAGTGCTGAAACTGCTAATGTTAGTTTTACAATCCCCTGTAGTTATATTCTAATTATTCTGTAGCCATATACGGTGATTTCTTCTCAAATTGTTTTAATTTGGAATTGATACTTTGTTTAACTTCTGCAGTTGAAACATTGTAATGAGAAATAATATAGTTAGTAAAATACCATATTGAGGAGGAAGATACTCAGAATGCACTTTTTTATTGTCAGCACTTGAGTGAAAATGGCTTCTTAAAAATACCACTTAGAAAACAAACTTAACAAGAATATATTTCAGTTAAATACTTTTAAAGTTATATTTGCTGTCCCTAATGTTCAAGCTCTGTATAAAATAAAAAGTATGTTATTCAATAACCCCGATGTAGTGAAATGTAAACTTTTGTTATCAACTCACTATTATGGCTCAGATTTGTTTTATGGAGAAATGCAGAATATTGGTGTTTTAAATTTCTTTGAATTATTGCATCTCATATGATGCAATTAAAAAATAACAGAATGAATCAAACAACATTACTCTATGTAAATTTATGATTGCACAAATGGTATGCCTTTACGCCATGTACAGAGAAACAACATGTATCCCATTTGTTTACAATAAAAAATAAATTAAAAAAATACTATATATTTTAATTTTACCTCAGCTAAATCAATGATCCTATAAGAACCAATTTGGAGAATGCTCAAGGACTTTCTGAAACAATTCTATAGGTTAGTTTAAAAGAAAAAGGTTGTTGGTGGCATGAGGCACCATTTGAAAAATTAAAGTGAACAGAGATAAAGTCCTTGCCATTCCTCAGTCATTCTAGCTACCCCATATTGGATTTCCAGTCCTATCTGAGCACTCACTGGAAAGACAACCTTGTGGAGCAGATGAATTGCCAAACTAAGCCAAGCTAACCCACAGCAGCAGTGCCTATTACATGCCATGCACTTGGATTGTTTGATTACAGTATTGAAGAAAACAAAGAAACATTCCAAATATCACAGCATATATACATTCTATAGAGCAATCTGAGAAATGCAAATGAAAAACAAGATTAAAAAATTATTATTCTATTAATAGAGCAAAAGAGGTATCAGAAATTTGGAGAGCTTGCAAAAATAGTCTGCAAGGAAAATAATGGTCCTGTTTTTGTTGTAGTTATTAACAATGAAGTTATTTTATGAGAATCCTGATGCCATGTGATTCCTAGATAATGAACTAAATGAAAAGATATATGAAAAACACAAGATAAATGGACTTCTCTGAAAGTGCTTGTATTATAAAACTACAACCAATAAGCAGCTTTGCACAAAATTCCTGCTTTGGAAAAGGCAGTTTACACTAACAAGTGAAATTCCTCTGGTCACACTGATTTCTTCAGGTATGCTATTTCATAAAATAAAAATTGTGATTAGCATTTTAATCTTTGTCAACCCAAGGGAGAAACTCAAGACTTGTTTCTGTTCCAGGCATTCCTAAGTGACAGAATGGTTCAGGACATCCATCTTCCTCTAGTCACTCAAATATTCTTTATCTGGTTCAGTGATACTTAGAAAAAGTTATTTTTCTGAAAAACCTGAAAGCAAACATTGAAAAATCTACTACAACCTAAAAATAGAAAATGAACCATGAAACAAGATGGCTATTGACCTTGTTACATGTTCTGTATTTACTTTTCCCAAAATAGGTGATGAAAACAATAATATGACTTTCAGAATACTTTTCAAGAGGGAAGCCTAGATATTTTACTAGGACATGATGAAATTGTTGATATTAGGGTTTGTGTTGCAATTGTTTAGAGAAAACTTTCACTATCTGAAAGTGCCTGAGTTAGATTCTGCTATAGTTAATGACTAAATATTTTCAAACAAAAATAAAAGGGATACCTTTACTAACACACTACATTTACTTAATCTTTACATTGCACATGAGAAAATTGTAACATATGAATGAGCCCAAAACAATTTTTTGGTTCTGTTTTTGAGTATATTTAACAAATAAGCAACTGGTAACAAAAATAAAATTGTTACTTATTTTTGTTGTGACTATCAGAGAATGAAGATTATGAGTACCTGTGAGCCAGGTGCAATGGCAGCACACCTGTAATCCCAGCAGCTCAGGAGGCTGAGAAAGGAGGATTTCGAGTTCAAAGTCAGCCTCAGCAATGGCGAGGTGCTGAGCAACTTAGTGAAACCCTGTCTCTAAATAAAATACAAAATAGGGCTGGGGATGTGGCTTAGTGGTTGGGTGCTCCTGAATTCAATCCCTAATACCTCCCCACAAAAAAGTACATGTGAGTACTTGATGGACTATTAGTATCCATCACAAAGGTCCATCCAAACAGACCAATCAAAACATGGAAACTTAATATTGTAATACTAAGAAATAGAAGAATGATATGAAATGTTATAAGTACTACCTTGCATCTTCAATATTAATTAATATGCACAACGACCTGGCATAAGACTGAAGAGTGAAAGAACTGATGTTTTAGAGAAGCATTGCCTTTACTGTTATATCCATGTATAGAAACTAACAAAATCTATAAAATTAAAAATTAGAGTATGTGTATTTGACTATTTCCTGCAGTAGTAACATAAGTTATTAATTACTTTTTCTGGGATGTGTCAAGAGTGAAAATTTAGCATAAATGTCTCTTACCTAAAAAAATGGTCTTCAGTTCCCTAAAAGGGGGAGGAGGTAGTCTTAGAAAACCATATTTAATGCATGATTCTGCCCATTTCTAGCTTTCTTCACAATTTGCATGATCCTGAAAATTTATTTTAAACTCTTTCATACTTATCTAATACACATGAAATACAGTGGATATTCATGTCTGACCTGCTCAACAGTCACATTTCTGGTGATGACATGACAAAACAATGCACTCATAAGCTGTGTAATATCATAAGGATATTTTACTATTTGTACAAATTCCCTTGCCAGAATCCTTGTGCCATAGTGTGTTGCACCTGATCCACATGTTTGTGTGCTCCATTGTTTTGGCTTCCTATAAGTAGGAAAAACATTCTGTGAAATTTCTGACAATAAGTTTAATTCAGCTCTTTTCTCTTCCACACATTTAGAGATCACTAACTCTGAATGAAAATGGCTGCCCTAGACCAGTATTTTTGCACCACATAGGTTCAACTACTCCTTTGAACATACTTGTTCTCCTTTCCCCCCCTCTTTTTGTGCTTATTTCCTAATCGTTTCACCTACTCTTCTAATGTCCACCTCAAAATCTTCCCTTTTGACTGCTATCATCAGGGAGAGGACGTATATAATACAGGCCCTACCTCGTGAAACACATCATTAAACAGACATTTAACAAAATCTTTCTGCTGTATTCCTTTTCTTCTCTGAATCTTGGGTCAAATTTTGGAGCAGCTCCATAGTGAAGGGACCTAACTGACCCTACAATCATCCACATCATTAAGGATGGGAGTTAATGAGAGAGACATGCATGCTAGTTGATCTTTATTTACTCAAAAGTTTCAGTTTGCCCTTGTAGGATCTAGTTTGTCCTGATGAATTCTACTTTGCCTTTACACCTTCCCACTTAAAGTCCATGTTTCCTTATTGAATGTTGACCTTGCTAACTTTAGGCACAATATCAAATGCAGAAGCAGGACCATTTAAAGATTGCTTAACCAGTTTTCCATACCAACGGACATAGATCCTTCACTTGGTATAATTACTAGTGGTTCTACTTCTCTGTTCAAACTTTGACTTATACATTATTTATGATCAAAATGGACTCCACCTACTGGTACACCCTCTCTCCATCTTTCCTTCCCTCCTTCCTTCATTCCCTTTCTGAATTTGCTTGCTGTGAGGGATAGATAGCTGCCATACAGCCAGTAATTCTCCAGAGAAGCTCACATTTTGAAAAACTGAGGCCACCTGAGAAGAGCCATGTAAGATTTGAAGCAGATCCTCAAGACCCAGTTGTTAGGGAGGTCTAAGCAGCTATATGTGGGTGGGGCATCAGGCAGCCCGAGGGAGCCAAAGAACAACCAATCAGACGCCAGCAGATAAACCCTAGTGGCATCTTGCAACCGCCTGCCAATCAACGGAGTCCCCAGCCAACCCCAGGGGGACACTAAACCCTCAAGCCTTCCCCCACCAATTCCAGGCTATAAAGGCCCCAGTCAGCGGAAGCCATGCATGGATTCCTATACCCTCCACCCTGGCCTTTCACCCTGGAGGACTGGTGAATCTTGCCCGATGGCCTAATCCCAATAAAGCCTTGTTCAGCCACTTTTGGTCTGACTCCTTTCTGGTCAGTGCATCTGACCTTACACCAGTCAGGACTTAGGTGACTGCAGCTCTAGCCAATATCTTAATTACAATCACATAAGACACCCTGAGCCAAAACCACACAACTCATTCACTCCTAAATACTTGGATTTCAGAAACTGAGATAATAAATGGTTGTTGTTTAAGCCACTAAATTCAGGGGTATTTGTTGTGTGAAAGTATATAACATATTATCCAAATGTAGTTATGGAGATCAAAGTTTGTGTGCAGAATTCAAATATTTCCGAAATCATAGAAATTTTGCAATAGAATTTAAACATACAACATGTTTACCAAAGCACTCTTAGAGTCATTGTGAAATAAAAACAGACTTTTTCTCTGGATGATCATTATGGAAAATGTTACACACTGTAGATATATCTAATACTGTAAAAATCTTTTTAAATAAATAAATCCTATAGTGTTTTGGAAATAATTACTAAATAGGTTCTATTTGATAAAGTTTATTTCAAAATAATCGTTTAGATTGCTCAGTAGTAGGAAATTTTTAAATAATGAAAAAAATAAAAAAAACTATCAAATGCTCTAAAATTCTGGGTTTGAAATGCTTTAAAAAGCATGTAATGTTTAGAGCTTTTTTCATTATATTCTACTTAAGTTACTCAAAATTGAATAAAACAATATAATTAGTACTCTGACATACACTGCCTTTAATTCTTTTCAGGCTATCCAGTGCTATCTTAGAAACTGATACCCAGTGCAATTGCTTCTAATCCTTCAATATCATGGCTTCTTATTTAAAGACATCTAATAAAAAAACAGAAATCATAAAAAAGTTGAATTAACCTTTTACATCAGTGAGTAAATTTAAGTAAAATCAGAATACACTATATTAGATTTATTATCATGTGGTTAATTGACTTCTCTAGTAATTTTTTTGAAAGAAATGTTTTAAGGGAGAATGACTCCAGATAATTCAAGAAAAATAAAACCAGTTATGTTATAGAAAGGAGACAGTTATACTTTGGACAGTTACTTAGATGACAAGCTCTCATTAACATAATGCATTCTTTTTCTACCATCTGTCTGTGTTGCTGAGTATGTCTAAAGAGTTGGACTATTTCAAGTCTACTCAAAAGAGTATAAGTAAAAAATAATTTTATTCACATTTAAAATAAATCTTATTTTTAATTAACAAATACTTAGTGATTGTTATATTGATTCAGTTAAAACATATCTTTATATTTATATACTTATAATAAATGTAAAATTAATTAATATTTTTATATGGGCAGACATAAATGGAATGATTTAATAATATTGTTTTCCTCTCTTTCTTAAGAAATAAACACATGGGGGCTGAGTTTATGGCTCAGCGGTAGAGCACTTGCCCAGCATGTGTGAGGCACTGGATTGAATCATCAACAGCACATATGAATAAATAAAATAAAGGTCCATTGACAACTAAAAATATTTTTTATAAAAGAAATAAACTCTAGCAATCTGGTAAATGTCCATAAATTATATCTCCATATTTATACACAGAGTGTGTGCATATGTTAGATGATTTTATTTCCATTGTATGTTAGATGATTATATTCACATTTGTATTATTGTATTGGAGTTTCTGTTCTTTCATTCAAAGGACAGGGATTATTTTGTCATCATTAGCACCAGCCATTAGCAGTTATGGAAGGTTGGGACACTATCTGATGTCTCTTGTGCTACTTGTGGGATTTGCTAAAAATGAGACAGCAATTCCTGATTGCTACATCCTGTATTGATAGGTCAACTGCTCCTTCTGTTACTGATTCCCATAGGGTGGTTTTATAGCAAGAGTTGTGAAAATTGATTTTGTCACTGGTATTTCATGACGCATAGGAACTTAGTGACAATAGTTCATTATAGATGCCAATGACCAGAAGAATAAGAACTATTACAAGTCTCTGAAGTGTCAATGAGAAGTGCTCCATGTTGTTTCCTAGTTCTACCAATTCTAGTGTTTGAATATTTAGAAGCTTTTTTCTGCTCAGAGATGACAACTTCGGTAGGATTCAGATTCTAAATTATTACTGCATGAAAATTTGCCCTACACTTAGTGTCTTAAAATGACATTTATTATCTCATAGTTTCCGTGCAATGTGAATCTAGGTAAAACTTAGCCAAGAGACTCTAGCTCAGGAACTCTCCGAAGTCTAGAAAGTGTCAGCTAGAGCTGTCATCATCATACAGTTTGAATAGGAAAAAATCTGTTTCCATGCTCACTGACATTGTTGTTGTCATGGATCAGTTCCTCTCTGGGTATTGGCCATGGTTCTTCCTCAGTTTCTTGCTATTTGGGTCTCTCCATCAGGCAGCTAACAACATGGCAGCTGGCTATACCAGGAAAAGGAAATGTAAGAGAGAGTGCAAGCAATACAGAAGCCAGAGCCTTTAATAATCTAATTTTGGAAGTGACATCCTATTGCATTATTCTGTTTGTTATAAGTATGTTACTAGGCACAACCCACAGAAAGAAAAAGGATCACACAGGTAATGTATACAAAGAGGTAGAGATCACTGGGGGCCCATTTTAGAAGCTGTCTACCATGCCATTTTTCTCCATTATCTCAAGGATTCTTTACTTCCCAATAAAATGTTTGGAGACTACTTGTGATCATAATTTTTTAACAAAATTATCTTTCTTATAAATATAATCTGAACTAAACCTAAAATCCTAAATTTTATTACATGCTGGAATTTATTTGGAACCTGTGAAATTCTAATCATTCAACTTAAGTTTTACATACTTCTATTTGTTTCATTTTAGTTTTCATAGTAAAATTCACTGAATGGGTCATATACCCTTTTGTTATCTTGTTAGTGTAGTTATATCCCTTTTGTACTCTATTGATTAATGTGCCTTCTCTCTCTCTCAGCTTTGTTGATCAAATTTATGCATGCTTTTGCTACCTCTAATTATTTATATTATTTCCTTACTGCGGTTTTCTTTGGGTTTCTTTTGTTCTTATATCATTCACTGAAAGTACATGTTTATCTCATTAATCTTCATCTTAAGAATAAAAATATTCAGCTTGCTAATACACAACCCTTATTATTATATCCTAGATCAACAAATAGAATGCTACTGAGCACATCAGAAGTTCTTTTGTTCTTTCTCCCTATCACCTAAATATCCCTCCTCCCCAAAGGTATGCTTTGCTAGGCCAGACCAGAGCAGCAGTTAGTCTAGGGATAATTTTCCTCACCACAGAGGCAAATTCTAATACACCTTTGCTGTATGAACTATGAGTTTTTCCATCCTGGCTGGTGGGAACAGGCACCAATACTAACCCTGTATGAGATCTGAGCACTGTTTCATGCTTTGGAATAGTTCTTCCTATGGTCTCGGGTGATTTCTTCATATGTAAGTACTGATGAGTACTGAGAAACATTTTATGGGGGATGAATACAAATTTCTTGGATCCTCTCTTGGCGTGGCTAACCCATCTGCACTATTCTGTCCTGCAAACTCAAGCAACCTTGTCTCCCTGTACTCCGAGCTTCATCTCCAATTTCAGACAGCCTAGCAGACTCTCCCTGGATTTCCCCTCCCTGTGTTATACCTTGGAAACTTAAGGCAATAAATAGTGATAAAAATAGAAAATACCTCATTTTCCACTTCTCATGGATCATTATATCTTTTGCCCCAATTTCTAAGGTATTGAAAATTAGTTTCTTTTGTTTTTCTCTCTTTATTTAAGATTTTCTCTGGTAAGAGAATAAATTCAGCCACTGATACATCATCTTAGAAGTCTCAGAGTACTTAACAGTTTTGAATTATTTTGAATTGACAAATTATAGTTATAGATAAATATGGAATTCGCTGCGATGTGTTCAAACATGCACATGACAGTTTTGTTAAGTTTCTTCTCCTAATAAACATTTTAAAGAAGCTAGTCAAAATTTTTCCTACCTCAAGTGTAGAACTAATTCCTGTTGGGGTTTTTTCTAGTACATTCTATACCAATGTACTACTCAAAGACAGTTACCATTTCATAAGCAGTGCTAAACCTCTGCTATCTATTATCTTATAACTTACAAAATTAAGAATGGGCACAGTGACTCATACCTGTAATCCCAGTGACTCAGGAGTCTGAGACAGGAGGATCATAAATTTGAGGCCAGCCTCAGCAACTTAGTGAGGTCCTCTGCAAATTAGTGTGAATGTCTCAAAATAAAAAATAGAAAGTGTTGGGGATATGGTTCAGTATTTAAGTGCCCTCAGGTATACAATTCCTGGTACAAAAAAACAACTGAGTCTAATTAATTTCTGATGTGATGTTAACTTTTAAGAACAGATTATTAGCATGGACCTTTCTACTGGAAAAAAAAAGTAAGAAAATTTAAAGTTTGTATTAAATATCAAAGAGTTCCAGAATGCCTGGTTATTTAATAGCACATCCCAAGAGGAAAAATTACTTGGTGGCATTTAAAGGTGGTTTAACACAGTATTATTCCTCAAATCTCTCATCTATTCTCTGGTCATCTTTAGGTTAAACTGCTCTTTTGTGAATACTTGCATAACTTCTGCTAAAGTTATGTAATTACTTCCTTATTCTTAATATAAATGAAAAGGTAAGGGTAAAAAAAATATTTCAGTAAAGTTTCCAACATGAAAAGAAGAGACAGAAATAAATGAAAAATAGATGAAATTGATGTGGGAAGTACAATTATGGAGGCAATAGAAAAAACTTCAAATAAATAGTGTACTCAGAATTTAGAGAAAATGTTGAGAAAACATTCATTAGAGATATTGTATAAATGATATTGGAAAAGAATGCTTATGAAGAAACATGAAGAAAAACATTTTTAAGAAACTAAGATTACAAGCAAAAAATAGAGCTTTGATATAGTAATATATATATATATATATATATATATATATATATATATATATATATATATATATATATATATATACATATCTACCCAAAGTAGGAAAAATTGGAAAAGAGGTGAAAAGTTGGTCAGAACAAGTAAAGAATAAAATGGTCAAACCAGAAAGTTATATTAAATGCTTAAAAATCAGAATAGAGAGGAAAAATCCACTGAGAGTATATTCTCCCAAAAAACATAGGAAAGAAAGACAAATATGTTTCTTGTAATTAGAGACACAAATATCAATATTAATGAGCATACTGGGCCAGAAGAGAAAATACGAAAGACTATACCAAGTAACATCATCAAACAATGTTAGTGTGCAAGAGATAAGGAAAAAATGACAGCTTTCCAGAATGAAAATGAGCAAAGAGAAACTCCACAGATTTAGAGAGAGTTGGAGATTAAAATGACACAGGCACTCCTAATACTAACATCCAGGAACTAGAAGACACTTTAGGCATACTTTCAAAAGTCTAAAAAACAAATTGGCATTCAAATTAGAATATTATAATTATTTAAACTGGAAATTAAAAAAGAGCACAAAATGAAGACCTTTTCTCCACTATGGACACAGTTTACCCTCGACATGATTTACCACACGTGGAAATGCTCAGGAAGCTAGTGGATGATGCAATCGCCTACAAAATGTCACTTAACCAACAGAGAGGAAGACAAGAGTTCCAGGAGCCAGGAACTAATAAACTCTTAGATGAAAAGAAATAGAAGTTCTAGAAGAAAAGCAAATGTAAATGGCTGAATGATTGTTGTTCAACAGGCTAGTCAAGATTGAAGAGGGAAGGAGTCACCAATAAGAAAAAATATCCATAAAGAAAATGGAAATTTACACTAAATTGTGTGAACAATATCACTGAAATAAACTTTATAGAGTTTGTGAAGTATTTGGGAAGAATTACCAATAGGTAAGTAAAAAAAATATAGAGATAAAAATAAAATTCTTTTTCAGTAAATAATTCTATTAGCAAGGATGTATGATTATTATATATTACTTGACTTTGTAATGGAGAACTTTGTAATATCACTATAAATATTGAGTGATCCACAAATTGTGATATGATCATATTAGAAAAATGAGGGGAGGAAAAAGTGGAGGAAGGGAAGGTGGGATAAAGTGTTAAATTCTCAATTGTCATAATAAAGGAGTAGTACACAACAATAAAATGATAAATCAAAACTATATATTATCTAGAAATGTGAAGGGAAACAGATTAAGATAATGCTAAGAGTTGGAAATGACTACCTCTGAAAGGATGAAGTTTGAGGGTAGGAAAAGGTGAAACAAGCAACCACTCTTTCATTTTTGTAAGCCTTTACTTTATATGCTTGTTATAAAATATGTGCATGCAATACATTTGTAAAAATAATTCAAAGAAAAAATTAGATGGAGCAAATGTTGTTGATGTTCTACCCTTTATTTCATTGGCCCCCATTGACTCCAGTGAAAACTACAGGAGATGATTCTTACAGACTTTGACAGTGCCTCATCTTAAGGGCTTGAAGAAGAAGAAGAAGAAGCTTTTCTACCTGAAGGATTTCTTGGTGGTTGGGGATAACATTTACTGCAAATGAATTTGATCTCTCAACCATCCTCAAACTATGACAATGGTTGTACATAGTCAAATATTACAGTTCTTATTCCTCTTGAGAGAGGAATGTTTCTTGTGCTATCTTATATTGTCTCCAGCTATTAAGCACCATCTGACCACCATAATAATCTATTTGTATACTCTGTTGGCTTTTCTCATTTTCCTCACTTTCTTACTTATGCTTCCCGAGATCATCTATGAAATAAATGATCATCATGTACCAAAGTCTTTTCCTTGATATCTAACTTTGGGGAAACCCAAACTATACATAAAGGTATATAGTATACTTGTCAACAATGCCTATTTATATATCTCTTCTTTTGTATTTTTTTGTAATAGAATCTTTTCTAATTTTAAACAAATGGGATACATGTTGTTTCTCTGGTTGTACATGGAGTAAAGGCATACCATTTGTGTAATCATAAATTTACATAGAGCAATGTTGTTTGATTCATTCTGTTATTTTTTCCCTTCCCCCCACCCCTCCCACCCCTCTTTTCCCTCTACAAAGTCCCTCCTTCCTCCATTCTTGCCTTCCTCCCACCCCCCATTATGTATCATCATCTGCTTATCAGCAAGATCATTTGTCCTTTGGTTTTTTGAGATTGGCTTATCTCATTTAGCATGATATTCTCCAATTCCATCCATTTGCCTGCAAATGCCATAATTGTATTATTCTTTATGGCTGAGTAATATTCCATTGTGTATATATACTACAGTTTCTTTAACCATTCATAAGAAATGGTGCTGGGAAAACTGGAAATCCATATGCAGCAGAATGAAACTAAACCCCTCTCACCCTGCACAAAAATCGATTCAAAATGGGTCAAGGACCTTGGAATCAGACCAGAGACACTGCACCATACAGAAGTAAAAGTAGGTCCAAATCTTCATCATGTCAGCTTAGGACCAGACTTCCTTAACATGACTTCCAAAGCACAAGAAATAAAAACAGAGATCAATAATTGAAATATATTCAAACTAAAAAGCTTTCTCTCAGCAAAGAAAACTATCAGCAATGTGAAGAGAGAACCTACAGAGTGGGAGAAAATCTTCACCACTCATACTTCAGATAGAGTACTGATTTCCAGAATATATAAAGAACTCAAAAAACTCTACACCAAGAATACAAATAATCCAATCAACAAATGGGCTAAGGAAATGAACAGACACTTCACAGAAGAAGATCTACAAGCAATCAACAGATATATGAAAAAGTGGTCAATCTCTAGTAATAAGAGAAATGCAAATCAAAACTACCCTAAGATTCCATCTCACCCCAATTAGAATGGTGATTATCAAGAACACAAGCAACAGTAGGTGTTGGCGAGGATGTGGGGAAAAAAGTACACTCATACATTGCTGGTGGGACTGCAAATTAGTGCAGCCACTCTGGAAAGCAGTATGGAGATTCCTTAGAAAACTTGGAATGGACCCACCATTTGACCCAGCTATCCGACTCCTTGGCCTATACCCAAAGGACTTAAAATCAGCATACTACAGAGATACAGCCACATCAATGTTCATAGCTGCTCAATTCTTTTATATTTTTATTGGTATTATTGTTCATTTCAATCTTGCTATTGCCTTGTAGAAATAAAGCACTTGTCTAATTGACTCTAAGAAACTAAAACCAGTATCACCTTATATATTGTGATGAAGATTGACGTCATATAAACAAGAATTCCAGAGCAGATTTCAGAGTTGAGCTCTATCATGTGTTACAGATTTTTTTTTGTTGCCTATAATAGTTATATTTCATGGCATTTCTTAACAGCTAAGAGATGAATAAAGGCACATATACACTATGACAATGTTCAGCAAATACAATATAATCAAATAAATGTATATTAGTTGCTGTATTATGGTAGTTTAAAATACATCTATAAATTTTTTGACATTTATGAAGATATGGATCTATGTCTTCTCTCCTTGAATTTAGATTGACTTTAAAGTTTTGTTAATAAATACAAGGAATGATGACATATGAACTCTGGTGTTAGGTTAGAAAAAAAATCAGCTTTCATCTGGTTCTCTTCAAATGCTTTTTCTCTACATAGTCCCTTTAGAATGTTTCCCCCAAAGGAGCTATCATCCTATGAGAAATTAGAAACATTAGGAAAGATTCCACATAGGAATTTCAGTCAATGGTGGGAGCTGTGTTCCCAGCCCACACATCAGGCATGTGCATGAAGGAACTTCCAGATGATTAAAGCCCTCAGTCATTAAGTCACTCCTGGTCTTTGAGTCTGCCCAGTTGAGCCACCAGGTATCAAGGAGCAGAATCAAATCATCTCTTCTACGCATTTCTCAACTTCAAATCCACACAAACTGTGCACATGGTAAAATGGTTTACTTTTAAAATAATCAGGGTGGTTGTTACACAGCAATAGTAACTGGGGCACATTAACATTCATTACATAATTATTAAAAACACATATTGTGGCATATGGCATTTAAGTAGGAAGAATTTGAAAAAGTGTTCTTTGTTCATCCTTGTTCCTGACAATATTGCTAAGAATTACGAATCAGTCTATTTCCATTGTCTTTTTGAGGTCATGGAAAGCATGTCTTTCTAAGCAAACAGGGAACAGGAAAACGTACAATTAGAGAGACATGAACATAGGACATATTGTCATTAAAAATTTCTGTGCTTTGAAACAGTAAACAATTAGTAATAAGGAAAACTGCATCATATATAATAGAGGAAATAAATGCAGAACTTCCAGTTGCATCGAATACAGGGTATTTACTGGAGCATCTCGTAGTTATGAGAGTTTTTTTTTTTTTAATCACCATGGCATCCCAATGTAATGTTCCAAAGGGATTAATTTGGTAGGAAATTAAATGCTTTGCTTAGATACAAGATCTTTTAAAATTACATATGTGCCAAACTGTGCTAAAATAATTGGGTAGCTGAGGACATCTGCTGCAATAAATTCAAATAGTGAATATTCAATTTAAATTAATACCATGAACCATATCAAAAAGCCTTTATACTTCTCCTGCTTTATGTGGAGAAGAGCCTGAAAATAGTTCATTTTAAAGATGTAAGAAAATTATCTGAAAAGAACTGCAGTAGCCTAATTATGAAGTAATATCACAAAATTATATTTATGAAGTAGGGTCACAATTTATATTAAAAGCATGTCCCAGGGCTTTGTGGTCAATTCCTACATTGGGTTTTACCACATTTGTGCTGATATGGTCCAAATTTGAGGCTTTAGTCTTATTTTACTCAGTTGTTTGGGAATTAGCTGTTTGCATTGTCTCTTGTCTGCCTGCTTTAGATCTCAAGAAATGCAGCAGATTGATGTCAATACCTTATTTTCCACACCAGGGTAAATACACCTATGTATGCCAGGCATTGGTTCTTACTGCTGCATAAGATAGTCTATTTTCTCTTCAGAGTTTTATTGATTAAATTTATTGAAGAAATAAGTTGAAATTCTATATCATGATTTATAAAGGATGAGATACTTTCACAAGCTAGTGTACAATGAGCTGATTTTAGAAAGGGACCAGTTTAACTGACAGAAGTTTATAATCTTACTATCTTATCTAGCTACTAATTTTGGGGGGATAGAAAGTTTGTAAAAGGTCTTTGAAGTCTTATATATAGCTCTAGTTTCCCTGAGAAAATGCTCTCTAAGAGTTTTTTTTTTTGTTTCCTTTTCTCTAAAAAACAAAAAATAAAACACAAACAAAACAAACACTTTAATTTCTGCCCTTATCATCATCAAACCCAGTGCCTTACAATCATAACCACATCTGTAAAACTGTAGGCTAGAGCCAGTGAGGTTTATATTTAGGAAACAGAATTTTGAGCAGAAAAGTTGGTATCCAGAAGAGGTGGTATCTTGGAACTGGATGAGAAAATGAGGAACAAAAGGAAATTGAACGTGATTAAATTTTCTGCTGTGTTAACAGTATGGATAATGATACCCTAACTGGGATTGGGGGAATGTGAAAATGAGATTTGTTTCTTCTTTTATGTTTCTTAAAGTTAATACTTATTCAATGTTTATGACGTGCCAAGTATTACTATTGAGGCTGTGACTCTACATTTACCTTATTTTGTACTCATAAAATCCCTATGAAGTAGGTAAAATTATTTTCCTCATTTTACAGAGATTGTTCTGGTCTGAAGTAACCACAGAGAAGTTTAGGACCATGTTTAGAAAAGTTTGTAACTGGGGCAGCCAGAATTTGTACCAAGCAGTAAGATTCCAGAACCCATGCTTTTATGTACTCCCTAAACTAATTATTAAATAGCTTTTCAGAAGGCACTAGATCACTATGAGGTTATAATAAGGAAGGGTTAAGAGAAAAATAGAGATACTATACTATTTTATAATTTTGGGAGGATATTCTAGCTAATGAAGGAAACTTCAAAGAAACAATTGCCATGAGAGGTCAACTTAAAAGAGAAAAGAGCTTTGAAATTGATCGTTAGACGGTAACATCTAGAAAAAGTTTTATTTTAAAGGTACATTATAGATAATTTGTTTCTGTGAGCTTACAAGTAATTTGATATGACGAAAAAGGAATAGTAAATATTGAGTACTGTCTTACATTTACTTAGTTTTGAAATATAAAGAAATAATCTAGATGACATCTAGACATGCAGATTTTCTTAAAATTACTTAATTCAGAAATATTTATTGAGTACTTACTATTTTCCAAGCACTATTCTAAACACCAGGGATATGACAGTGAACATAATAGCAAGATGGGAGGCCAATGGAAGAAAAATAAAGGATTTTAAAATAGTAAAGAAAATGCTTCTTGTGATGCCAATTTTTCTACTATTAAACACAAAATCAACTATTAAAAACACTTTTCATTTTCTAAGATAAGAAATGACAGACATATTTTTCATGGTTTTGTGCTTCCTTTGGTTAAACATGACTGCTTATGATGAGAGACTGGATAGAAACTTCAGTCCCATGCAATCCATCAAGTTGTTCAAGTAAGTATACAGATAATGTTCAATAAATCTCTTAAAATATGTGTTAAATATGTAAGTTTTTTGCTTTGTGATATTCTATTTCATCTTCCCTGAGTTATGATGGTCTGAGTAACAATTTTTCAATTTTACATGGTGAGAGAGTGATATGCATTCAATTGAACCTGTACTTTGAATTATGAAATTTGATATTTCCTAGCCTAATGATAAGTAGTGTGATCCTTTCTCATCATGCCTGGTGGGAGCAATAAACTGCAGCTTTTCATTTGCTCACAATCACTAGGGGAAATGACCAATACTCTACAGTGTACTGTGTTGATAAACAATGATGTTTGTATATTAAGAGTATTAATTGCATTCTTTATGTATGATATTTCCAACTTATAATTGGGTTTATCAGGATGTAACCCTATTGTAAATTGAAGAGCCCCTGTAACTGCCTTCATAATTATTTTAGAACTTGATACATTTTCTCAAATAATTCATTTTGTAAAATAGTGTAAGGAAAAAATACCCAGAAATACACAGTTGCGAAAAAATAAAAATTAAATAAAAACATTAATATTATCTGCAAGATCAGGCATTGGAAGTACTAATAAAAATCTCTAACTATAGGCACAATGGAGGTGAAATATATAAAACTTTGGACAGTGGAATGAATCTGACCTAATTTTCCTATGTACATATATGAATACCTCACAGTGAATCTCACCCTCATATATATCTGGAAGACTGGGATCCTAATCAGAATAAGATAATAAGAGACATTCCATGATTGTGTATGTACGTGTGTGTGTATAGATAGATTATACTGCCATATATGGCTAAAAAGAACCAATTAAAAATAAGAAAAATGTTTTGTGGCTTTTCAGATGGTATAGTTCTGGTGAAAATATTCAAAAGATATTTTAGAGGCAGAGATTTCAAGAGGTGGTCTTGAAAACAGTCTGAGGAAGAATGATTGAGCAAAACAATAAAAAGAAGTTTTCAGAATATGTGGGACTTACTATTTTGGGCTAAATTCTCAAAAGAAAGAGTGTAGAAGTATATCAGGATATGAAAGACTGCTGTTTAGTGAATAACTTTGAAATGGTTCTAATCAGTATGAACAACACTAAGAAGAATTCAGTTAGAGGAATTTTGCTTTTCCTTTATACCTATAAGAATGTAATTTCATTATGAGACAAATGAACCAGAAAATATGCTTTACTTTGCAAACTTACTCATCCCATTTATAATGTACAATGTGTCTTATTTCTGCATAGCCCCAACATTCCATAACCACCTGTTTCACTGAATATTTTGCTATTTCATTTTTGAAACATTGTTTTTTCTATATTTTTTAAATCTAATGGATTTTATTCTGTTTTCTACAATGAATAGTTTATAATCTGCAGAGGAGAAATAGTCATGGTCTTAGTCCAGAAAGAATCAAATATGAATATCACATATAAATTAGTTTCAGTTATTAATCCTGTTCATATTCATCGTATCAATTGCTTCTTATAATAAGATCCATCACAGTTTTGTGGAATCATGCAAATATGGCAAATATAATTGTACTTTAAACCTTCAACCAGGATATAATAATAATAATAATAATAATAATAATAATAATAATAATAAATATGAATTTATTCATTTAGAATTGGGTCAACAGGATTTCTGAATCCATTGCTCAAAACTTTCTCCTAAAACTGACAGTAAAATCTCCTAAAACCTTAGTAATGACTGAACACTCTAATTTTCATATATGCTTATGGCTGAAGGCAACATATATAAAAACATGTATATTTTTAATGCTTTATTTGTGTCTATAATAACATTAAGAAAAAATAACATATGTTTCCCATCTGTTAGTCTTTTATGTACCAGTCCTATGGAAACAGCACCCAAGTTAACATACAGTCAAAAATGGGTTAGGGGCAGGAATAATGTTAGACTAACAGTTTATGGTCTTCCTATATTGGGGATGAATGATTACACTGGGACAATTTCTTTACCTTCATATTACCTACCTGTCCTTTCTCCTAGCTGAATTGCTATTTTCTTTCCAGATCCCAAAAGAAAAAGGAAAATATTTATGTGGCAGTAACACTGTTATTTTACTTTTTCCAGGTGCTATAAATTAAAAAAAATATAGAACATAATGAAACCTAAAGTAACATCATTTTGAATATCATAACCAACTGCCTGTGGTTTCTCAAAGGTAACATGAGAGAACAAAGTCATATGGAACCCTTTTTATCTTAGGGACAAGAGTTGAAAAATTGGAAAGTTTAGTATTTATGAGCAGGAAATTTGACTCCAGTAAGTCTAGTTTCTATGGCAGATGTCTAAAAAGTGAAGAAATGATAAAAGCCCTACTCATTACCTGCACTTGCTCTAACTGCCCTCATAGAACTAAAGGATATGCAGAGGAATCCCAAGTTATAGGGAACTATAATGCCAAAAGGCCAAACCACTGAGAATGAGGGCTTCAACCAATGTGACATATTCACTCATTCTACTTGTGCTTATTCTTCTTTGGGAATAGTATTATCTTCTTTATCCTAACAAGGACAGTACAGACTTGTGCTGAATAAGTAAAAAATAATTGACTTCATTTTCTTTAACATCCCTTAGAGGAAATTCAGACTGATTAAAGTTTCTGTAATTATTTCTAATGTTGCTTGACATGATCTTTTCAAGATAATGAAAAAAAATGGAAGTAAGGAAAAATAAAAGACCAATCAACATAAATATTCAATGAAAATCACTGGATATAAAAATAGATGTACATTATTATTGAGTACATTCATATGATATGAATTCTAATGTAAAACATTAAAATTAGCAGGAGTTTTTCTGAATTATGGCATTATATGTACTTTATCTTCTTACTTTTCTTTACACTCCAAGTTTTTAAATAATTAGTATACTTTTATATATATATTCAGGAAAATATATGCACTTAAAAATGTAGGCAGAGGGGCTGGGGGTGTGGCTCAGTGGTTGTGTGCTCGCCTAGCATGTATGAGGCTCTGTGTTGGATCCTTAGTACCATATAAAAATAAAATACAGGTATTGTGTCCACGTATAACTAAAGTGAAATATTAGAAGAAAAACAAAAAAACAAAAATGTTCCTTACTAATAAAACCATAAACCTTAAAAAAATGTAGGCAGAGTCTACTTCACCTTAAGTGAAAACCATTTTAAATATTCTATTTGGAAATGTTTCCATTTCAGGATACCCCATGATTTAACACTTTCAATGTAGAGAAAATAGATATTTAACAGTATTCATTGATAGGTGATATTCAAGTTTGTACAAAATTAAATAGGCCATCTCTGCTGTTCTAATTCCCATCTTCATTTTCATGTTAGAATTATGCAGAGGCAACTCTGACAGTCAGTCAGTCCCTAATCTGCAATGATTACTTTAAAAGTATTCCCCAAGGCATATCATATCATATTGTTTGACCTTCAGTTAACTAATTCATGCTGATTTTTTTAGTGGTCCCTTAAGACAGGTTTCCCTTACTTATATTGAGTCTAATGGAGAGAATCTTGTAGGTTTTCTTTTTTACTATTTCTCAAAAATCCCATTAACAGAATCTCTATTGTAATAGTCATCTAATTATAACATGCTCCTTGCTGAGCTCAGAGGGCAAACCTTCTAATAAAACTGTGGTCCCATACTGAGAAGTGGAAAGAAATAACTGTCATTCTCACTTCAGTAGTAAATTTTCATAAATTAGAGTCTGTACAATTTTAAATCTACTTGGCAAAAGCTAAAGTTGAAAGGGTGAGTCTACTACTGACTTGGGCATAAACTAGGGATACACAAATATCCTGCTTCGATGTTAACGAGATTCTTTGTTTTCTAAATTATTTTATTGAAATGTGACTGACATTTAAAAAGCGGTACATATTTAATGTGTATCTCACAGTCAGGGAATAAACATGTATATGAAACTATCACTACTATCAAAACCATAAGTATATCTATCATCTCCTAACATTTCCTTCTGCTCCATCATGATCATCATCATCATCACAACTATTGTTATTATCATATCATCATTTCTGTTATATGGTATATTCACTTACCATAAGATGTACCCTCTTGGCAATTTTTAAGAATATACAGCATGGCAGTATTAGCAATACACACTATGTGGCATAGTAAATATCCTGACCTTGTCTTGTGCAACTGAAACTTTGAACTCTTTAGTCATTACCACCCCATTTCTGTCACCCTGACAATCACTGTTCTCCTCAGTGCTTTTATAGAGAAGTCCTACAGTATTTGTCTTTCTGTGTCTAGCTTATATCACTAAGCATAATTTCCTCTATGTCCATATGTATTATGACAAATGGTGGGATTCTTTCTAAGGCTGAATAATATACCACTTATATATAAGCCATATTTTCTTTATCCATTCTTCTACTGATGGACATTTAGATTGTTTCCATATCCTGTGCATTGTGAATAATGCTGTAGTGAACATGGGAGTGTAGATATCTCTCTACATCCTAATTTAAAAACCTTTGAATATATATCAAGAACCATGATTGCTGGATCAGATAGTATTTCTATTTTATGAAGGACTCCTAACTTTTACATAATGGCAGTACCAATTTCCATTCTCACCAACAGTATATCAGGGTTCCCTGGTCTCTACATCCTTACCAACACTTGTTATCTTTCATCTTTTTGAACCCAGACTTTCTAACAGGTATGAAGTGAAATCTCATTCTGGTTTTAAAAATCACTGATGATTAGTGATGCTAAGCCCCTGTTCATATACCTGCTGATCATTTTTGTCTTCTTTGGAGAAATATCTATTGAGTTCCTTTGTCCATTTTTAAATTGGGTTATTTATTGTTTTGCTATTCAGCACTATCAATTCTGTGTATATTTTGGAATATTAATCCATTATCAGATATATAATTTGCAAATATTTTGTCCCATCCTATAGGTCGTTTTTGCATCCTGTTGGTTCTTTCCTTAGTTTTCCAAGAAAACTTAATTTGGTGTAGTCTTCCTTGTTTATTCTTACTTTGGGGATCATATCCAAAAAGTCAGGGCCTTGTTCCCTATGTTTTCTTCTAGGAATTTCAAGGTATCAGGTCTTACGTGTAAGTCTTTAGTCCTTTTTGAGTTTGCTTCTTGTATAAGGGATAAGATTAGGGTCCATTTTCATTTTTCTGCATGTGGATATTTAGATCTCCAAGCACCATTTCTTGAAGAGACTGTCCTTCTACCACTATGCATTCTTGGAACATTCATTGAAAATCAATTCATCATAAATATGTTTGTTAACTTCTGGGATTTCTGTCCTATTCCATTGGTTGATGTGTCAATTTTTATGATAGTATGATGCCATTTAATTACTACTTTGTAATAAAATTTCAAATCAGAAAATATGACACCTTCCAAGTCATTCTTGTTCAAGGTTGCTTTGGCTATGTGGGGTCTTCTGCAGTTCCATATGAATGTTAGGATTATTGATTCCATTTCTATCCAAATTGGTCAAATTATATTTTCAAAAGAAATTCCATGATCTCTGCCCATGTGAATCTGATTTTCAATTATGTTTTCCACAAAGGCATTTCCCTTCTATCACTGTTTGTTTCCTTAAAGTCTTGATAAGCGTTTCTATATTTTCACATTTTATTATATCAAAAATTGTCTTTCTCCTCCTATGAACATAATGAATTTCATTTTCACTTTCTTAAAAATAAAAATCATTTTATATTTCATGTATTGTTGTAGTTTTTATCTGGAATGTCCTTCAAAGGCACCTGTGTTGAAACCTTGGTTCCCAGTTAGTAATGCTCTCAGGAAGTGGTAGAAGCCTTAGGAGGTTGAACCTAGTTGGAGTAAGTATATCAATGGTGGTGTGTCCTTGAAGGATATATTGGGACCCTGGGTCTTTTATCCCTCTCTTGCCTGGGCACCATGATGTGAGCAGGTTTCCTCTGCCAACACAATTCTCTCATGATATACTTCTTCACTCTAGTTCCAAAACCACTAAGCCAAGCAACCATAGATTGAAACCTCTGAAACAGTGAGCTAAATTATATCTGCTTTTTAAGTTGTTTATGTTAGATATTTTGTCACAACAGCAAAAAGCTGAAGAACACACATATTTGTTCCTTTGTACATCTGTGATACACTCTAAAGGGATGTTCTTCTAGTCAAATAGTAAGTCCATATTTCTCAGCCTCCTTTGAAGTTAGGTTTGGAATGAGTAACCAGGTTCTAATGAGTAGAATATGGACAGGTTTGGTTCATAAAATAAAATCTTGAGTGCTCTTACTCTCTTTCTTTTTGATGACTGAACTACTGAATACAGAATATCTAATGAAGAATCTGAGACATCCCTTTAAAGTAGTAGAGCTATAAGAAGCAAGGACTGAGATCCCTGGATCATCATGTGGATAGTTTCTTACTGGCAACCTACTTCAACTCTAACTGGAATAAGAAAACTTGTTTATATTGTGATAAATATTTAGATTACTTTTATTATAGCACCTTCTGCTAAAAGCCTTGATTATGCTATGTTTCCCTTTCAGGATGACTTCAACTTTGGTTGCTATATTGAAGTCTCCGAGAAATGTTACAAGCAGACTCATTTTGCCTCTGAAACTTTTAGGGGAGAATCATTCCTTGCTACTTCTCAGGTGCTTGTAGTAGATAGCAATCCTTGGCATTCTTTGCCTGCAGCTATATCACTCTAATTTTTGCCTCCATGTCTTGGCCTTCATGAAGTATTTTCTTCTTCTTATAAGAATACCAGACATAGTGGACTAAGGCCCTTCTTAATCATCTCATCTCAATTTGTTTATACCTGCAAAGACTACACTTCCAAATAAGGTCCCACTCACAGGTACCAAGGTTTAGGACTTTAACATAGATATTTTGGGTCCACAATTTAACCTACAACATTCAATCCACATATCAGCTTAACAGAATCACTACCATCTCATCTGCCATTCATTACTGAAACTTGAAAGTCATTCTACACTCAGAGTTCTTTCATACTTTGGCATGTTGAGCCCAATACAATGCAAGGTTTTACCCTTTAAGCCCCTTCCTGTATTCTCTATCACTTGTACATATTATGTCTCCATACTTAATTTTTTTGGTCTAGAGACAGATTCTAGTCTCATTCTCTTACATTTTCTCTATAAATATTTTCAAACCCCATTCACATACAATTGTATTCAAAAGTTTTTATTGACTCTATTTACATTTCTTTCTACCAATGTCCCACAAACTTGTTCAATGTCCTTTTACCATGGTCATGCTTTCTTTTGTTTGTTTTTCCTCACTGGGAATTCCTATAGTGATTACTTATGGGTATTACAGGTGAAAGCTACCTAGAAAATGAAGAGGTGAAGCACTAGGTTAACCAAGGAGACCGTAGATACAAATTAACAATAGCAATTATATACATTTTCAGTATATGCAAAGTACTCTGATATGAATCATCACCTTTTAGATTCACAGCCATCCTAAAGAGGTAGGCATGTAGTATTACAAAAGCACTTGCCCCTTTGGTAGTTGTCCTTGGCAAAGTTACTTTAACCTCCCTTCCCTTTGCCTTTTGAAAGGATTATGCTTCCTCCCTCTGCTCTGATTCTAAATTCTAAGATGTTCACTGCTAAATAATCATTCTTTAGATTTATAGAATTTACAGAATCCACATGGTTATCTTCAGATAACATCTGAATGGGTAAAGCCACTCCTACATCTTTAGTTCTGTGTGTCAACTAACACAAAGCATGTAAATTTCCATGAGTTTTAACTTGCAGAAAAATAATGTTGAAGTCAGTTTTGATGATTTTGCAAGGGGGAGCACACATACACTACATGAGGAAGACCCCACTCACCATGTAACTTTGCTGCCCTTTATGACTCCTTTTGTTCTCTATATCTGTGTCCTTGAGTTCTCTAAGATAGGGCATTCAGGGCCATAGGCCTCTCCATCTTCCAAGGCACTGGCCATTGAATAAACCTATTCCTTCCTACCAACTCTTGTCTACCAAATATTGGCTTTCAAGTGGCAACAGCCTGGACCTTAGTCTGGTAAGAGTATCTCATTCCTTTATTAAGAAACTAATATTGGGAGAATCCAAGATGGCGGACTAGAGGGTGACTGCATCTCCTGTTGCTCCAGAACCCAGGATTCAAGAAGGGAAGGCATGGAGAGACTCAGACTAACATAGAGCCATGGGGTGAGTCTCCCCCACTGGGTGAAGCTCGGTCCATGTGGCAAGCCCAGACAGGGGCAGCTTCTCAGAGAAGGGCAGGGCAGCTAGAGTCTTCCCCAGGCAGCCCTGCTCCCTCCAGTGGCGGGCTGCTTTCACGGCCAGCTTCTCAGAGCAGGCCCCCCAGGGAGAGCTTTTCTGCACAGAGCCAGCTCCAAATCCCAGACCCAGCTGTGAGCTCTGGCCCACAGACAGCTTCTGGGACCAGGGCAGGGCAGCCAAAGACTTCTCCAAGCAGCCAAGCTCCCTCCAGCAACACGCCATTTCCATGGACAGCTTCTCGGAGCAGGCCGCCAGTGAGAGCCTTTCCGCACAGAGCCAGCTCCAAGCCCTGGAACCAGTAGCGGGCTAGGGGCAGCTTTCTTCAGAAGCACTGCATTATCAAGTTACTCCAAGACTTCAGGCTACTGAAGGCTGGGAGGTGATACACTGGAAATCTACAGGGATACTATAAGCCAATAGAGGAAATCTGCAATATCTCAGAGTCCCAATGATATCTGAACAATATGAGAAAACAAGGGAAGAAAATGTCCCAAACAAACCTAGACACTATATCAATAAAACCCAATGGCAGCACAGCAGAAGAAATGTCAGAAAGGGAGTTCAGAATGTACATAATTAAAACAATCAGGGACACAAACGAGGAGATGAAAGAGCAAATGCAGGCATTAAAAGATCACACCAATCAACAGTAAAAAGAGCAAATACGGGAAGCAAGAGATCATTTCAATAAAGAGTTAGAGATATTGAAAAAACAAAAACAAACAGAAATCCTTGAAATGAAGGAAACAATAAACCAAGTTAAAAACTTCATAGAAAGCATAACCAATAAGATAGAAGAACTGGAAGACAGAACCTCACACATTGAAGACAAAATATTAAACCTTGAGAACAAAGTTGACCAAACAGAGAAGATGGTAAGAAATCATGAACAGAATCTACGAGAATTATGGGATTTCATGAAAAGGCCAAATTTAAGAATTCATGACCAATGTAACTCCATATCATGTTCAACCACAAGAATGGGAAGCTATACTCCATGTATGTGTGGTATGTCAAAATACATTCTACTAGTATAAAAAGAACAAATAATTTTTTTAAAAAAACGGCTGCAGTCCCAGCAAAAAAAAAAAAAAAACTTTTGAGAAAGTTGTAAGTAATTAATATTTTCCTTCCACAAAAATGTATTGACCATCTACTACATCACTTACCTATTTCTTGCCTATTGCATAGATTAAAAGATTCGATGATTTTAGATTGATTATTAGAGCAGGAGGAGGCTAATGTGGAGTATAGTGTTTCCCACAACAGTTTCAAAACATTTTTAAATAGAGCATCTCAGAGTTACTGCTATTTCATGGAACATACTTTGGGAAGTGCTGATCTGGTCTGGACTTGGACTACTCATCTAATCATCCAACCTATTCTTGCTCACATTATCAGAGGCAACTTCATTTGTGGCTAGAAAGTAATGATCAGGGAATCTTCTGTTGTGAATATTGACTTTAATAATAATATAATTTTTTGTGTTACTAGGGATTGAATCTGGTGGCAGGGATGCTTTATCATGAGTTACATCACAGACCTTTTCATTTTTTATTTCAAGACAGGGTCTAACTGATTTGCAGAGGGTGGCCCCCACCTTGCAGTCCTCGTCCTGCTTAGTCTCCAGAGTTTCTGGGATTACAGGCATGCACCACCATTGTTATCATTCTGACCTAAAATGTGTCACCTTGATTCATCCTCTCCTTTGTCCTTGTTTGCTTCCTGTAGGACTTTGATGAAATAATAAAAAGCAGGATCTGGTATTAGGGAAGTGGTGCATAAATTAAACAGACCAAAACAAATATTTTCTATCCAAACTGAAGCTGCAAAATCAATGCCTTATTTCTCTCTGTATTATAACATTCAAAATGAACTTCTTTTTAAAAGGTGTCAGATATGACCATTTTGTGGTGTTCTGTGAAAGCGTGGCATGTCAAGGAGTCAGCCACTATTTCCTGAGAGTTCAGAACTTGTTTTTCATAAACGGGGGGTGAGTAGTCTCTGTCTAGTCATAAAGATTGATCTTGAATAAAATGAAGAGACATCTTCAGAGTTCATTTCATGAGAAGAAATCATGGTTTTACATTTGGTCTAACAATATACCTTTCCAAGAAACATATCAGCATAATTAGAACAATGCACAAACTGTTATCTTTCTTTTGAGATTCAAACTTAGCCATAGACATGAAGCTAGTATAGACACCCTTCAATATGAGACTTGCAACTTCCAGTGGTAACTGGTCAAACAAAATATAATATATACTTGGTGAGTACCTCAAGAGAAAAAAAGAGACATATTTGTGAGCCTTGTCAATATTTGCTCCTGAGTCACCCCTGTAGTTTCCTCCCTTAATAATCCAATAATTCTCTTAGATTTTCATGATCTTTCTGTACTTATCTCTTTTGGCTATCTAATTAACATTGTGATTTTTGTTTTACTTATGTTGTGTAATAGTAGATACTATCCTATCATTACAAAACATATTAAGCTTAATAAACATATTTATGAGAAAAACAAACATAAAGAAACTGATACTGAGAGGTATGACCAATTTAAGGAAGCTCAGCTATTTATTACCAAAGATAGATTTCATGTTCAAATTATTTTATTATACATTCTATGTCTTTTGACAACACAATTGACTAAGAGAACAAAGGAAATAATTTGGAGATCACTTCAGTTTAAATGCTATCATAGGAAAATAAGGAATTGAAAGAGATTTGTCAAAAGGCGTCTGAAATTTCAGAGGATAATCAGTGGAGAATAAGGCTAGGCAAGGCAAGGGAGGAAAATGTAGAAAAATTGATAAATAGGTATTATAGAGCAATATGTTCAAAAATAAAAAAGGGGATAAATAGTAATATAACACAGAGGTATAAGAATTTCTTTTGAGTAGGTGTTTTCATAATAAGAGCTGAGAAAAAAAAAAAAAAAACCTAAGATGACCACGATGTCAGATCCCGAATCAATATTAGGGTTCAATCTATGGTTTAGAAAAAAAGTAGGTGAAAACCAAAAACTATTGTCTATTGATGTTGTGTTTTATTAATCCAGTGAGTAGTCAGCATAATTAAGATACGCAAAAATTGTTAATGTCATGAACCCAATAGTAAAATAAATGAAATCTTGCTGAAAAGCTACATCAAATTAGAGTTTTAA
The DNA here is from genome assembly GCF_902686455.1 of Sciurus vulgaris. Lineage (NCBI taxonomy): Eukaryota > Metazoa > Chordata > Mammalia > Rodentia > Sciuridae > Sciurus > Sciurus vulgaris. The sequence continues at coordinate 116,381,434 of NC_136471.1, read as the reverse complement.
GATTCCATTGCTTTGAGTGCTATCTATCACTGAGTGATTTTGGCTATATTAGTTTACTTTTCTTGTTTCTTGTTTTTCTTATTTTAATACGTCTAAATAATGAAATAATAAATTATGACCTCTAAATAATGAAAATTTTGGATTCATACATTGATGTTTATATTTTATAGCTACATATATACAATTAAAGAAAACATTATTTAAAATCATTATAGAAAAAAATGACTTTCATTTGAAACTCTTAAACATCATATTAGCATTGCTCGTTGCATTAAATTATTTTTATAGTACAAGGCTCAGTGATGTAAAATTCCTTGTGAATATAACTAGTAAATAAGATGTTATGGTAGAGATTGAGAAAAGAATTAGATTGGGAGTTATACATCCTCTGGACAGATTTTAAAGCATATTTAAAGTGCTTGGAGTTGGTCCCTCATTGCAGATGACTGCTTTCAGGATTTTGCTATTTAATGGAAAAGAATAAATATGGTGGTAATGGCTCAAAAGTAATTTACAGACCTGGGCATGTTGTGGCTATAGGAAAAGTGTACATGTTGTAGGAATACTTAGAGACACTAGAGAAGGAGGGTAACTGATGGATTAAGTCTTGTACAAGGTCTTCAGAAGTACAGTCAGGTATTTCTTGGGCTAAACTGACACTAAGAATGGAAACTCCTTTCTGGCAGGCTGGAAGGGATCTCTTGTATCCTCCTTAATCTCTGATCTCATGCCCATTCTATTCCTTAAGTCTTGGATATTCCTTGTTTTAGTTGAAATATTCCTATTTTAGTTTTTTTTTTTTTTTTAATATTGTGACTAAAAGACCTGACAAGAACAATTATATGAGAAAAAATTTATTTTAGGGCTCACAGTTTCAGAGGTCTTAGTCTATAGACTGTTGACTCCAGTCTTTGGGGCTTGAGGTGAGGCAGAAAATCATGGCAGAAGAGTGTGACAGAGGAAAGCAACTCAGGACATGGTACCAGAAAGCAGAGATAAAGCTCTGTTCAGCAAGACAAAGTATAGAATCCAAAGGCATGCCTCCAGGGACCCACCTCCTTCAGCCACACCCTACCTGCCTTCACTTACCACCCAGTTAATCCTATCAGGGGATTAATGTACTGACTGGGTTAAGGCTCTTGTAACCTAATCATCTCACCTCTAAACCTTATTGTACTGTCTCACACATGATTGGGGGACTCCTAATCTAAACCATAACAATTACTCTTTATAAAAATTATATTGCTGGTTTAATATCTATAAAAGCAATTCACTGTTAGCAACTCATATGATAAGTGAAGCATTTTTAGTTCTATTGTAACAACCTGTTTTCAGTAATACAAATGTTATAATAAGACTGCAGTGATACAGCTGTCAGCCTCTTATTTGTTGAATTATGCTAAGTTCTTGATCCAAGGAAAAAATGGAGAAATTAAAATAATAATGTGGTTAAGAATGTAGTTTCCGGAGTCAGAAAGACATTTGCAACTTACTAGATATGTTTGTTGAAAGTCTTCAAACCAAACATCAATTTCAAAATCTATATGGTTGGGATGATTTCAGACCATAGAATTGTAATAATAGTAAAATACCATGGAAACTGGTGTTGAAGAAACAACATATTGTGCCTTTGATTTCTAACACTATTTTAATATTCTTAGTTGATCTAAATGATTGAAGATTAAAGGTTCATAGAAGAATGATTTTGTTGTTTTTAAACATGGTTCATTTTACTTTTATGGGAGCAAATTATTATTAAAGTTACTAATTAGAATGTAACTTCACTTTATATATTTTGAATTAAATTATTTTAAACCATTCTGAAATAGCAAGAGTTTATAGATCCTGTAGAAGTTTCTTAGTAATAAATGGATTGGGAAAAAAGAAATTAAATTGTCACCCTCTCTCTAATGTTGGATTGAGCCTCAGCATTTTATATTTGACTCTTTAGGGGGTGATTATATCAGTTTACTTTTGTATCATAATAAACATCCAGAAAATTTACAATTTAAAATAGGAACCCTTTATTTGCTCAGCCTGGCAATTCGTGATTTATCTGGGTTCCTTTAGGAGTCTGAAATCAACTGCTGGTTATATAAAAGCTTTGATACCATTGGATTACCTGACTGTTGACCTTCTTGAATGGGTGACTGGACTCTCACCTGGGAAGCTAGCCTGGACTTTATCAGAGACTTATACTGAGCAAAATTCAAGAAAACTAGCAAAAAAGTACTAGGTCTCTTGAATCGTAGGCTCAAAATTGGTACATTACCATTTTTGCAGCATTCTGTTGGACCAAGAAATTCATAATACCAGACTAGATTCATGGACTAGGAAGGGAAAGAGTTGCAAATTCACATTTCAAGGGTAGTACATAGTAGTGAATACAGTGCAGGGAGAGATCATAGCCAATCTGTAAGCAATACACCCTAACTTTTTATTTCCATGACTAGGAAAACAACCTCTAGCTGCTTAAATTTGTATAATACTGGAACAAAAATGGTTACTTAATAGTTTATCATTGGAAATAAAACTGCTTAGTAGCCTCATTACTTTTAATGTTAATCTTCCTTTGAACAATTTGGAAAGGGAAAACCTTTCTTAGGAAAAAAAAAAGAATTAAAAGAAATTTAAGCCCACACATGAACCCAAGCAGAAAAACAGAGACACTCATGCACTTATGCACATGTGAACACACAAACACACACACACACAATGAAATTGGAACAAGCAAGAAAGAAAAGCATATGTGTTGCCCAATTATTCCTCACTTCCCTTCTGAGAACTCTTTTAGCACAGACTGTAGTTCAAGTACTCCTGTTCATTATTTGCAACTGTTTTGTATATGTGTGTGTGTATATATATTATATATGATATACAGTACATGTAATATATTGTACTTGTAATATATTGTATGTGTTGTAATATATATTACATGTAATATAATACGTAACATATATATATTATATATATATACATATATATAGCTTCTTGATTCTTTCAGATAGAAATCTTAAGAAGAATGAGAACTCTCTAAAACTTTCTATTTGTACTATTGATTAAAAATGTGATTAGTTTAACTTCTCACTATTTTATTTTCAACACTTTTTTTTTCTTTTAAAGTGCTGTTAAGAGGCATTATCGTTACTTGGAAACTTGTTAGAGACACAAATTCTCAGGGCCCAATCAAGATCTACTGACTCTGAAATTCTGGGACTGAGCAGCAATCTGAACAAGCTCTCCATTGTAAAGTGAGATAATCACCTCCTTAAAGAAACATGCTGTTTTGCTGTAAAAGCCTAACACTATCTGGAGACAAAAACAGATGGGTTCTTGTGTGCAGTGATAATATGCACATACTCACAGACACCCCACCTCCTCTCTGGCATAGCAAAATGCTCTTCAGTTTTATGTTTGGTCCTAGAAAAAAGTTTGGTGATTATAATGAAAGATCTTGTAAGATTTGTATAGAAAACTGTAGATAAAAAGATGGCTAGCAGGCTTGAAAACCTGGAAAGTGAATAAAGTATTTCTGAGAGTAAAAATAGGCAATATTTCAGCATTATATTCCTTAAAAGCTATCGAAATACAAAATTTACTTTGTTAGTAACTTGTGCTATTCACCTATTAATGGAATATGGTCTCACAGTATTAATTTAATTTTAAGTAATTATTAAAAGTCTACTCTGATACTATGTTTAGAAATACAATAAGAATTAAAACAACAGTTTAGTTTATATTCACATAGCTCATGGTCATAGAACTTTGTAAACTACCCCGTAAGTTTAATTTGTTTTTATTCACATTTTAATTATTTGGTCTTAGGTCATATATTTGTTTCACCTTTATTACTTCAAGTAAAAGTAAAATAAAATGCTTAAATATACCAGTCAAATAGATAATAAGAGATAACCTATCTCAAGTGGTTTGGATTTTCTATTTACAAGCAGAAAGTTGTAGTTCATTAACACCTGAAAACTTTAAAATCTGGGTCAGAATAAGGGTTTCAAAAATCTCAAAAGATTCAGATGATATCTCTGAGGAACTGATGAAAGCTAATACGTTTTCCTAAGAATTAATTCTAATATAAGAAACACAAAAGTGATTTGAAATTCCAGATGTTTTATGTTAGCCTTAAAGTATGTAATTTTTATTATTTACACCTTTTTAAAACTTTTATTTAGGCAATACAAAATCTGAAATTGGACTCTTTGAGAGGGTGAGGGAATTTAAATCAAAGTAAACTTTGAAGAACAGATCAACTGCTCAGCAAGAGTATATGAGTATTGTTACAGAGATGTTTTGAAGAAGGCAAAATTATTTTCCAAGTCATGATTCTCAGAAACTATCACATAAATAAATTAGCTAAATTTTAAAAATTAATCACAAGTAAAAGAAGCAGTCAAAAGAATCATGACAGGAATATATGCTAATCTATGCACCATGATTTTTTTCTATAAGTGGAAATTGAAATAAATTGTAAAAGCCAATGAAGCTGCAGAAAGATGGTTGATGATAAATCCCTGCCAATGTCCTAGATATGTCATCCTCCATGAAAGGCAGGCTCTCTGATGTTGCATTTTCCATTAACAAATGGGGCAGCAGAACACCAACGTGTGTTCTTTCCTGACTCATTTGCATGTCACCATTTATAACTTTCCACTGCCCTGTGGCATTGTAGCACCTGCCTCCCAAATGAGGAATATGCAGCAGTAATAATTTTTTGATAACACCCTAGTAATTACATGACCCTTGAAGGGCTCCTTTTCAAAATTCAAAACTCACCTTCTCTTGCTTGAGTGTGAATCTAATCTCATTTTTGGCTTTCAACTTGGTTATTAACTTTCCATTTCTTGACAGATCTGCTGGGTGATGGTAGAATGAGTCAGAGAGAGGGGTCAAAAAGTAGGAAGTCGGAACCAACGGATTTGCTACAAGTAGACTAAAGAAGATTAAAAACACGGTGCTTACCTCTTAAAAAATTAATAGTCACTGAAAATGGCCTCTATTTAGTAACATAAGTTATTCTAAATGAAAAGTGTATCTGTTGAACTGAAGGAATTATACTAAAAATAGTTAAAAAAATCTAATTCAGCATTCACATATGAATATATGCATGTTTTAAGCTCAAGTAAAACAGTTTTCCAATTTTTAGTAGCATTTGTTCACCTTCATAGAAATCACCTTGGGTTTTCTTTTTCAGAAATTTAAAATTCTCACTGAAGGAAACTATACAAATATGAAGAGATAAGCCATATGTGGTTCATGATTTGCTGCTACAAACAATATCTTAAGGACAGCTCTAACTCATCTTCTGGTTTTTTTTCAGTCTTTTACATGGATAACAAAAATCCCTATATCAAAATATGTTGTCCTGGAATTGTTGATTGTCAATATACAGGAGTATTTCTCAATGAATGTATGAGACATTTACAACAAATTCCAAGTGATCTCAGATTTTTAATTAGTAAATCAATATTTAATTTTTGATCACTGAACTCTCTTAGAAAAGGGAGGATGGACGATTACCCTTTTCCAGTTGTAGATGCCACTGTCCCTAAAATCCCCTCTTCTCTACCCTGATGCAGAATCAATCTATTGAGCCATTCTCTAGATCCCAGTGAATCAAGCAGTTCTGTGAAAGTGTCATTCACATAGCCTAAAATATTAGTAGCAACCTTGACTTGCATAATGCAGCAGCCCTCCTATGATCATTAATCTATTAAGGACTTAATTTTGGCCATATATTTGGTTACTCTATGAAGATCCAAAGGTGAGAAAAAATATACATGGTTCAGTTTAATTGAGGTAAGCAAAATCTAATGGTTAAGTGGTATGTTAGTTAAGGTGCTGCACAAAGAAATTCACATACATAATTATGACAATGAAGGAGAGGTTTGTGGTGCAGAATTGTACTATCCAATATGGCAGCCATTATTATATATGATCAATTTTAAATTTGAATTTAGTGAAATTGAATAAACTTAAAATTTTAGTTCCTCAGTCACACTAGTCACATTTTAAAAATATATTTTTAGTTGTAGGTGGACACAATACCTTTATTTTATTTTTATGTGGTGCTGAGGATTGAACCCAGGGCCTCATGCATGCTAGGTGAGCTCACTACCACTGAACCACAACCCCAGCCCCCTAGAAGCTTTTTAAATCCTCAAAAGATACCTGTGGCTATTGGCTATCACACTGGACAGTGCAACACAGAACATTTCCATCATTGCACAAAGTTCTAGTAATGCTAATGTAGAATAATATAAAATAGGATCAGGGAAAACTTCCTTTAGGAAGTGACAATTAAGATCTGATACTAACTAGGTAAAGAGGAATTTTGGAAAAAAAATTGAAAGTAATTTCTTCCTCATAAAACATTAAGAATTTCCAGTTTCTTAGATTTGTCATTAAGATTGCAAAAAAGTAAAATATTTATCTGGAAAATGTTCAATTTTATTTCAGAGATGAAAATTTGTAAATAGTAAAAATAATATATAAAGGTTGGATGAGATTTAACAAATTAACTGGTTTAACATTTTCAGATAAAAAGACAGACATAAGATATATTACCATGTGCTCCAGTTGTAAAGGGTTAAGGTCAAACAGTATCAGGGGTAAAAAAAGAGAATCTAGGCATTCTGATTCCTAATCCAATATTGATACTACTTTTTAGAAAAATATTGAATCATCTGGACAATTCTAAACATTTTTACAAGTGTAATTTTTATACATATATAAATGTCATTTATGTATAATCACACTTTCACCTTTATTATTCTGTTAAACTAACAACATATATTATTCAGTTTTAATGTTTTTTGAATTAAAGATCGAAATAGTAATGGTTAAAAAAGCAAACAGACATAATATCTGACATGTTTATTTACATTTTAAAGCATTGTTGAAATTTTCTTGGTTGAAAGATCATGAATGATATGCACTATTCTTATTTTTGCTTCATTTATTTTCTGAGCTAAGTGTGAATGTAATTATCACAGTGGCTCAATCTGTGGTGCTAAAGGTATGATACTGCTTTTGATATTTATAGTTTGAATTTGATTTGTTTGATGTTTACAAAATTGCTTATAACCATTTTCCCTGCAATGAATCACACTGTCAGTCTTCAATTGCATTTTATATTAATCCAGTTAAACAAAAGTTATTAAAATGCTCTTTGCATTTGTTTTAGTACTGAGAAAGTCAATTTTACTATAAAATTATGACTGTCACCTTTACATTAACTTATGTGTGCTATATAATACATTGTATTAATGTATAGAAATAATAATCAATTAAATTCACTTTATCATGTGTTTTTGTATGGAGATTTGATGAAGTGTAAATCCATATAAAGAGATTGTTATAAGGCCCCTGCCACTGTCTGAAGGTCTTTTCTCTGGGCACCAATGCTGCTGACAGTTTTTTCTCTCTGGCACCCTGTGGCCAGCACTGCTATTGTCAACTGGTTCTCCAGTTCTCTGGGTGCCTCTGCTGCTGCCCTTGACTGGCCACATGCTGCTGCTGACTAGCTGCTGCTACTGTTACTACCACCACCTAGAGGTCCACTGCCAGAGTACTGGCAAGTTTGATTGCACACAGCCACTTCCAACTTGGGACACTGGTCAGAGCCTGGCGGGGAGTGCAGGGTGCCAGTCAGTTTGCCACCATTGCCATATCAGGGCATAGCTGCCTGTGTCTGGGAACATCAGCCAGGGCCTGGAGGTCCAGTGTCCGAGTACTTGCAGATTTGGCTGCACCTGGGGTCTTCCTGTTGGGAGTACTGGTAACCACCATTGTGCAGCTTCTTCTTGGGGTCACTCCTCTGTGTCAGTGCACCCCTGGTGGTCTCTTTGCAACTTGGAGTGGCACTGAGACCTTGGGACTGCAATGTGGCCAACCCTAGGGTATCTGAAACCCAGATCCGTGGGACAGTGACTGGGTCTATGTGGGCTGGTTTGAGCCTGGCAGTCCCGAGAAAAGTTGGACACAGGACTGAGATGGTTGTTTGGTTTTCCATTAAGACTTTTTTTCTTATTTAGCATCTCTACCATATTTGATCTTTTTGTAATATGTATTTTTTAGTTGTATTTGGACACAATGCCTTTATTTATTTATTTATATGTGGTGCTGAGAATTGAACCCAGTGCCTCACAAGTATTGGGCAAGTGCTCTATCACTGTGCTATAATCCTGGCCCCTCTACCATATTTGAAAATGGATATTTTTCATGGATCAGTTTGTTGAGGATTGTGATATATGAATGGTGTTTTTCAGTTTTGTTGTATATTCTTATATTTTTAATTGTTTTTCTCTTTGCATATATTTTTCCTCTTGCTTGTTTGTTAGCTTAGATTCTCTTCCTATCTTTTCTCCCACTGGTGGCCAATCTCTATCAATTCCTCTTCCACACTTCCTATAGATTTTTACTTCTGGCTTCTCTCCTCCACCCCCATGGACAACATGTCCTCTGCCACTTCTGTTTTCTCTTTGTCCAACATTTGAAATTGTGGACCCTTTTAGAAAATTAACTGTATATTTAGTAGAAAATAATCAAACTCATCATTTGTGTTATTTGTAAGAAAACTGTGGATGTTTTAATAGGAACTATTGGGTTTGTGGTTATATGTACTTTGCTTTGGGTGCTGTTGATATTGGTCTCCCCCTTAAAGGTAAGGTAATGGAAACCCCCAGGAACACTGTAAACTTGCAGGGTAGAATCTGTGCTGCCTCAGATCCATACTGTAAGATGGGAAAACAAAAAACAACATGAAAAAACAAGGGAATGATGAACCCCACACAAACAAAAATGCCCCAATAATAAAATCCACTGACAGCACAGTGGAAAAAATGTCAGAGGAATTTAGAATGTACACAGTTAAATTTATCTGCAAAGTAAAGAATAATATAAGAAGTGAAAGAGAAAATATAGGAAGTGAAAGATCACTTCAATAAAGAGTTAGAGATTGTAAAAAAAAAAAAAAGAAATCCTCGAAATGAAGGAATCAATAAACCAAATTACAAATTCAATAGAAAAATCACCAACAGACTAGACCACTTGGATGACAGAACCTCAGGCAAATGAAGACACAATATATAATCTTAAAAATGAAGTTGACCATGCAGAGAAGATCATAAGAAACCATGAAAAGAACTTCCAAGAATTATGGGATAACATGAAAAGACCAAAATTAAGAGTTATTGGGATAGATGAAGGAGTAGAGATACAAAAGATTGTGTAAAGGAATGCACAATCTTTTCAATGACATAATATCAGAAAATTTTCCAAACAGAAAGAATGAGATAGAAAATCAAATACAAGAGGCTTACAGGACCCCAAATGTACTAAATTACAGCAGACCTAACCAAGGCACATTAAAATGAGAATGAACAACAAAGAATAAGGATAAAATCTTAGAGGCCAGAAAGGAAAAAAATCAAATCATGTATAAGGGGAAAGAATCAGATAGACCACAACACAATAATACTGGGTGACTTTAAAACACCTCTCTCACTACTGGATAGATCTTCTAAACAAAATCTAAATAAAGAAACTCTAGAACTAAAGAATACAATCAATAATTTAGACTTAAAAGACATATATGGAATATTTCATACATCAATGAGTGAATACACTTTCTACTCAACAGCACATGGACGCTTTTCTAAAATAAACCATATATTAAGCCATAAAGCGACTCTCAGCAAATACAAAAAAACAGATAATACCCTGCATCCTATCAGATCATAATGGAATGAAATTAGATATCAACCATAGAATAAAACATAGAAGTTACTCTAACAACTGGAGACTAAATAATATACTACTGAATGATGAATGGATACCAAAAGAAATCAGAGATGAAAAAAAAAATACTTAGAGGTAAATGAGAATAGTTATACAACATATGAAAATCTCTGGGACACCATAAAAGTAATGCTAAGAGGAAAGTTAATTGCATCGATCTCATTCATTAAAAGAATAAAAAGTCAACAAATAAATGACCTAACATTACATCTCAAAGCCCTAATAAAAAAGAACAAATCAACAACAAAAGCAGAAAACAGAAAATAATTAAAATCAGAGCTGAAATCAATGAAATTGAAGCAAAAAAATTCAAAAATTGATAAATCAAAAAGTTAGTTCTTTGAAAAAACAAATAAAATTGAAGAGAAAAATAGAGAAAACTCAAATTACTAAAATATGTGATGAGAAAGGAAATATCACAACAGACACTACTAAAATATGGAAGATAATTAGAAACTATTTTGAAAATTTACACTCCAATAAAATAGAAAATCTTGAAGACATCAACAAATTTCTAGAGACATATGATCTATGCAAACTGAATCAGGAGGACATATATAATTTTAAAAGATCAATTAGAAGCAATGAAATAGAAAATGCCATCAAAAGCCTACAACCAAGAAAAGCCCAGGACCACACAGATTCTCAGCTGAGCTTTACAAGATGTTCAAAGAAGAATTAACACCAATACTCTTCAAAGTATTCCATGATATAGAAAAGGAGGGAACTCTTCCAAACTCATTCTTTGAGGTTAATATCAGCCTGATACCAAAACAAGACAAAGACACATCAAAGAGAGAAAACTTCAGAGCTATATCCCTGATGAAAATAGACACAAAACATTCTCAATACAATTCTGGAATATCATATACAAAAACATATTAAAAAGATAATGCACCACAATCAAGTCGGGTTCATCCCAGGGATGCAAGGTTGGTTCAACATACAGAAATCAATAAATGTAATTCATCACATTAATAGACTTGAAAACAAAAATCAGGCAATCCAAGATGGCGGACTAGAAGGTGACTGCATTTGTAGTCGATCCAGAAACCAGGATTCAAGAAGGGGAGGCATTGAGAGATTCAGACTAAAAGAGAACCATGCGGTGAGTCTCCCCAACCCGGTGAAGCTCGGCCCGGGAGGCAGGCCCGGATTTGGGCAGCTTACTAGAGTAGGGCAGGGCAGCTAGAGTCTTCCCCAGGCAGCCTTGAGCACTCCCGCAGTGGGCTCCTCCCACAGGACCACATGCTCCAGTTTCTCGGAGCAGGCCCCCCAGTGAGAACCTTTCTGCACAGAATCAGCTCCAAGTCCCTGAGCCAGCGCGCGGCAAGCTCCAGCCCGCAGGTAGCTTCAGAGACCAGGACAGGGCAGCCAGGGACTTCCCCAAGCAGCCTGGCTCCCTCCGGCGGGAAGCGCCTTTCTAGGCTAGCTTGTCGGAGCAGACCGCCCAGTGAGAGCCTTTCTACACAGAACCAGCCACAAGTCCCCAAGCCAGTGGAGACTTCCAACCCACAAGCAGCCTCTGGGACCAGGGCAGGGTAGCCAGAGACCTTTCCAGGAGGCCCTGCCCCACTCTGGCCACAGGCTTTTTCCACGGGGTGACCAAGATGGCGGACTAAAGGGTGACTGCATTTCTAGTCACTCCAGAACCCAGGAATCAAGAAGGGGAGGCATTGAGAGACTCGGACTAAAATAGAGCCACAGGGTGAGTCTCCCCCACATGTTGAAGCTCAGTCCGGGCAGCAGGCCCGGATTCAGGAAGCTTATTAGAGTAGGGCAGGGCAGCTAGCCTTCTCCAGGCAGCCCTGCACACTCCGGCGGTGGGCTCGTCCCACATGACCAGCTTCTCAGAGCAGGCCCCCCAGTGAGAGCCTATCCACACAGAGCTGACTCCAAGCCCTGGAACCAGTAGCGGGCTAGGGACAGCTATCTTTGGAAGCACTGCATTATCAAGTTACTCCAAGACATAAGGCTACTGAAGGCTGGGCGGTGATACACTGGAAATCTACAGGGACACTATAAGCCAATAGAGGAAATCTGCAATATCACAGAGTCCCACTGACATCTGACCAATATGAGAAAACAAGGGAAGAAAATGTCCCAAACAAACCTAGATACTATATCAATAAAACCCAATGACAGCACAGCAGAAGAAATGTCAGAAAGGGAGCTCAGAATGTACATAATTAAAACAATCAGGGGAGCAAACGAGGAGATGAAAGAGCAAATGCAGGCATTGAAGGAGGAGATGAAAGAGCAAATGCAGGCATTAAATGATCACACCAATCAACAGTTAAAAGAGCAAATATGGGAAGCAAGAGATCATTTCAATAAAGAGTTAGAGATACTGAAAAAAACAAACAAACAGAAATCCGTGAAATGAAGGAAACAATAAACCAAGTTAAAAACTCCATAAAAAGCATAACCAATAGGATAGAACACCTGGAAGACAGAACCTCAGATATTGAAGTCAAAATATTTAATCTTGAAAACAAAGTTCACCAAACAGAAAAGATGGTAAGAAATCATGAACAGAATTTACAAGAATTATGGGATTTCATGAAAAGGTCAAATTTAAGAATTATTGGGATTGAGAAAGGCTTAGAGAAGCAAACCAAAGGAATGAACAATCTATTCAATGAAATAATATCAGAAAATTTCCCAAATCTGAAGAATGAAATTGAAAACCAAGTACAAGAAGCGTATAGGACTCCAAATATACAAAATTACAACAGACCCACACCAAGGCACATTATTATGAAAATACCTAACATACAAAATAAAGACAGAATTTTAAAGGATGTGAGAGAAAAGAATCAAATTACATTCAGGGGGAAACCAATATGGATATCAGCAGATTTTTCAATCCAGACCCTAAAAGCTAGAAGAGCCTGGAACAACATTTACCAGGCCCTGAAAGAAAATGGATGCCAACCAAGAATCTTATACCCAGCAAAACTTACTTTCAGATTTGACGATGAACTAAGATCCTTCCATGATAAACAAAAGCTAAAGGAATTTACAAAAAGAAAGCCAGCATTACAGAACATTCTCAGCAAAATATTCCATGAGGAAGAGATGAAAAACAATGATGCAAATCAGCAACGGAAGGAACTAGCCTAAAGGAATAGGCAAATAAAGGGGAAACCAAATCATGTCAAAAAACAAAAATGAGTCAAATGACTGGGAATACAAATCATATCACAATAATAACCCTGAATGTTAATGGCCGGAACACATGAATCAAAAGACATAGACTGGCAGATTGGATTAAAAAGAAAAATCCAACAATATGCTGCCTGCAAGAGACTCATCTCATAGAAAGAGATACCCATAGACTAAAGGTGAAAGGATCGGAAAAAACATACCACGCACACGGACACAGCAAAAAAGCTGGAGTATCCATCCTCATTTTAGATAATGTGGACTTCCAGACAAATCTATTCAGAAGGGATAAAGAAGGACATTACATACTTCTTAAGGGAAGCATAAATCAGCAATACATAACAATCATAAATATCTATGCCCCAAACATTGGCTCATCCATGTACATCAAACAAATCCTTCTCAATTCCAGAAATCAAATAGACAACAACACAATAATACTAGGCGATTTTAACACACCTCTCTCACTGCTGGATAGATCGTCCAAACAAAAATTGAATAAAGAAATCATAGATCTCAATAACACAATCAATAATTTAGACTTAACCGACTTATATAGAATATACCATCCAACAAAGAACGAATACACTTTCTTCTCAACAGCACATGGATCCTTCTCTAAAATAGACCATATTTTATGCCACAAAGCTGTTAGCAAATACAAGAAGATAGAGATACTACCTTGTACTCTATCAGATCATAATGGACTGAAAATAGAAATAAATGACAGAAAAAAACCAGAAACTTCTCCAAAACCTGGAGATTAAATAATACGCTATTATATGATGAATGCATAACAGAAGACATCAAGAGGGAAATTTAAAAATTCTTAGAAGTAAACGAGAACAAAGACACATCATATCAAAATCTCTGGGACACTATGAAAGCAGTACTTAGAGGAAGATTTATTTCATGGAGTGCATTCAACAAAAGAAGTAGAAATCAATAAATAAACGACTTAACACTGCAGCTCAAAGCCCTAGAAAAAGAAGAGCAGACCAACAGCAAAAGTAGTAGAATACAGGAAATAGTTAAAATCAGAGCCAAAATCAACAAAATTGAAACAAAAGAAACAATTGGAAAAATTAACAAAATAAATAGTTGGTTCTTTGAAAAAATAAACAAAATTGATAACCCCTTAGCCACACTAACAAAGAGAAAGAGGGAAAAAACTCAAATTACTAAAATTCGGAATGAACAAGGAAATATCACAACAGATACGAGTGAAATATAAAACATAATTAGAAGCTATTTTGAAAATCTCTATTCCAACAGAGCAGAAAACCTCGAATTACTTCAACAAGTTTCTAGAGACATATGAATTACATATGAACAAGGAGGACATACACAACTTAAAACAATCAATTTCAATCAATGAAATAGAAGAGGTCATCAAAAGCCTACCAACAAAGAAAAGTCCGGGACCAGATGGGTTCTCAGCCAAGTTCTACAAAACCTTTAAAGAAGAGCTCATTCCAATACTTCTCAAAGTATTCCATGAAATAGAAGAGGAGGGAACCCTCCCAAACTCATTCTATGAAGCCAATATCACCCTGATACCTAAACCAGACAGAGACACATCAAGGAAAGAAAATTTCAGTCCGATATCCTTAATGAACATCGATGCAAAAATTCTGAAGAAAATTTTAGAAAATCGCATACAAAAATATATTAAAAAGATAGTGCACCACGATCAAGTCGGTTTTATCCCAGGGATGCAAGTTTGATTCAACGTCCGGAAATCAATAAATGTCATTCACCATATCAACAACTAAAAGTTAAGAAACACACGATTATTTCAATAGATGCAGAAAAAGCTTTTGATAAAATACAGCATCCCTTCATGCTCAAAACACTAGAAAAAATTGGGGTACTGGGAATATTCCTTAACATTGTTAAGGCCATCTACGCTAAGCCCACGGCCAATATCATTCAAAATGGTGAAAAACTGAAAGCATTCCCCCTAAAAATTGGAACAAGGCAGGGATGCCCTCTTTCACCACTTCTATTCAACATCGTTCTTGAGACTCTGGCCAGAGCAATTAGACAAACCAAAGAAATTAAAGGGACACGAATTGGAAAAGAAGAACTCAAACTATCCCTATTTGCTGATGATATGATTATATACTTAGAGGAACCAGGAAATTCCACCAGAAAACTTTTAGAACTCATAAGTGAATTCAGTAAAGTAGCAGGATATAAGATCAATGCACATAAATCTAATGCATTTTTATACATAAGTGATGAATCTTTGGAAAGAATAATTAGGAAAACTACCACATTCACAATAGTCTCGAAAAAAATAAAATACTTGGGAATCAATCTCACAAAAGAGGTGAAAGACTTCTACAATGAGAACTACAGAACTCTAAAGAAAGAAATTAAAGAAAACCTTAGAAGATGGAAAGATCTCCCATGTTTTTGGATAGGAAGAATTAATATTGTCAAAATGGCCATACTACCTAAAGTGCTATACAGATTCAATGCAATTCCAATTAAAATCCCAATGACGTACCTTACAGAAATAGAGCAAGCAATTATGAAATTCATCTGGAAGAATAAGAAACCCAGAATAGCTAAAGCAATCCTTAGCAGGATCTGACTTCCTTAACAAGAGTCCTGAAGTGCAAGAAGTAAAATCAAGAATCAATAAATGGAATGGACTCAAACTAAAAAGTTTATTCTTAGCAAAGGAAATAATCAATAATGGGAACAGAGAGACTACAGATTGGAAGAAAATCTTTACCACATGCACCTCAGATAGAACACTAATCCCCAGGATATATAAAAAACTCAAAAAACACCAAAACCCCCCCCCAAATAACCCAATCTATAAACAGGTTAAGGAACTGAACAGATACTACACAGAAGAAGAAGAAATACAATCAATCAATAAGTATATGAAAAAATGTTGAACATGTTTAGCAACTAGAGAAATGCAAATCGAAACTACTCTAAGATTTCATTTCACCCCAGACAAAATGGAAATTATCAAGGATACAAAGAACAATAAATGTTGGTGAAGATGTGGGGGAAAATGTACACTCACACATTGCTCGTAGGACTGCAGACTGGTGTAATCACTATGGAAAGCAGAATGGAGATTCCTAAGAAAACTTGAAATGAAACCACCATTTGACCCAGCTCTCCACTCTTCAGTTTACACCTGACTTTAGTGAAAGTATTCCTCTTTGCTTTTTAAATAAAAACTTCACCAGTTAAAAAACATTACATGTATATATGACACATATTTACATCTTTAACTCTTATTTGTAATGCTTGGTAGATGTTTATGTTTGCTTTAATCCATATTTTTATTCATTTGCTTCAGTATAATTTATTGAAAAATATAATTTTTCCTATATATTGCTTTGATTTGATTTTGCCTTTAGCAAAATCAATTTAGTATGTAAGTGTGGCTTTATTTCTATAGTCTCTATTGGGTTCTATTGATCCATTTATCTATCTTTATGTTAATGCTAAACTATTTTGATTAATGTGGTTGTGTATTGTTTCAGAATAGGCTCTTTAGCTTCATCTTTCTTTACAGTATGTTTTGACTATTATTGATTCTTTGTAGTCCATGTAAATTTTAGATTAATTTTAATATCTATTTTTTCAAATGCATACTAGGATTTTCACTGAGATTGCATTGAAACTATAAATTGTTTTTTCCATATATTTATTGGTGGGATTTTTGTTACATATTCCTATATGCAGATAATATAATAATTTGGCAAATATCATTTCCCAGGGTTTTCCTTCCCTCCATTCCTCGTTCCTCAGGTCTCTTTCCTTCACTCTACTCATCTCCCATCAAATTTCATGATATTTCTTCCCACCCCCACATTTCTTTTCCTTTTTCTTCTCTAGCTTCCATATGAAGAGAAAACATACAACCCTTTACTATCTGAGTTTGGCTTATTTCTCTTAACATAATGTTCTCCAGTTCCATCCATTTTCCTGCAAATGACATATTAATATGGAAAACTACACAAATCCATGTGTCATCCTTGTACAGAGGCCACTATAGTCTGCTCTGTATCATTTCAATTATAGTATGTGTGCTGTCAAATCAAGCACTCAAACTATAAATCAATTTAGAAACAACTCACATCTTAACAATATTTGCTCCTCCATTCCATGATCATAGTAGTAAATCCCTCAATTTTTTCTCAGTTCTTTAAGGTATTTTAATTTTTCTCTTATTAATATTTTTTATTTCTATGTAGTGATCTTAGGCATAAATTGTTAAATTTATCTCTAAATATTTTATTTCTGATGCATTCTAAATGGTAATATTTTAACTTTCATTTTCCAGTTGTGCACATTTCTGTACAATGACTTTGTAGTCCATGACTTAGCTATATTAACTTATTTGGCAGAATGAATGTTTTATTTTTTTCCTTTGGATTTGTACACATTTAATTCTTTGAAATATTCATCTTTTTTTATTTCTTATCCTTAACTTGCTCTATTAGCTAGAACTGCCAATGCAATGGTAAATGTAAGCAGTTACAACCAATTCCCAATCTTAGGGATACAACTTGTTATTTTCAGCATTACATATGTTCAGTGTTTGTTGTTTTTTCATAGATACCCTTTATCAGGTTTAGAATATTTTTATCCTTAAATTGCTGAAGCTTTTTACATTAATAATTTTTACATTTGGCCAAACGCTTTACTGAAACTGTTGAAATAATTATGTGATTTTTGGTATCTTTCTAATGATAGCATGGCAAATTGCATTTCTTAAATTTTAATGATAAATAAACTCTGCTTTTTGTGACAAATCTTATTAATTTTGTATTGAACTATATATTTCAGAATTATTTATACTAATAGTTCACTATACATATTTGTGTTTGTGAGGTAGATTTGTTTATATGTTTTGTCTCATAATTTTCTCATCTGTTTTTGGTATCGGAGTTGCTCCCACAAATGTTTTCTAGAAAAATTAGTGTAAAATTATTATTACTACTTCATAAAATGTTTGGGTAATATTTTATTTTTCAAATTTCTTCTCAGTGTTTAAAACTATAAATTTAATTTTAAGCACTACTTTATTGCTTTCTACAAATTTTGATATGTTCAGTTTATTTTTAGTTTTTTAAAAATAGTTTCTGTATTTACTCATGGTTTCCTCTTTTATTCACAGGTTATATAAAAGTATATTGCTTAATTGCTAAATATTTGTTCATTTTTCCAATATCTTTTGTTGTTATTTTCCAATTAAATTCTGTTTGGTCAGAAAACAGACTTGGTATACTTTCAATCCCTTTCAAAAGAGACTGTGATCCAGGATACAGTCTTACTTGGAGAACAAGGCCATATATACTTACGAAGACTAAGTGTTCTCTAATTTTTTTGTGTGTTGTTAAATAAAATGTTAATTTGGTAAAACTGGATGCTAGCATAATAATCCAAATATTTTTCACTTTTACTAATTTTATGTTTTATTGTTTTATAAATTCTGAAAGAGAAGTGCTAAAAATTACAACTATAATTGTGAATTTACCTATTTCTTTAGTTTTGGACTTATTTCACATGTTGTTTTGTTCTATCATTAGGCTCTACTTTTTTTTAATTGTTATGGAGATTTTTTCCAGCACTAGGGAATGAACCCAAGGCACTTTATCACATTCTCAGCCCTTTTTAAAATTTTTATTTTGAGACAGAGACTCACTAAGTTGCTGAGGCTAGTTTCCAAACTGTAATCATCTTTCCTCAGCCTCCCAAGTAGCTGGGTTCAGAGTTGCGTGCCGCCACACTCAGCTTGTTATGTATTCTTGATGAATTCATTTATTATTGTGAAATAAACCTCTCCAAGTCTGATAATATTCTTTATCCTGAAGTCTACTCTGGTATTAATGTTTTCTAGCATTCCTATTAATTGCCTGTTTTATCTTTGACCACCGTTTTATTTTTAACTTATTTGTCTGTTTATGAATAATATCCATGTTCATGTTTTATAAAAGCATATTGTTGTCTTATTTATATTTTTATCCAGTTCTGAATATTTCTGCCTTTAATGAGAAATAATTGATAAGCTTGAATTTCAGTCTACCATCTTGTTACTTATTTTCTCTTTGACCAAAAAATACACTGTTACTTTTGTCTCTTTCCTGATCACCTTTGGACTTTTTGCATTTTTATGTTTCATTTTATTTCCTAAATCCCTTATCATTTAAATAGCTTTTGTTCTTTTTCAGTTATTTTGGTATGATTTGTAATATGACTCAGACATAAACCCAATTATTTTGTTTTTTTGCCTTCTCTCAGGTATGTCAATCCTTCTCTACCTGTTATCTAAATGTCTGTAAAGAGTAGTTTTACACATTTCTTTCAGTTTTACAGTTTTTTTCTGTGTGTGAAAGAGAGAGAAAGAGAGAGAGAGAGAAAGATTCTAGTACTAATTACTCTACCATGGGTAGATGCAGAAATCTGCTACTTTCATTCAGTTTTTAAAGCAACTCATTGTTTCATTATCTACCTGAGCAGATAGTTATAAACAGTACATGTTGGAGCTACATAGATTAATGAAATACTGTCACTGGTTTGAAGGAACTTTCAGTCTACTGGAGTTGAGACTGATAAAAGTAACTTCAATATAAAATGTGATTATTACAGAAATGGAAGACTTAATAGCAAGTATGGTGGGAGAAAAGAAAATGTTTTATTATAAATTTTACTCAGGTCTAAATCATATTTTATGGGACTAAAATCATGGATTTCAATCATGACTGCAAGATTGGAATCCCCTACGGAGCTCTAAAAAGTATTGAAGCACTACCTCAAATTTCCTGATTTAATTGGTTAGGAGTGTGGTCTGGCTTTGAAATTTTGAAAATCTCCTGTTGATATCTGTTTTGAAGCCAAAAGTGAGAGTGCTTATCTATGGTAATTTGCATTACATGGGCCTTAGAAATAAGCATATGGATTTGTAAAAACTATACATAGTGTTCTACCAGTAAAAATTGTTATCAAATCTATATATTCTGTAGCTAGTGTCTCAAAAATTTGCATATATTTTGTCCACATTATAGTTTTCCCTGTATCTATGACATTATATTGCTAGAGTAAGCTTACAACAATGTTAAAGCTGTAGCACTTAGCACAGTGAATCTGAAAAGCAGACACTTCATAAATGTCTTAGTTGAATAGATACACTGTCAATTCATTCAATCAATTCAATATAATTCATCTGTTTATATTATAAATAGCATGAATACTCATTCTTATGTGTATATGGTTACATAATATATGTGTATCAAGGTCAAACTGATAGCTAAGTATATGTTTTGCTATATTAAAGTATGTAATCTAGTTAAATTTGGAACTCTATCACCTCAAATGAAATGATATGATCAATGATGACTTTTTCCACCTAAAGAGGAACAATCAATAGACCATAAGAGAGAAAACAGGAATAATATGCAAATTGGTAGTGTTAAATATCTTACCTTACTCATCTACTTGTTCACTTACACCCTGTACAGTCAGCAGAAAACCTGCCTCTGAACACAATCTTCTTAGGCAAATTGGAAACATTGCATTGAACTTGAATTACTGCACAGATTTAGAGAATTTGTCTATTTAGTTTTACTGCAACAAGTTTCAAACTTCATCATCTTCCTTGCTATTTTCATGGTGTATCTATCTACCATCATCAACCCCTTTGCTCCTGTATACTAATCATTTACATAGATAGTAATTTTATTGATACTAATTACTGACATTTGATGTCTTGAAATGGAAATTCTTAACTACATATTTCCAATAATTCCTAAGTATGTATACTTTTTCTACAGCAAATACTATCAACATATCTTATGCATAGACTACTGAGCTATTCAGTATTTCAGTGGTAATCTTCCGAATCTTGAGCCTCTTAGACACTTGACTGCAGCAATGACTGGAGAAAATGTGTGAGATATTTTTTGGTTCTATATTTCTCTTCAGGCCTAAAATCACTCCCTCAAGAATACTTGTAAAAGAAAATAGTGAGCAAAACACCAATTAATTCTATCTTTTTCCTCTACCAATATCTATCTTCTGATAAATGCTTAAGCAATTTAAACTGAAAAAAAAAAATTTGTTGACTTTTATACTTAAAGCACTTAGCAGGCTTTTATTCACTTTTAGGAAGAAGTATATAAAAGCTGAAATGGCTTAATTTTTATAGCAGTGTATCTGAATCCAATGTTCATGCTTAATACATACTCTATGAAATACTCCATGCATTAGATTGAGAATGATTTAAAATTAATAATGCTGCCTATTTCATATTTAGAGAGACAGACTTTCACAAGGAGTAATTCAAAACCATTCAAACAATTGAATGAAGTATTTTTTACAGCATTTGAAATTAAAACTAGTTTTTTGATGATAGGGAGGATAAAATATGAGACTGGAATAAAAATTTGTTATTTCACATGGATTCTATGGTAAGATAACACTAAAATGACCCCACCAGAAAATTATTTTACTCAACATCATTGGAAGTTAGTAGGCTTCAGAGAATGTAAACACACACATATACATATATATATACATATACACATATATATAACCAAATTTTATCTTAAAGTTGGTCTTATCCTCTCCAATTAAAGTATAAGATGACAGTAAGTGGGTTTCCTAGGAAAACAAGATTATTTTCCCCAAGAATTATCTTGCTCTCTCAAAGTACACTCTAAGCTTCATAAGGATAAAAACTATGTTTACTTTATTTCTGTATCTTCATCCCTGGAGAATGGGATAACTGAACTTGTATGAATTAAAAATGTGGGAAAAGGGTCCTTACTATACATTCAAAACAGTCTACAGCCCAAATCTGGAGCAATTTCCTAATGTCATTGGACCTCAGATATGAGAAGAAAATAAGAGTTAGATTAAGTTTTTTTAAAGTTGCCTTTAGCATAAAATCTATTATGTCCCTAACCTAATGAATGCTTCAAAACCTAAATCATAAATTGAGATTTTATACTGAGCTTTATTAGAAAACTGCTATAGGTAATGTACTATAACCGGAATAGCAAGTCACTTGGAATCACTTTTTCTTAACAGTGTGGACTTCAGGATGACATTGATCATCTCTGACGTGTAGTTTTCCCACACATGCAATAAAGCTAAAAGAGCTTCCAATGAGTTATGATTGATGATATGCTACATAGTAACATAGTAGTTCCTCAATAAATGACAGCTATAATCTATTTTTTAAATAAATAATATATGGTACATGGAGGCTGGAGCCCTAACTATCCAATTATTCCCAACATATTCCCAAAGCTTGGTCCAGTGCCTTTATGTATAATGGCCATAATATATGCTGAAATATAACTAATTCTACTTTTAATTATAGAGGCATAGGACTTCAGCCCAAGCTTTTGTCTTGCCATTATATCCCCTAGCAATCTAACTTTCAATCAACATTTTACCCAAGTTATTTTCCCTGTAGTGTATATATTTTGGAATCATGATGCTGAAATTATTTTAACTAGACTATTTTTTTCCCAATTTTCCTTCTCTATTCTGAAGATATGAGCCCAGCTTTCTTTCTGTGGTATCACTGCAGTTTGCTCTTCTCTCTGTCCTGGCACTTCTGTGGCACATGTTATTCATCCAATATCTGTTTCTGAGTACATAGATGGCACACTCCCACAGGATAATTTCTTTAGTATTTTTGAATCCCCATTTTCTATTTCCACCACATGGTAATCTTTCTGTGTGTGTGTGTGTGTGTGTGTATTATACATATCAATTTATTATACATATTTACCTAGACTTTGAGGGAATGAAGAGAACAGAATGAATGAGATATACATTAATTAGATTTTCAAATACATGTTAAATGCAAGTTGAGGCTGTTTAACAATTTTAGTATCTTTTGCCTCCAGCAACAAATAGTTCATGTGACACGAGTTTTATGCTTATACATAGAAACAAGAGGATATATAAATCATTAGAGCTATATTTGTCATTTAATAAAACAGATTAAAAATATCTTTCTTTAGTGGTCACTAGAGACTGAGAACAGCAGTTGGGAAAGAGAAATGGAAAGAAGCTCAATAGGCAGCAATAAAAGAGAGTACAGGAGTTCCTTCTGGCTCTTCTTTAGCACAGTAGGGTAACCATGGTTAAAATAATATACACATTTCAAAATAATTAAAAAAAGAATTCCCATTGCATAAAAATGATTGTTTGACAAGGTGTAAATGCTTGTTACCCTGATTTGATTATTACACATTGTATACATGTATCAACTTATGATAATGTGCCACCTAAAGGTGTACAAAGATTATATCTCAATAAAAAATGAATTATAAAAACCCAGAAGCAACCCCAAAATGTTTTTATTGCCATGTCAGTCCAGTTTACACCCAATGGTCTTTTTTGCTAGAGAGCACATGTTCAATATTTAAAATCAGAAGAATGTATTCATGATTTTTCTGCTTACCTAGACAAAATTCTATAAAAGGAGAGTTGGCCAACTGGTAGGTCTGATTTAAATTATCCAGAGAGCTATACCTACCTTTTGCCTTAAGCCTTCTAATTATATTTTCTATGGGGCTGTTTTTTTAAAACTCACTATTAGTTATTCCAATTTCTCATAAATGTAGCAACATGTGATGGACACAAAACAAGAACTATCTTTCTGTTTTTCCTAGTCATTTTACTTCCAATGCTGTAGAAAAGAAGGCAAATACTAATTATCTTGTTTACAATCATCTAATTATTGGCAGGAGATGGATTATGAACCTCCCCCTAGCAATGTCTCTCTAGATGCAAAATAAGCACTGCAATTAAGATAAAGAGGCAACAACTAGAAGGAAAAATGTTTTCCTAATTTGACCATTCTAGATACTTAAACATTGTCTTCTAAGATGAGCTAGTACTTTAATTAATAGTTCAAATCAAATAAGAAGATTCACGATGAATTCCAGCTATATCCTAATGTCCATGGGGAGCAGATAATGCAAGCTCTTCTGTAATTTATTAAACCTTATGTTTTTTAAAAAATGTTGTGAGTAGAGGATGCTGAACAACTTTAGCATATTTTGCCTCCAGCAACAAATAGTTCTTATAATATATGTATATGTGGAAAAGAAGCCTTTTAAGGCTCACACTTCAAATAATTTTACAGAGATGCCAGTATTAATAACTGACATCTATTGCATACTTGCTTTATGCTAAACATTGGAATGTTTTACGCACATTAATCTCAGTTAATTCAACAAGGTATGAAACAAAACACAAGAAGAATATCCAATTTTTTTTATTTTCTAGATAGTAGTTACTAAGTTTGTACCTTTATGGATTTATGAACCTTGATCAATGCTACACAGCAAGTACTTCAACAAAATTGCAAACTCTCTACCCCCAGAATTCATTTTTTTCACAGTTACTCCCACCACTGTGGATACTGGAGAAATAGAGAAATATTGTCACAAGAAGACATGGTAATAAAAGGAAAAATCCCATACTACTTATTTGAAAGAAAGGTGAAATTGTTTTTACTTTTAAAAAAATCAGGCATGAAGTTCATTACCTGATAAAAATGATACCTTATACCTGTTTGACTTTCTCACTCTACACGCTGACTCAGCTGACATGTGGTTGGAGTAACTCCAAGTAACGGAGTTTAGTTGTCAATACATGGTGTGAATTAACACCACACAGATTGCTCCTTAAACCTGACTCTTATCTCCCTAATGAAAATGTGGATAACATTTTTTTGTTTTGTTTGACTGTGTTTGTTTATTTGGTTTGATGTTCCACAGGAGAAAACAGATCCTCTTATATGTGACATGAGAAACACAGGTATGCACATATATATATATCAATACTTTGGAAACCCCTACATACCATTTTAGTATGATGTAGGGCATAAAAGTATAGAAAGCAGAATACTATTAGGAACTTGTATAAAGGGGCTCAAAAGAAGACTGGAAATAATGATTACCTCTTAATGTCATGGATGATTTTCTTGGCTTCAATCTACACATGCCACATAAGCTTTGCTTTCATCAAAAATGGTAGGCTAGAAATACATTTGGGTTTTATCCAGAGAACATAAATATGTTCTATGTATAATGGTAAAAAATGGGATCAAATAGAAGAGTTACCAAAATATTAAAATCTAAAACAAAACAAAAAACTCCCTTGCCCCAATTAGGACTTAAAACAATATTTTTTGAAGTATTTCTTGGCTCTAATTGTGTTATAGTTAGCAAAATGACTCGAATTTGCTTGTGCTGTCTATAATTGGGATATGTTGTATTTTAAAGTTAGACTTGAACAAGATATATTTTATAGTAAGTTAGAAGCAATTGATTCCAGCATAAAACATAGTATACCTCAGACCTCTTTATTCACCATATCCCATTCTCAGTGGTACACAAATGTATGGACATTTAAGGACTGGCTGAAGGCAAAATTACAATAACTAAGACTGTTCTACCCACAGTGACCTCTAAAACATTTTAAAGTGACCATCCCATTATGTAGCAAGCTGTTCCGTACTTCCTTCAAAGGCTGAGTCAATATTGATCTCCCTGATGAGTTGGTGAGGGGAAAACAGTACAATATATTAAGTATGTAAATAGAAATTTTTTAAATTTATTTTTAAGTAAATTGAAACCTGATTAGACTGTAGGCTAACATTAGAAGAAGCCTGTGAATTTTTTACTATAATATATATTGATAAAGAAAAAAATGACTTCAATTATTCATTTAAACAACCTATATATGCCATTTAAAAATTTTGTAAATATTCTAATTAGAAAAAAAAGTAATTTGGAACGCCTAAATATGAATTTAAAAAATTTCTGCTAAGTGTTAATTCTAATCTGAATAATATCTTTAAAATATTTAGAAATAAAAATTGTGCCTTGCAGATAAGTAATGTATCTCATCTATACAAAATTAATTTTCTAAATACATTTCAAGAAGATGGTAGACTCTTATTTGTGAAAATTAGCATTTCTTTCTCTACATGGGACAAAAATACAGATATATTCTTATCATCCAAATTTTGCAGATGTTCTCAGTCCTAAGTAATTTATTTACAGCTTTCTGTTCCTGTTTTGTTCCTGTTTAAACTTCAGTACACAAAAAGAAGTCCAGAGCAAAGAATCTGGAGATAATATTATCTACCTTATTTTTTGATGAACAACAATAAAAAGCAAATCCTGGCACCTGTTAGGAGAAAATGAAAGCTTAAAACAAATCTTGGGTTTTATTTTATCCCAAATGTCAGACCCCTGATAAAACTCAAGGATTGGAATCTGCTACTTGAAAGAAGTAGTTGCCTGTGAAGAAAGCCAAAGATGCAGGTTTATAACCAGCAAAGGTTTGAATTATTCATAAGTGCAAGACTTTTTGTTAAATTTTTAGAGATAAATCAGCTACCAAACTGCTGTTGTGAATTAAACTAAACTGATGAACAAAAATATGTAGAATAAAGGTGCCAAAGAATCAGTACGGGTGATGTGCCCTTAAACTTAGCTCTTTGTTAATAGTATGAAGGGAGGAGAATAAAAAATCTTCTATGATTCCTCTTTTAAAATATGTGAACATTGGGGTTTAACTTTTCTTCACAGAAGAATTATTTGTGCATATTAGCTCATTAAATGTGTTTCCTAAATGTTGCCAAGTGAGATTTCACATTCCTAAAACAAATGCTAAAATATATAATCTTCAGTAGGTAAGTCCATTCATGTTTTGAATTTAGCAATATTCCCAAATCTTTGCATGTATTGGTAAGCCCCTACATACTTGTCTATGAAAACTAAAAGAAACATAATAAATATTTAAAATTCCCTGGCAACTTGGCCTTGGGACAATTTAACAGAATTTCTGATAATAGAGATTTTTTAAATTCTATTTTTACAACTCTTTTAATGTCTTTAAGTCCAGAGCAAGCAGATATCCATATAAAAACATGAAGCAATAGTGGTATAAATAGTCTATTGGCATAAATTGCTATTTGAGAAACTTTAAAATTTCTTAAATTATGTAACTGTATGTGTGTATATACCTACATACATATTCAAAAACATCTTTCTTTAATATCTCTGTCTAAAATGCACAAGCATATGAACTCATTGTAAATAAGCCCTGGAAACATTTTCCTTGTTTCATTCTTCATCTGTGAGCATTTATGTTAATCTGAAATATTCTCAACAAATGCTCCATTTTCAACTAAGTCTGTAATGAGAAAAAAGGTATTGAGTAATCTTAGTCCAGAATTAGCAAGACCAGTAAAGAGAATAAATATTGATGAAGATGATGATACCATAGACTTGTGGGCAAGGCAGTCTAGACTGAAGATTGAGGCTTTGGCAACAATATCTAGAGTAATGGAATGTCAGGTAGAATGAAGTGTCACCAATTTTATCAAATAAAGTCAGAAGGAAAGAGTACTTTTGGAGTTCTGCCTATATGAGTCTGTCTGAAGCTGAAATTAGAAGGTGGTGAGAATTGTCTGATTGATCAATATGGACCAGTGAAAATCTACTCTATTTTTTTGAACATTAAACTGAGCCAGAGTTTCAAAGGTCAATGTATTTTTGGTGTCTCAATCAAATTAGTAAGATTTGAAGGACTGCCATATTATCTATTTAATACAACAATTACTGTTAATACATAGGATTATTGCCACAAAGTAAATCAACCCTTCTGATGACTATAAAACAAAAGAATGGTAGATATTCTTTACTCTCTATTAGAGTAATTCCCAAGAGGACAGAGGAGTAGCCAACTTAAGTTCTTTGGACATTGCTCTGGAAACTTGAAGGGTGATAATAAGTGATGCTTTATAATTAGTGATCTCCTCTATGTTTCTGGTAAGCCAAATTAAGGCTCAAGTCAACACAGCTTGTCATATTTTTGCCCCTATTTTTTTGTATACAACTTTGGATGATTTTTTCCCCTGGGAACCTTTAAGCTACAGACAAAAGAGATGTCCAGAATGAATGGGCTATGTGCACATCAACTCAGAGTGCTCAATGACAACAGGAATTGTATGTAGCATTAATCATACCACAAATTTAGTTGCATTGTCCCTTCTTATTGTTCACTGAGGTAGAATACAGGTCTTTTGACCTGTGTTTGACTCAGTGAGAACATTCCAAGGTGCCTTTCACAAACACACTTGAAGGATGCTACAGTTAGATTTTAGCATTAGAGAACTTAGCTCAACCATACACTGATTTCTATTATATCCTCAGAAGACAATAGCTAAGTTCCTTAGCATACTTTTATATTAATAACCAAATATAACCATAGATAAGTAAATAATGCATTTGTATTCAGGAAGTTACCCTAAGTTTACAGCCAGAGGTTGACTTTTGACAAGTTATAAGCATTGAATAGCCTCAAGTACAGAAAAATAATTAAATGAAGCAGAGTTGTTACACTGATGTGATTTCAACTTTATATTTGATAAATGCTCTGAATACAAATTGATAATTATTCTAGTAACAGGTGTACTTTATTTGCTCAATATTTTTCTACCTGACTTGATAAGGGAACTACATTGTTAAATGTATTAAAATGTGAAAATAAGTTTATCAGTATTCTCTACATTGTACTATGTCACTTTTTCTGAACCCTGAAAATGCCTAATTTAGAACTGTTCAATAATTTCCAAATATATTTTCCATTATTTACATGTGACTTAGAAGTAGGATCTTATTTTTACATATGTAAACTCTGTAGCAATGTTTCATTAATTCTTGATTTATTTTAACTCAAATATTTTGAAACATCATTAGAATGATCTGTGTTTTTTTAAACTTTTTAAAATTGTAGATGGATATAGTAACTTTATTTATTTCATGTGGTGCTGAGGATCAAACCCAGTGCCTCATACATGCTAGGCCAATAGTCTACCACTGAGCTACAACCCCAGCCCCCATGGTTGTGTTTTGCAGATAAAAACTAGCAACATAAACACATGTAATGAAACATTTGAAATAGAATTTTTAAATAGCGTTTGCATAAAATAATACTTTTTATTTCTATTCTTTATTGACTAGATTTTAATTAGTGTTGTGAGACTTCAAAGACATGTATACTAATTTTTCATTGTTTTGAAGAAAATCCCATTTGTATTATCATAGGTACAGAACAATTCTGCTTCTACAGTTCTCTCTTTTTGCTAGCCAGATGAACTTGATTATACTTACTATAAACCAGTGGAATATTCTTCACTTCTTTGAAAACCACCTCAATTCATGCAATATTTTAGTTATTTTTGATAATAATGTATTAATGAATGAGTTTAATATTATGAGTAGTTTGCAGTCTTTAAATAATTTGTGACTATTTCAATATCTTATCTGAAGCAAACTTTCATTTCTCAGTAAATAAGATATATTTGGGCAGCTCACTTATATCATATTAATTGAATTTGGAAATACTTTTTCTAACAAGCATTTTGCACATTGGTATAATTGTCCATTTTGTTATATTTTTCACAAGTTAACTTTTCTTATTATATCAAGTTTTGATGTTCATAATTCTGACAGGTTTTTCATGTCATTTATATTAGAGAAGATTAAATAGTTTAAATCAGTAATATGCAATAAAATGAAAGTTATTCAAATTCTGGCTAACATTCTCTTTTTAAAGCTTACAAATTGACTGCTAATAATCAGTTGCGAAGCTTCATAAAAATCTCTGCCAAAATCAGCACAGAACTGGAGAATATCATGCTAAGTGAAATAAACCAATTCCAAAAAACCAAATGCTGAATGTTTTCTCTGATATGTGGATGATAATTTTACAATAAGGGGGTGGTTAGGGAAGAATAGAAGTACTTTGGATTAGAAAAAGGGGAATGAATGGAAAGAAGGAGGAATGGAAATAAGAAAGATAGAATGAATCAGATATTACTATACTAGGTGCATATATGATTATACAACCAATGTAATTCTACATCATGTACAACCAGAAGAATAAGAAGTTATACTCCATTTATGTATGATGTGTCAAAATGCATTCTACTGTCATGTATAACTCACTAGAACAAAAAAAAAAAAAAAAAAAACCTCAGCCAAAATCAAAATAACTTGGTTCCATGGGGACAAATATAGTGAATTAAGGAGAACTTCCAAACCATGGCAGTATTATAAAGGAAAGAAATTAAATTGTAATGATTGTAACCTTATATATAATCTTAGCCAATTAAAATTGGTTAAAACCCAAGGATTAATGAGGACAATGTCAACATCTTTGTTCAGCATAATCTATAATAAACAGAAAAATTTTCTCTCATGCAGAGATATATATTCTTTTTTTTTTTACATTTTTTTTTCAGAGATATATATTCTTGAAACAGATCACACATGTATAACTAATTAAAACAAATAGAAAAACAAGAAAGACTGGCCCCTCCCATTCTGGCTTCCTGTCTCACCAGTAATTGCTCCCCCATATTCTCTCACCACAAATCCATCTACCCTGGGGCCTTCACAGAAGGCCACTGTGATGGTGCTATCCAATCTTGGACCTTCAGTCACTGAAACTAGGAGCTAAATAAACCTCATTTCTTTATTAAGTTAAATGTTGCTTAATGACTTAAGTATCCCTAGGTTCAAATCCCAGTACCCCAAAAAATCAAGACAAATGATAACGACTATCCAATTTACATTCACAACTCAGAATAGTTGGGGATGAAAAGAAGGGACACTATTTAGAAAGCAGAATTCACAAATCATGATGACTGATGTGACAGTTATGGGTGCAGAAAGAACCCTCAATGACTTCCAGAGTGAATATAATAATCATTATCATAGGTGACATTTATTGAGAAAATTTTATGGGAAGTTATACTTAAAATTTCTTTTTCTATATTTGTGTAATCATTTAATTTTCACAATAAATGTATATGATAGGAAATATCATTGTTCCCACATTACAAATGAAGCAAAGAGAGATTAAGTAAGTCCCAAGTTCCCCACTAAGTATGTTTTTTCATATTAGATCTAGATTCAAATTCACCTTATTTCTGACCCACCCTCCTAATTTTCATGATCCTTCATCTCCTTGCTAACCATCACTACTAACTGAACAATTTAATAACATTCTTATTAAGTTACTTGGAACTAAATATGCTCTATCTATTGGAAATTCAGAAATACAAATTAAAGAGAAGAGCTTAATTCTAATAAATCAGTTTCCCTGTTCAAATTCCAGTTACAAGGGAGAAAACTCATTAACTTATGTATGCTACAAGGTATTACACTGTTTCTGGTTCACCTATACTTAAGGTAAGGTTTTAAACGTGAGTCAATAAAAAGATTGTAAATTCCTGAATGGAAATTTTCTTAGTACATCTATTGGTATATCTTATCACATAATTATATTATACAAAGTAATTTGTCTTTGGGAAAGGCCATTCAATCTCATAAATGAATGGAACTGTGTTTTAGTTCCCAAAGCACATAAATGTCAGCCGTGCCACATATCAGAGCTGGAAAAACATTATCAATAATTCAAGCAAAGGATAAGACTCACTTATACTGATAAATTCTTACCCTTTTCATAATGATTTGGAAATTCATGGTATATTTGTGCATCAATCACTTTCACTTTCTGTGCTTTTTATTACAATACCTATAATTTAATTCTTATCTTGATTATATCCACTTTTAGTCCTCTCCCAAACAGCTGTAAAGTGGGAATGATGATTTCTATTTTATAGATAAAGATTTACTGCTTGAAATAAATAAGCAACTTGCCCAAAGTTACATAGTCAAATCAGGCCTACTACAATCTGCAATTCTGTGATGCTTCTCTGAATTAGCATTAGATTACTACTTTTGTTTTATAGTTACAGAATTTAAAGTGGATGAAACAAGGGGTGTCAAACATTTTGGCTTGCTTGAGGAAATAAACATTTTAAAGTTATGTAAAAGATAAAAATTGTAATTTTCTTTGACTCAAGTGTTTCAAAATAGAATGTGGAGAACGTATGAATTCATTGAATATATGATGTGCAACAAAGTTCCCAGAAAGAACTTGAAAAACATCTTCATAAACAGCATTATTTATGACAAAGAATTTTAGATATAGAAAATCTCTGTTAACTGCCTCTATTATAATTGTGTTATTCTAACGCATACACATGATGTTTGGTCTTTCTCTTCCTTAGTCAGATTCACTTTTCTCACCTTGCTGTTCTTACTTTATTGCTATATTTTATTTTTTTTTGTAGCCTCTCTATATTCTAAGTGATACTTCCTTCTCTAGCACTCATTCTTTTAGCTTTAACCTAACCTCAGTGAACTCTCCAAAGAAGCTCAGCAAAAAGGACCTTGGCATGTTTTATGCTCTTGAGAACTCCATGCAATAGTTAGTAAACTTGAAGTAAAAGTAAGAAGGAAGATGTGGCATTAATATTTAGTGGGTCCAAGCCTTCATAGATGATGACTAATGGTTGCTAGACAGAAAATAAAGATGTCATGTACTCAATAATTTATATTCTGCTCATGGGGGAATTGCTATGTGAGATAGAGTTTATTTACAAACTAAAATGAGGTGATAGAATAATAAGGAATTCAGGGCTTCTATAAATAGTTGTGCAGTAATGACCAAAAGTAAATGAAAAGAGTGAGGCTGAAATTCAGTCCAAGTTAGGCATTAGAGCCTATGCTTTCACTAAAGAAGATGGACATCTTTCCAAATCTCACTAAAATGCTATAAGGTTAAGTTTTTGTTTATAGGAAGCAGATTATTTTCATAGAGCAATAAATGCACCATCCATTTTCAACCATTTCCCCAATTACTTAAGATAGTACTTTTCCCCCTTCCTTTGACCTCTCTCTTTTCCTTTTTAAATTTACTTCATTTTTAACTTCCTATTAGTTGTTGAGAGTTTGGAGTCAATGTGAGCTACTATATGGGTCAGCAAATAACGGCCTGTGGGCTAAGTTTTTTTTTTTTTGTATGCTCAGGAAGCTAAAATGTTTTTTACATTTTTAAATGGTCAAGAGAAATTAAATAATACTATTTTGTGATGTGAAAATTATGTGAAATTCAAATTTCAGTGTCCATAAAGAAAGTTCTATTGGAAACAGTCATGCCCACACTTTTATGTATTTTTTTATGGACCCTTATTTTTGCTACAATCATAGTTGAGTTTTGATAAAGTCTGTATGGCCTAATAAGCAGAAAACATTCAATAAATCTGCCTGTATATGAGCCAGGAATTTCACATTAATCAATTGCGGAGCTAGCCTTCAGGCAGCCAGCCTGCCCAACCACCAGGCTGAAGCCAGATGCCATCACTGAGTGACCTTGCCTGACCCCTGCACCCAGGCTGGGTGCCATCACTGGTCGGTGGCAGTCACGGAGCAAGCCATCAGGCAAGTCAGGCCACTTGCATCATGGGCCTAGCCAGTGGGCACCCAACCCACCTGCACTGCGGAGCTAGCCAGCGGGCAGCCAAACCACACAACTACCAGGGTGAAGTCGGACACCATCACTGAGTGACCCCGCCTGACCACTGCACCGAGGTCAGGGTACATCACTGAGCAACTCCGCCTGACCACCACACCGAGGTCAGTTGCCATCGCAGAGCAAGCCAGCAGACGAGCCAGCCCACCTGCATCACGGAGCCAGCCAGAGGGTGAGCCAACCCGCCTGCATTGTGGAGCTAGCCAGAGGGTGAGCCTGCCTGCCTTCCTGCCCCCCTACTGCTGAGGGACACTGCAATTGCCTTGGTGCTGACTCAGCACACTCTCACTGGGGCTCCCCAGCTTCTTTATAGGCTGGTGCAGGCATTTTGAATTATTCCTGAGGGTGTGGCCATCATCATTGGAAGGGCAGCACACTTTCAGAGACACCTACAGGAGGCTAGAGGACCTTTGACAGGACCCAGGAGTCAAGAAGAAGAGGTATTGAGAGACTCGGGACCAACTCAGAGCCACCGGGTGAGTCTCTCCCACTAGTTGGGCTCCCCAGATGGGGTAGTAGTCCCGAAACACAGGGAACTTCATGTAGTAGGGTGGCCCAGTGAGACTTCCCCACTGCAGCCATGAACCCAGTCAACCAGCAGCACTGCAGAAGAGGGCTGCACAGCTACAGGCTTCAATGCAGAGTGAGATTCCCAGGCCCAGGCAGTAGCTCTGGTCCCCAGGGAATGTAGCAGAGGAGGGCCGCTCAGGAAGGGAGTCCCTCGCAGGGAGAGGCTCCTCAGCCCAGGCAGTAGGTTGGGACCCCTGGGAACATAGCACAGGAGGGCTTCGCAGTCCAGGTGGTAGTTCTAGACCAAAGGGAACTGCACAGAGGAGAGCTGCCTAGCGAAACTTCCCCACCAGTCTTCCCCTCTGGACAAGGCTTTCCCACCAGGACGGTAGAATCAGAGACACAGGCCCAGATCAGACGTGCCCCAGTCTGGAGTCTTGTTCCCCTTTGGCTGACCATCAGTCAACAAGTAGAGGTGCCTTTGCCCACTGAGAGGGAATATACCACACTTGAAGGCTACCACCCCTAGAGGGGCAGCTTCCTAGTGGAGCACCACATTATCAAGTTCCTCCAAGACTTCAGGCCACTGAAGGCTAGGAGGTGAGTTATTGGAAATCGACAGAGACAATATTAGTAAATAGAGGGAATCTGCAATATCTCAGGTTCAATACTAGAAGGGTAGATACCTGAACAATATGAGAAAACAAGTGAAGAAAATGTCCCAAACAAACCTAGATGGTACAGCAATAAATTCCAATGACAGCATGGCAGAAGAAATGTCAGAAAGGGAATTCAGAATGTACATCATTAAAATGATCAGAGAAGCAAACGATGAGATAAAAGAGCAAATGCAGGCTTTGAATGATTGCACCAATCAACAGTTTAAAGAGCAAATGCGGGAAGCAAAAGGTCATTTCAATAAAGAGTTAGAGATACTGAAAAAAAAAAACAGACAAAAATTCTTGAAATGAAGGAAATAATAAACCAAATTATAAACTCCATAGAAAGCATAACCAATAGGATAGAACACCTGGAAGATGGAACCTCAGACATTGAAGAAAAAATATTTAACCTTGAAAACAAAGATGACCAAACAGAAGATGGTAAGAAATCATGAACAGAAACTACAAGAGTTATGGGATATCATGAAAAGGCCAAATTTAAGAATTATTGGGATTGAGGAAGGCACAGAAATAAACCAAAGGAATGAACAAACTATTCAATGAAATAATATCAGAAAAATTCCCAAAAATGAAGAACAAAATGGAAAATCAAATACAAGAGGCTTATAGGACTCCAAATATGCAAAATTACAATAGACCCACACCAAGGCACATTATAATGAAAATAACTAACATACAAAATAAAGACAGAATTTTAAAGGCTGTGAGATAAAAAAAAAAAAAAAAAGTCAAATTAAATTCAGGGGGAAACCAATATGAATATCAGCAGATTTTTGAATCAGGACCCTAAAAGCTAGAAGGGCCTGGTACAACATTTTTCAAGCTCTGAAAGAAAATGGATGCCAACCAAGAATCTTATACCCAGCAAAACTTACTTTCAGATTTGACAATGAAATAAAATCATTCCATGATAAACAAGAGCTAAAAGAATTTACGAAAAGAAAGCCAGCATAGCAGAACATTCTCAGCAAAATATTCCATGAGGAAGAGATGAAAAACAATCATGCAAATCAGCAACGGGAGGAACTAGCCTACAGGAATAGCCAAATAAAGGAGAAACCAAGTGATGCTAAAAAACAAAAATGAGTCAAATGACTGGGAATACAAATCATATCTCAATAATAACCCTGAATGTTAATGGGTTAACTCATGAATCAAAAGACATAGACTTGCAGATTGGATTAAAAGAAAGATCCAACAATTTGCTGCCTGCAAGAGACTCATCTCATAGAAAGAGATACCCACAGACCAAAGGTGAAAGATGGAGAAAAACATACCATGCACACGGAATGAGCAAAAAAGCCAGAGTATCCATCCTCATATCAGATAATGTGGATTTCAAGCCAAAACTAGTCAGAAGGGATAAAGAAGGACATTACATACTGCTTAAGGGAAGCATAAATCAGCAAGACATAACAATCATAAATATCTATGCCCCGAACATTGGCTCATCCATGTACATCAAACAAATCCTTCTCAATTCCAGAAATCAAATAGACCACAACACAATAATACTAGGTGATTTTAACACACCTCTCTCACCGCTGGATAGATCTTCCAAACAAAAATTGAATAAAGAAACCATAGATCTCAATAACACAATCAACAATTTAGCCTTAACTGACATATATAGAATATACCATCCAACAAAGAACGAATACACTTTTTTCTTAGCAGCTCATGGGTCCTTCTCTAAAATAGACCATATTTTATGCCACGAAGCTAATGTTAGCAAATACAAGAAGATAGAGATACTACTTTGTATTCAATCAGATCATAATGGATTAAAATTAGAAATAAATGACAGAATAAATAACAGAAACTACTCTAACACCTGGAGATAAAATAACACACTATTGTATGATGAATGGATAACAGAAGATATCAGGAGGGACAATAAAAAATTCTTAGAGGTAAATCAGAACAAAGAAACAATATATCAAAATCTCTGGGACACTATGAAATCAGTTCTTAGAGGAAAAT
This sequence comes from Sciurus vulgaris, assembly GCF_902686455.1. NCBI lineage: Eukaryota > Metazoa > Chordata > Mammalia > Rodentia > Sciuridae > Sciurus > Sciurus vulgaris. The sequence goes on along the minus strand of NC_136471.1, from coordinate 116,344,814 downwards.
TTATTTCATGGAGAGCATTCAATAAAAGAAGAAAAAAATCAACAAATAAACAATGTAACACTACAGCTCAAAGCCCTAGAAAAAGAAGAACAAAGCACCACCAAAATTAGTAGAAGACAGGAAATAGTTAAAATCAGAGCGCAACTCAATAAAATTAAAACAAAAGAAAGAATCGGAAAAATTGACAAAATAAGTAGTTTGTTCTTTGAAAGAATAAAGAAAATTGATAAACCCTTAGCCACACTAACAAAGAGAAGGAGAGAGAAAACCCAAATTACTAAAACTCGGAATGAAGAAGGAAATATCACTACAGACAAAAGTGAAATACAAAACATAATTAGAATCAATTTTGAAAATCTATACTCCAACAAAATAGAAAATTTTGAAGGCATCAACAGGTTTCTAGAGACATATGAATTGCCTAAACTGAACGAGGAGGACATAAACAATTTAAATAGACCGATTTCAAGTACTGAAATAGAAGAAATCATCAAAAGCCTACCATCAAAGAAAAGTCCGGGACCAGTTGGGTTCTCAGCTGAGCTCTACAAAATCTTTAAAGAAGAGCTCATTCCAATACTTCTCAAAGTATTGCATGAAATAGAAGAGGAGGGAATCCTCCCAAACTCATTCTATGAAGCCAATATCACCCTGATACCAAAACCAGACAGAGACACATCGAAGAAAGAAAATTTAAGACCAATATCCTTAATGAACATTGATGCAAAAATTCTCAACAAAATTTTAGCAAATCATATACAAAAATATATTTAAAAGATAGTGCACCACGATCAAGTGGGTTTTATCCCAGGGATGCAAAGTTGGTTCAACATCTGGAAATTAATAAATGTAATTCACTATATCAACAGACTTAAAGTCAAGAATCACATGATTATTTCAATAGATACAGAAAAAAGCATTTGATAACATACAGTACCCCTTCATGCTCAAAAATAGGAATAATAGAAAAAATAGGAATAGTGGGAACGTTCCTTAACATTGTAAAGGCCATGTATGCTAAGCTCATGGCCAATATTATTCTAAATGGTGAAAAACTGAAAGTCTTACCCCTAAAAACTGGAACAAGGCAGGGATGCCCTCTTTCACCACTTCTATTCAACATTATCCTTGAAAGTCTAGCTAGAGCAATTAGAGAGAGAAAGGAAATTAAAAGGATATGAATAGGAAAAGAACAACTCAAACTATCCCAATTTGCTGATCACATGATTATATATTTAGAGGAACTGGAAAATTCCACCCGAAAACTTTTAGAACTCATAAGCAAATTCAGTAAATTAGCAGGATATAAGATCAATGCTTATAATTCTAATGCATTTTTATACATAAGTGATGAATCTTCAGATAGAGAATTAGGAAAACTACCCCATTCACAATAGCTTTGAAAATAAAAATAAAATACTTGGGAATCAATCTAACAAAAGTGGTGAAAGACCTCTACAATGTGTACTACAGAACATTAAAGAAAGAAATTAAAAAAAACTTTAGAAGATGGAAAGATCTCCCATGTTCTTGGATAGGCAGAATTAATTTTGTCAAAATGGCCATACTACCAAAAGTGCTATACAGATTCAATGCAATTCTGATTAAAATTCCAATGATGTGCCTCACAGAAAAAGAGCAAGCAATCATGAAATTTATGGAAGAATGAGAAACCCAGAATAGCTAAAGCAATCCTTAGCAGGAAGAGTGAAGCAGTGGGTATCACAATACCAGAACTTCAACTGTACTACAAAGCAATAGCAATAAAAACAGCATGGTATTAGCACCAAAATAAACAGGTAGATCAGTGATACAGAATAGAGGACACAGACACAGACACAAACCCAAATAAATACAATTTTCTCATAGTACACAAAGGTGCCAAAAATATGCAATGGAGAAAAGATAGCCTCTTCAACAAATGGTGTTGGGAAAACTGGAAATCCATATGAAAAAGAATGAAATTAAACCTCTATCTCTCACTCTGCACAAAACTCAACTCAAAATGGATCAAGGACCTGGGAATCAGACCAGAGACCCTGCATCTTATAGAAGAAAAAGTAGGTCCAAATCTTCAACATGTCAGCTTAGGATCAGAGTTCCTTAACAAGACTCCCATAGCACAAGAAATAAAAGCAAGAATCAATAACTGGGATAGATTCAAACTAAATAGCTTTCTCTCAGCAAAGAAAATGATCAGCAATGCGAAGAGAGAGCCTACAGAGTGGGAGAAAATCTTTGCCACTCATACTTCAGATAGAGCATTAATTTCCAGAATGTGTAAAGAACCCAAAAACTCTACACCAAGAATACAAATAATCCAATCAACAAATGGGCTAAGGAAATGAACAGACACTTCACAGAAGAAGATGTACAAGCAATCAACAGATATTCAACAGATATATGAAAAAATGTTCAACATCTCTAGTAATAAGAGAAATGCAAATCAAAACTACCCTAAGATTCCATCTCACCCAATTAGAATGGCGATTATCAAGAACACAAGAACACAAGCAACAATAGGTGTTGGTGGGATGTGGGGAAAAAGGTACACTCATAAGTTCCTGGTGGGGTTGCAAATTAGTGCAGCCATTCTGGAAAGCAGTATGGAGATTCCTCAGAAAGCTTGGACTGGAACCAGCATTTGACCCAGCTATCCCAGTCCTTGGCCTATACCCAAAGGACTTAAAATCAGCATACTACAGAGATACAGCCACATCAATGTTCATAGCTGCTCCATTCACAATAGCCAGATTGTGGAACCAACCTAGATATCCTTCAATTGATGAATGGATAAAGAAACTGTGGTATTTTTATACAATGGAATATTACTCAACTATAAAGAATGATAAAATTATGGCATTTGCAGGCAAATGGATGAAATTGGAGAATATCATGCTAAGTGAGATAAGCCAATCTCAAAAAACCAAAGGACGAATGATCTCCCTGATAAGCGGATGATCACCCGTAATGGGCGGTGGGAGGGGGGAAAGAATGGAGGAAGGAGGGACTGTATCAAAAGATAAGAGGGGTGGGAGGGGTGAGAGGGGTTGGAGGGGTGGGGGAGGAGAAAGAAAATAACAGAATGAATCAAATCTATTATCCTATGTAAATGTATGATTACACAAATGGTATACCTCTACTTCACGTACAGAGAAACAAGATGTATCCCATTTGTTTACAATAAAAATAAATTAAAATGAAATTAATAGATGGCATCTCATTTTATTAGGTATACAGATGTTGCCAATTTATGATTGTTTGACTTACAGTTTTTCCCTTTAAATGGTGTGAAAGTGATGTGCATTTAATAGAAATTTTACTTTGAAGTTTCAATGTTGATTTTATTTTAGGTTAGTGACTTGGGATATGATAGTCTCTCATAATACTGGTCAGTGGCATGCAGCCTCAATTCACAGTCAGACCATACTTTACAGAGACCACACTCCAGTCACTCTTTATATTTTAACCTTCCTGATCATATGATAATCTTCCAAACTTTACAGCTGCTCTGGGTTTATGTGAGTGATCAAGTTCCTTTTCTGCTACTTCAAAGTTGAATGACTACACAGTTAATTATCCAGTTAGGTTCTGGGACTTTTCCTTAAAAAAAACGATTGTTAATAATTTTCTCTAAGAGTTGTTGTAATAAATAAATTATATATTATGAATTACTAAGAAAATTACCATTCTGAAAAAACAAATCCTTAGTATGATGAGCTGCCAGGTACCGTGACACCAAAGAAAGGGGAAGATAGCTCCAGGATGCACAGATTAATATTTTTTGGGGGGACTTACAGAGTATGTTCTTGGGTGAAGTAAAACCAATACATGTGATTTGGGTCAGAGAAAGGGGCCTTATATAGTGGTCAGAATGAAAGTAACTTTTATCCAAGACAGAACCTGGTTTATTTCATGTTAACATCAAAGACATCATGCATATTCTTGTTGCTAATGGCATCAGGATGAGTCCTAAAGTACTACATACCACTTTAATGATTTTCTTTATTTATGGTATGCGGGGAGAATATGAGAAGTTTGGGGGCAGTCTGTGGTTACTGCCAAGATTGCCACACAGAATTAACCTACTCATCTTTTCCTGCATTATAGCGAACTATAATAGATGTAGTTGCTGGGGGTTGGGGAGAGTTGGGGATAAACAGGTGGAACACAGAGGATTTTTAAAGCAGTGAAACTATTCTGTGCAATACTGTAATGGTGGATATATGCCATTTGTACATTTACCAAAACCCACAGAATGTATATCACCAAGAGTGAGTCCTAAATTTAACTATGGACTTTGAATGACAATGTTATCTCAATGTAAGTTCATTTATTGTAACCAATTTATCACTGTAGATGTTGATAAGGAGACTGAGGGGCAGGGTCGGGTACACAGCAAATCTGTACTTTTCACTTAATTTTGCTATAAATTTCAAAATTGGTCAAAATAAAAATCTAATACTAATTAAAAAATAATTTGAGACATGTGACATTTTACAATTGTACCCTGACTGCAGGGATGCACTTGATTCTTTGATATTAACTTAAGATAAACCAAGTACATTCCAGTGAGGATGAAGTCACTTTTGTCCTAACCCATAAATATGCACGTCTTACTGGCCCAGTTTGCAGGGATCCAAATGATCTTATTGCCACCTAGGACCATGCTTCTATCAGTAAATTCCCCAATAAATTGCACTTTGTGTGATCCTAGATTTCACTGCCTCTTTCTTCAGTCTCAGGAAACCTTGAGGCTAGTTCTCAGACTGCGTTTCTCTGGGACAGTGACTCAGGGGCAATTGTGGTGGTTTTGACACAAGTTAGCTGCAGTCAGGAAAATCTAAAACCCTACATGAACTTACATATAATTATTTCTAATTTTCTTTTACTTTATTTCAGAAATATAATTCAAATTTTTAGTCAATTCAGATAACACCTCCTCTGGGCAACCATCTAGGATTGACTAAGGCAGAGCTAGGCACTTTTCTAACAAAGTTGGCTACTGCCACATGCTCACATTCCTCTCTGAAAAGGTAATTGTGAACACCACTGTGGAAATAATGTTTGAGTTATAAGGTTGTTTAGCTAAATGATCTTAGTTACTAAAATTTCTTATCAGAAAGTAAGTTCACAATCAGTGGTTGCTTTTGATAACATTAGTCCTCATTTCTATCCCCACGACTCACTCAGCACCTAGCATATGGAAACAAATTAGAAATCCATGGTGTATGAATGAACAAGTAAAATTATGAATGGGATTATGCAGTAGTTCTTAAATTTTGCCTTGAATCTGAATTATTCAGAGGATTTGTGAAAACCCAGGTTGCTGGCCCTTAGCACCAGAGTTTTTGATTCAGTAGTCCAAAATGTGACTCAATAATTTGCCTTTCTAACAAACTTCTGAATAATAATTACAAAACTGGTCTGAAAACTGCAAATGGAGAACCGCTAGGTTAGATAATAGACCAAGTAGTTATTTGTACAAACTATAACTGACCATTCAACTTTCTCTGTTTTATTGTGCACATTTGGCTGTCCCCTAAATGAAGTCTGTCTTCTGAGACTTAGAATATTCTGCACTCTTCTTTATTCACATTTTTACTGCTATGAGAGATGGAAGATAGAGTCAGGTTTACTTTGTTAAATTAGAAACTCTTTTATGAAGTGTGGAGGTGGAATTTAATCTTTCTTAGACATTGTACTTTGCCACTCAAAGAAAACAAAACAAAAAAAATCAGTGTTTTGAATGAAACCCATAGTACCCTATCCTTAGTTTATGTATCAATAAATGAAATGTTTCAATAAAATGAAGTATTAAGTACCAGCAGAGGTAAAACTATAAAATGAATCACATTGAAAATAATGCTTTTTAAAAGGTATTGTAAGCTTAAAAGGTAGTATTTTACTGGTGCTAATACATTGGTTTATTTCATATATTTTTATTGGTGAATGACTTTTGAAAGACTATCTACCAATAAAGTTTTTATACATTTATAAACACTCAGTGTTTTAAAGAGAGTTTAAAGTACAGCAACTCCTCTTTCTATGGATTCATTTCCCATGGTTTCTGTTACCTGCAGTTAACCACTGTCTGAAAATATTAGATGGAAAATTACATAAATCATTAACAAATTTTAAATTGCATACTGAGTAGTGAGACAAAATATCATGTCATCTTTCTCCATCCCACCCAGGATGAGAATTATCTTTCTGTACAGCATATCCATGCTATACACCCTAGAAGTTCTTAAATAACTTAGTAGCTATCTCAGTTACCAGATTAACAGCCATGGTAGCAATACATTGTTGATAACTGTTTTTATTATTAGCTATTGTTGCTAATTTTACTGTGATTAATTTATAAATTAATCCTTATCAGTGGTATATATGCATGCATGTATAGGTAAAATCTAGTATATATAAAGTTCATTACTATTTGCAGTTTCAGGTTTTCACTTTGGGACTTAGACTATATCCCCTGCTGAGAAGTGGTGCATGGCAGATTAACACTTCATTATATTAAAATAATTGAGATCTGAAGTGGTAGCAATTTTACTTGCTGTATGAATACACTGGTCATGGCAGTAAGTGAAATAGATTTTTCCCATTTCATTTTTCTTCTATCTCTGCACATGTTGGAGGTAAGAATAGATGCAAACTCATGTCAAGGACTGATTTCACTGTATAATCAGGAGTAAAAAGAAAAATTGAAAGCCACTTTGCTATTTTACTGAAGAAGGAATGAATAAACCAAGCACAATAAGTATAATCCGTGCACAGTTACATATAAAATTCACTGCAAGTCATTCTGAGTTCCACCTCCAACCCTTTAAAGTATATAGATGATAAGAAAATCATCACATTTTATGAATGTTTGATTTCTTCAACTCTCAAAATTCTGTATGATTTATTTCTTTTGAAGTGTCTAGCAATCCTTCACGCTATTCTGGTCTAGTGTATGTTTATTTTTGGCATAAGAATATTTAGAATGAAAGGACAAAATGATGTTCTCCCTTTTAATTCCTAAACTGTTAATATTTGTGGATTTCTAACCTCAATTGGTCTTTACAAGGGTGTTCCTATTTACTGTTCAGTGAGAACCAGCCATGAGGGCAGTTAGTTATGTAATCTTTCTGGGAAACCTTAAAGGAAATAATCTGGGGGGGGGGGGAGTATTTTGTGAGCTTTATGCCAAGCCTCTTTCAGGGAATTTTTGTCTTGCATGCATATCAATAACAACATGCACATGAGAGTAGGATAAATGGCAGGAAACACATGAGTACTCACATATCTCCAGTTCTTAAGAATATAATCCCTTATGGATTCTTCTGGAGAGATTCTTTTATAGATTGGTTGCACAATATATTGCATGTGAGATGGAGGGGAGAAAATTGACCACTAATTCTGGCAAGATAAACAAGCAGGATATGAATATTTTGAATAAAGCAGATCTGCCATTAAATCTCAGCTTTTCTACTTATTGTTCATAGGTTTCTCTGAAAACTTCTCAAACTTCCTGGAACTTTGTATTTTAATCCACTTAATGGGCATGATAGCATAAAATTTTAAATCTGGAGCTAATGTATAATTTCTTCAATATGGTATTAGATATGTTCATGCTTTTTCACTAACATACCCAGATAATAATCCCATAATTAATTTTTGTTGAAAATTCACTCATTTAACATAAATTAATTATGGGATTTTTATTCTTAATATTTTGGTATAAATTAATGAATACAACCTATGTCTGGCTTATTGAAACAGGGAAAAGGCAATGATCTATTAGATTAAGAAATAACTAGACTTATTAATTATATTAAATTCCCTCAGATATGATGACAGAAAGTAAGGGAGGGTATTACTTATACAAGTTAGTTAGGATATACTTAACTGAGACAGTTAAGCTGAGATAGTCTCAGAGATAGAATCAAGGGAAAGGAAGAATGTTCAAGGAATAAGAAAAAGTTTGAATAAAGTCCCTGATAGGAGGAAATAGCATCACAGAGTTCATTGTTAGTAATATTATTAGGATGAATTGGGTAAATTTCACCACACATCTCTTTGCTCCATTATTTAAACATGTACTTTGGTAGAAAAAAGTACAAGCTTAAGGATTTTGATTTGATTTTAGAAAATGTTAGAGAATTCTCAAAATTTTATGTATACCAGACACATTTAATATTGAAGACATTTATTCTGACATATTAAAATGGTATGGAATATTTTATTTTAGGCAGGACTATTGCAATAAGTGTGAAGAAAATAGCCATACATCAGAAAGAAGGGGCTCTATGTAAATAGAGTAAAGTCATCCAGAAATTTTTATCTACGGGGTAGAGTGGGAGTGGGGAGACTGATAGATGGAAAATTACTAAGAGGAGACATCAAGGATAACAGAATTCTCACTAAATTGACGTGCACGATTCTTCCTACAATTGGTCTAGGAAGGAAAAAGGTAGGATCCAAGGACAATATCTTGTTGAAAAGAAGGCCCAGACTATCCTATCTAAAGTGTGGTCAAGGAGAGAGACTTTATCAACACAATGACTGTCACTAATTCTTGTGTTAGTCTTCTCAGATTTGGCATATTTGACTATTCTTCTCATTTAAACTTAATCTTTTGATTTGGAAATCAAATAAAAGAGCTCAAAACACTGCCAATCACAAACTTTTATTGCTATAAATCAACTGACATCTACTTATTTTTGATGCTATATAGGGTAAAAAAAATGATGAATCATGAGAAAGGTGCTATTTTCCTTCTTTACAAAGCAACTGCTAAATAAAGGCAGAAAGAAAGAAATCCTTTACCAGCTGTCTCGTTGCCTTTTTAAAGCTATATTATAAACATCTTCAAAATTATCCAAAGGGAGAGAAGACCACAGAATACTAAACCATTGTGGCTCCACAGGGCTAAATGTGAGATTTTCATCAGATTCAGAAGATGTTGGACCTACTGAAAAGAAAGGTTGTAGAGGTACCCACCAGGAATAACTGGAGGATATTGGGACCAAGATTACCAAGAATGAAGCCTATAGGTAATGCCAAGGAATTTTACTTTATCATGGATATTTAATACTAGATCACGGTTTTTAAGGTCATATAAAGTCAACAGGAAGACATTTGCAGTTATTTTATGTACTGATCTGGCATGTGTTTAAATTTCCCAAAGTAAAAGGCCATCAGAATTTAAGTCCTTAAGAGTAGACACCATGCCTTATTCTGTGAGATCCTTAAGAGTTAATAGAAAATGCCTTCTTCCATCAATGCACATTTAGTCAATATTATTGCAAATGAACACTATTTAAGGCTTTTGGGCATGGGCCTAGACATGAAATAAATAAATCTTTATCTTCAAGGAATTTATAGGCCACTTGAAGAGAGATACTATTCAAAGTATAGTGTAATAAAATATTATGTTAAGAATATATAAAATAATTATAGGATAAATGGAGGGACTGCGTGAAGATAAAGAAAGGGTTTGGAAGAGGTCACCTGACCTAACAATAGGAGTTAACTAGAAAATAAAGCACATTAGTAGGAGCTGCTGCTCAGGAGTGGAGACTCATTTTAAAAGAGAGGTCAGAATTTGCAGTCATACACTGTAGATCACCTGGTGAATTCAGGAAACAGAGCATCTTGGCATGCATGGGTGAACCGTATATGTATGTGAGATGACAGGGGACATGTGATTCCCGGAAGACACGCAAGCAAGCAGAGAAAGAGTTTGAATCCTATTCTGAAATTCACAGAGAACCTTTAAATAGTTTTAAGCAGGGTGAAAGTAAAGGCAAGAAGACCAATTAAGAGATTCCTTCAGTAATCCATATGAATAATTATGTTGACAGCCCAAACTATAGCACTGTCAGGAAAAATAGAGAGGAGGGGAAAAGCATAAAATATATTTTTTAATAAGACTCAATAAGGATGAAGATCATTTGTTAAGGGAACTGAAAGAAAAGACATATAAAATGGAGACCAGGTTTCTGGCTTGGTCAACCCCTATCTTCCTAATACCTGGCCAATATTTTGCATATAACAGGTGCCAAGGAAATATATTTTTTAAAATCTGTCTAAATAATTTAGCAAATACCACTGATTCACTGAGAAATTTCTCCTATCCACTTCTCCAGGTTCAACTACAGCCACAGTGGACAGTTTCTGCATATCCTGTCAGAATTTTACTTTCCCTGTGAGCTTTTTGCTTCCCTGTGAGCTTTCTCTAAACCAGGTGGCTCTTGCTCAGCCTAAATTCAGGGCAGATAAGAAATGTTAGAGATTAAACACCCCTATAAATATACTTTGATGAGAGATGAACAGGCATTGTAAATAAATGTGCTAGATTCCACACTTTCCGGTGGGACGATTCTGAGCCCTAGTGTATATAGTCCCTGAGGGTTTCCATAGAGCTCTGATTGCCCACAGCAATAATCCTCTTTTATCCCATTCTTGATTTTCAGTTTTTCCCATCTTAGTTTTCCCCCTTATTTTCTTGGACTTCCTGAGTTCACTCCTCAGTTAATCCACTTGCTCAGATATTTTTGTCAGATTTCTGCTTTTGTGGAATCAAAACTAGTCTAAGAGGAAGGTCATTATGTTTAAGCAAAAATTAGAATTCTTTCATAAGAAAAAATACACAATAAGATAAATGCCAAGAGGTCCTTAAAATTGGGGGTTTGCAGTTTTTAAGAAAGACTGAGGCAAAGAAAGATAAATCCATATGAAACAGACAAATCTTTCTCAAATGCTAGAGAAAAAACATAAATTGCAATTTTACCATACACTGAGCAAAGACTATGAAAATAATTTAATTCTCCTAATCCTTTACCCTGAGCAATCTCAGGCTTATCTTTTTTTCATCATAGTGACTTGCTGCCAACCTTGCTCCAGATGGAGTGCTTCAACCTAAAGTCAGAGTACTAAATGGAAATCCAGGGTATGTTGTATTTGCTTAGCTGCTGAGGAATTTTTCTCTCCTAGTTCAGTATTCATTTTTCTGAATAGCAGGTGAATTTTGCTTTTGACCAGTTGGTAACCAATATTAAGTTTGACTTTAATAAATTCTTAGAAATTTTTGACAGGAATCTTACTCACTGCTCTCTTAAAAGGTCAAGAAATCTGACTCTCATAAGACTCATAATGATTAAACACCTTTTATATTTCTCTCTAATGTCAAACTTGGTTCTTTATCAGAGGACAAGTAATATGCAAAACAGAGGTTATTTTTCTGAAAAAGAGAATCTGGTTCCAATCAAGACTTCATCACTGATGCAGTGTCTCTGAGATATGCTTCCTATTTTTTCATACTTAAACCAAAGTTGCTGTAAAGATAAATGATGAAAATACACAAATGTTCTGTGTAATCTGTATATCAACATACAATAAAATAGTATTATTTGGAGTTTCATGAATTCTAGATTTAGCTATTTGAAATAATCCTGTTTGCCATGAAATTCTAATGAAATGTTTAAGTATGGTGGAAAGGTGATTACATCAATATTCTTTAGGAAAATAAATCATGTAGCAGGGACCCATAAAAGGAACAGTTCTTCAGAGATATTAGAGATGGCAGAAATTTATGTTTTGTAGTTCTACATTTGTTACATAAGAAATATTTGACTAAAATCCTAGTAATTAGCATGAAAGAGAAGAAAAAGCACTCTTAAAAGAAAGAAAGGCAATTATTTTAGGATATTTAGCCAGAGAAGGTGAAGGAAAATGGAAACTCAAAGCAGTGTTTGCACTGTGGTTGAATAATGCTACTTGGATAGGAATAATGAGTTGGAATGGGAAAGGTTTTGGAAAATAAATTATTAATTTAGTTTTATAAATTCTGTATTATTTGAATTAAAGGTTCACATTCAAATAGAATATCCTATAAAATTTGGATGTAACAAAAAGAAAATAAGTGTTGAGAAGGATGTGGGGGAAATGTACACTCATACACCATCAGTGGGACTATAAACTGGTGCAACCACTCTGGAAAGCAGTATGGAGATTCCTATAATATCAGGAATGGAACCACCATTGACCCAATTTTCCCACTCATAGGTATATATTCCAAAGTTCTAAAATCAGCATACTATACAGCCACATCAATATTTACAGCAGCACAATTCACGATAGCTAAGCCATAGAAGCAACCTAGGTGCCCTTCAACAGATGAATGGATTTAAAAAATGAGGTATATTTACACAATGGAGTATTACTCAGTTGTAAAGAAGAATGAAATTATGGCATTTGGTGGTAAATGGATGGAAGTGAATATTATTAAGCCAGAATCAAAAGGTTCTCTGGTATGTGGAAGCTAATCCAAAATAAAGCGAGGAGAGGGAGGAGGAGAGGGAGGAAGGGAGAGAGGAAGAGGGAGAGAGAGGAGGCAGGGAATGAATGAGATAGGATAGGAAAAAAGGGGATTTCATCAAAATAGAAGAAGATAGATTTGACAGGAAGAAGGGGATTGGAGGGGAGGGATGAGGGATTGGATAAGGGAAGAACAGTGGAATGAATATGACTCAACTTTCATATAAACATATATGAATATACCATAGTGAATCTCACGTCATGTTTATGTATATCCACAAGACACTAATTTAAAAAAAAAACTAAAAAAATAGATTAGTAGAGTAGAGGGAAGGGAGCAGGAGGTGGGAGGAGGGAATAGAAACGGGAATTACTGGGACTGAATTAGAACAAATTATGTTCTATACTTCTATGATTATATAAAAATTAATCCTAATGTTATGTATAACTAAAAACAGCCAATAAAAAGAAAAAAATTAAGAGATGTTAATTCTTGCATATAATAAAGGATATGTTAAAAGCAAAAAAAAAGTATGTGTAAAGACAAATTTATAAATGGGTCACTGCAAGAAAGTGTGAACACATTTTCAATGGAAAGTGTAAGGAGAAAAGATAATAAAGATAAAAAGTTATTATATTTATATAACAACCATAGGCAAGAAGTTGAAGAAAGAAGTGCAAGGGAATTCAATTGCAGAAAGGCAGACACCAATATCAGGGAAGGGGGCACAGAAAGTAAGAGATTTTCCTGAAAGATGTATAGTTCATAAGTATTACATTATGAAAACTTATCAGAAAATATTATTGAACTAATCTTTATAAATGAGAAAATGAGAATCAAAGGAGCAGTGAATAACCTTGAAATGGAATTCTTATTTGTTCTTCCATGTTTGTTTTAATTATTCACAAGTCCTGACTCTACTACATATTAACACATTTTTTCTTTTTTTTTTTTATTGTAAACAAATGGGATACATGTTGTTTCTCTGTTTTTCATGGAATAAAGGCATACCATTTGTATAATCATACATTTACATAGGGTAATGTTATTTGATTCATTCTGTTATTTTTTCCTTCCCCCCACCCCTCCCACCCCTCTTTTCCCTCTATACAGTCCTTCCTTCCTCCATTCTTGCCCCCCTCCCTAACCCTAACTCTAACCCTAACACTAATCCCTCCATCCCCCCATTATGTTTCTCATCATCCACTTATTAGCGATATCATTCATCCTTTGGTTTTTTGAGATTGGCTTATCTCACTTAGCATGATATTCTCCAATTTCATCCATTTGCCTGCAAATGCCATAATTTTATCATTCTTTATGGCTGAATAATATTCCATTGTATATATATACCACAGTTTTAATATGTTTTTGTATGCGATTTGCTAAAATTTTGTTGAGAATTTTTGCATCGATGTTCATTAAGGATATTGGTCTGAAATTTTCTTTCCTCCATGTGTCTCTGTCTGGTTTAGGTATCAGGGTGATATTGGCTTCATAGAATGAGTTTGGGAGTGTTCCCTCCTCTTCTATTTTATGGAATACTTTGAGAAGTATTGGAATGAGCTCTTCTTTAAAGGTTTTGTAGAACTCGGCTGAGAACCCATCTGGTCCCGGACTTTTCTTTGTTGGTAGTCTTTTGATGACTTCTTCTATTTCATTACTTGAAATAATTGTGTATGTCCTCCTCGTTCAGTTTAGGCAATTCGTATGTCTCTAGAAACCTGTCGATGTCTTTGAAATTTTCTATTTTGTTGGAGTATAGATTTTCAAAATAGCTTCTAATTATGTTTTGTATTTCAATCGTGTCTGTTGTGATATTTCCTTGTTCATTCTGAATTTTAGTGATTTGGGTTTTCTCTCGTCCTTTCTAATGCAATAGAAAGTTAGCTGAAATGCAACCAAGGATTTAGCATCTGACCTCATTTTGGATTTTGTTTCCCATTTGCTTCCTAATATAAGCTACTAGATTCTCTTCTGTATTTTGAAATAGTTTATATAGTTATCCAATACTTACTAATGAAATAATTCAAAAAATATTAATATAAAATAATTATAATCACTTATTGCAAAATAGGAGCAATAATTAGTAATCAGTTATTTATTTCTACCTTGTAGGTCTCTAATGTATAAATATTTCAACTTAGAAATGTTTCACAAAGCCTTTGTCTTCTAATAGTTCTATCAATTCAGTGGAGATTTCTTTTCAGTAGATTTCATAAAACATGTGTTAAATGTTTGGCATAAAGGTTTTTAAAGCTAGTCTTAGCTATACATTTTTCCTATAGGGTGTGCTGGGTTCTACCCCTAGTGTCTGGTCCAGGAGTTCTGAGTATTGCTAGAATTTGCACTTTTAACAAGTTTCCAGGTGACGCTGATGCTGCTTGTTGAAGGACCACACTTTGAGAACTACTGCTGTTCTAGCTCAAGCAGGATTCATTTGCTAAACAAATATTTACTAAAAGATAGCTTTGTTAGAAATTAAAAGACAAAATTAGAAGATCTTAAGTAGATTGAAGAAAAACATATTAAGTGCTATAATGGGATATTTCAAATTTTACACAAAGGATATACTGAGTAGTATGACCTGATGTTATAAATTGCACAGTTATGAAAATCTTCAAATGGACTTTTATTTTTCCAAGTAAATATTCTTAAGTAGATTAAGTCAATTTTAGTTATATTATAATGGATCTAAAAAACTACCTGGAATCACTTTTACAAATGATTTAATCATTCTAGGTTTGTTTCATCAGTCTATACAGATTAATTTTAACTATAACTTAAAAATGACTGAAAACAAAGAAACCACAAAGGAAAAGAATGAAATATCTGACTGTGTGTGTATGTGTATTTAAAAAGAAACCATCTTCAGGATATCAAAATAATACAACAACAAAATAAAGACAACTATTTAACTAGAGAAAATATTTCCAATGCATATGGGAGAACAAAGCTAACATATGTAGTATTGCAGAAAAAGTTGTTTTTTAACAAGACACTGACATAGTACAAAATGGACAAATATTATAATTTATAGGTATACAACCACCCAATAAACATAAAACTATATTCAACCTCTAAAGTAACAGAATTCAAGTTGAGGTCTTTGTGGGGTCCTAACCCAACTATCCTAGACCTACTAACTCTAGTTTTCAACCAATTTATAAAAAAGAAAAAGTAATAGGTCATGTGCATTATGAACTATTCCCTTTATTCTAAATTAATCTGATAGTGGTAATGATTGCTTATGACTATATGCTACCAACTTCTTAACTCTGAATTCTCAAATTGGGCTGAATTCTCTATCTAGTCAGGCATGGGGAAACCACGGTTTCCTTAGTCCCATGATTGGAATGTACCCATGGGCAGAGAAAAAGAAGGTGTAAGCCTAATGACCCATGGGCAACCCTCCTTCCTTATCCTCCACTCAGAAAAGGCACTTTATCTTCACTGAGACAGGGTGAATGAGGGAAAGGAAGACCCTGGAATATTACTCTAATAGAGCTCCTCTCACATGGGAAATTTTCCCATAACAGTGAACATTGAAAAACATCCACATGTGACCACTTGTTCCTCACAAACATGGGAAAAAATCGATAATCAGTAACTTTGCAACATGTATAGTGCCCAACTTTGACTTAAGATATATGTAAATGAGCCCTCAGTTATGACACTGGAGGTGGCTATAATCAAGAACCTTAACATTTTCTTAAAATTCAATTTGGTTGTGTACTCAAGGGTATGAAAAATTATTCAGACCCTTTGATTCAGCAATTTCACTTTTAAGAGTTCATTCTAAAGAAATAGCCAGGCATATGTGCAACATTTTAGTCATAGGGATCTTCAAATCACCACAATTTAATACAAAGACAAAAACAAGAACAAGAAGAGATATAGCCTAGGGAAATTTAAAAAAAAAATTATAAAATATAATATCCCAAGCATATATTAAGATTTATAAAAATAGTTAATGACACTGAAAGGTACCGGTAGTATAAAGGTAGGTTTAGAAAAGTAGATTTAAGACAAGTATTTATAGTGTTATGGTACAACTACATCTCTTTACTACATATACTTAGCAAAAGAAAAATAGATTTGGAAGATGTAAAAAACAATTAGTGATTATATAACTTAGATTTGTGTTAATTTTTGATTTATTATATGTGCTTATCTAATAGTTTATATGTATTTTTAAATTTTTGAATAATGAATATACATTAACTTTATATATGCAATTTTAAAGTCTTCTTTATTTGTTCTTCTTAGTTATACATGATAGTAGAAAGTATTTTGGCAAATTATACATATGTAGAGTACAACTTATTCAACTTGGCATTGCATTCTTGTGGCTGTACATGGTGTGGAGTTACCCTGGTCATGTATTCACATACAAGGCTAGGAAAGTTATGTTCAATTAATTCTACTGCCATTCCTATTCCCCCGCTCCCATCCCTTCATTCTCCATTGTCTAATCCAATGGATTTCTATTCTCCTCCCCACCATCATTGTTTTGCATTAGCATCCACATATCAGAGAGAATATTCAGTCTTTTGTTTTAGGGATTGGCTTATTTCACTTAACATGATATTTTCCAGTTCCATCCATTTACCAGGAAAAGTCATTATTTCATTCTTCTTTATTACTGAGTAATATTCCATTGTGTACATATACCACATTTTCTTTACCCCTTCATCCATTGAAGGACACCTAGGGCTTGGCAATTGTGAGTTGAGCTGCTGTAAATATGAATGTGACTGTGTCACTGTAGTATGCTGTTTAAGTCCTTTGGGTATAGACTGAGTAGTGGGATATCTGGGTCAAATTATGGTTTCATTCTAAGTTTTTAAGGAATCTCCATACCGCTTTCCATAGTAGTTGCACCAATTTGCAATCTCACCAACAATAAATGAGAGTCCCTTTCTCCACACATCCTCACCAACATTTATTGTTAATTGTATTGTTTATAATTGCCATTCTGACTGGAGTGAGATGGAATCTCAATGTAGTTTTAATTTGCATTTTTCTAATTGGTAGAGATGTTGAACATTTTTTCACATGCTTTTGCCCATTGATATTTCTTCTTCTGTGAAATATTTGTTCAATTCCTTTGCTCACCTCATTTATTGATTGGGTTATTTATTTTTCTGGTGTTAAGATTTTTTATTCTTTTATAAATTTAGATTAATGCTCTGAGGAATAAGTGGTAAAGATTTTCTCCCATTCTGTAGGCTCTCTGCTCACATTCTTGCTTGTTTCCTTTGCTGTAAAGAAGCTTTCCAGTTTGATACCATCCCTTTTATTGATTCTTGATTTTGTGTGTTGCACTTTAGGAGTCTTACTGAGAAAGTCAGTTCCTAAGCCAACATGATATAGAGTTGGTCCCATTTTATCTTCTAGTAAGTGGAGGGTCTCTGATCTAACACCTAGGTCCTTGATCTACTTTGGATTGAATTTTGTGAAGGCTGAGAGATAGGGGTTCAATTTCAATCTTTTACATGTGGATTTCCAGTTTTCCCAGCACCGTTTGTTGAAGAAGCTGTCTTTTGTCCAATGTATGTCTATGGCACATCTTGTCAAGGATAAGGTAATTGTATTTATGTGGTTGTGTCTCTGTGTCTTCTATTCTGTTCCATTGGTCTTCATGTCTGCTTTGGTGCCAATACCATGCTGCTTTTGTTACTGTAGCTGTGTAGTATAATTTAAGGTCTGTTATTATGATGCCTCCTGCATCACTTTTCTCTCTAAGTTTTGCTTTGGCTATTCTGGGCCTCTTATTTTTCTAAATTAATTTCATGATTGATTTTTATATTTCTATGAAGAACATCATTGGGATCTTAATAGGAATTGCATTATGTCTGTATAGCACTTTTGGTAGTATGGCCATTTCGATAATGTCAATTTTGCCTATCCAAGAACGTAGATCTTTCCATTTACTGAGGTTTTCTTCAATTTCTTTCTTTAGTCTTCTGTAGTTTTCATTATAGAGGTCTTTCACCTCTTTTGTTAAGTTGAATCCCAAGTATTTTCTTGTTTTGGGCTAATATCCTGATTTCTCTTTCAGCTGATACATCATTCGGGTATAGAAATGCAATTGATTATTGGTGTTGATTTTATACCCTGCTATTCTGCCAAATTTGCTGATGAGTTCTAGAAGTTTTCTAGAAGAATTTTTTGGGTCTTATAAATATAGGACCATGTCATCAACAAATAGGGATAGAATGAGTTCTTCTTTTCTTATTCATATCCCTTTAATTTCTTTCTTTTGTCTGATTGCTCTGGCTAGAGTTTCAAGGACTACGTTGAATAGGAATGGTGAAAGAGAGCATCCTTGTCTTGTTCCAGTTCTTAAAGGGAATGCTTTCAGTTTTTCTCCATTTAGAATTATGTTGGCCTTGGGTTTAGCATATATAGTATTTATAATGTTGAGGTATGTTCCTAAATCTCTAGATTTTCTAATGTTTTGAAGAATAACAGATGCTGAATTTTTTCAAATGCTTATTCTGCATCCATTGAGATAATCATGTTGTTAAGTCTATTGATGTGATGAATTACTTTTATTGATTTCCACATGGTGAACCCAACATGCATCCCTAGAATGAACTCCACTTAACCATGGTGCATTATCTTTTTAATATGTTTTTGTATGTGATTTCCCAGGATTTTATTAAGAAATTTTGAATCTACGTTTATCAAGGATTTTGGTTTTCTGATGTTTTCTTTCCTTGATGTGTTTGTCTGTTTTGTGTATCAGGGTGATACTAGCTTCATAGAATGAGTTTGGAAGTGTTCCCTCCTTTTCTATTTCATGGAATATTTGAGGAATATTGGTATTAGTTTTTCTTTGAAGGTCTGGTAGAACTCTACTGAGAATCCATCTGATCTTGGGCTTTTCTTAGTTGGTAGGCTTTTGATGACTTCTTCTATTTCATTGCTTGAAATTGATCTTTTTAAATTGTATATGTCCTCCTGATTCAGTTTGGGTGGATCATATGTCTCTAGAAATTTGTCAATGTCTTCAAATTTTCTATGTTATTGGAGTATAGATTTTCAAAGTAGCTTCTGATTATTATATTTCAGTGGTGTCCATGTGATATTTCCTTTTTCATCATGAATTTTAGTAATTTGCATTTTCTCTTTTTCTTTGTTAGCCTGGCTAAGGATTCATCAGTTTTATTTATTTTTTTTTAAGAAGCAAACTTTTGTTTCATCTTTTGAAATTTTTTCTTTCAATTTCATTAATTTTCCCTCCGATTTTTATTATTTTCTGTCTTCTACTGGTCTTGGTGCTGGTTTGTTCTTTCTTTTCTAGGGCCTTCAGATGTTAGGTTAGGTTAATTATTTAGTGATTTTTTTGTTCTTTTAACCAATGAGCTCAATGCAATGAACTTTCCTTTGAGAAGTGCCTTCATAGTATCCAAGAGATTTTGATGTGTTGTCTTGCTATACTTATTTACCTATAAGTATTTTTTTTTAAATTTCATCCCTGATTTCTTAAGCTATCCATTATTCATTCATTAGTGTGTTATTTAGTCTCCAGGTATTAGAGTAGTTTCTATTTTTTATTTTATCATTAATTTCTAACTTCATTCCATTATAATCTGATGGGATGCAAGGTATTATCTCTATTTTTTTGTGTTTGTTAAAAGTTGGTTTGTGGATGAAGATGTGGTATAGTTTGGAGAATGTTCCATGTGCTGCTGAAGAGAAAGTGTATTCATTCATTGATGGATGAAATATACTATATATGTCAGTTAAGTGTAAATTATTAATTGTATTTTTTAGTTCTATTTTTTCTTTAGTTTTTAATTTGAAGATCTATCTGTTGGTCACGTTGAAGTCACCCTGTATTATTGTGTTGTGATCTATTTTATTCTTAAGATTATGAAGAGTTTATTTGATGTATGTAGGTGCTCCATTGTTTGCATCATAAATATTTAAGATTGTTATGACTTGCTGATATATATTTCCCTTAAGCAGTGTGAAATGTTCTTTTTAGTCCCTTCTGATTAATTTTGACTTGAAGTCTACTTCAAGATATGAGGATAGAAATCTATTTATTTTATAAGGTCCATGTGAATGGTAAGTTTTTTCCCATATTTTTTATCTTCAGTTTGTGGATAGCTTTACCTATGAAGTGATTCTCTTGGAGAGAGCACATTGTTGGGTCTATGTCTTTTGATTGATGAGTTTAGGCCATTTACATTCAGTGTTATTATTAAGATATGATTCTTATTCCTTGTCATTTTGAGTTATTTCTGCTTTTAATTTCAAATAGCTTCTTTTTTGATTGACTATTCATCTAGTGTAGCTCCTCCCTTTGCTGGATTTTATTTTTATTTTTTATTTCTTCTTCATGAAACATTTTGGTGAAAATGTTTTGTAGTGCAAGCTTTTTGGTTGTGAATTCTTTTAACTTTTGTTTATCATGGAAGGATTTTATTTTGTCAACAAATATGAAGCTTAGTTTTATAGGTTATAGTATTCTTGGTTGGCATTCTTTTTTATTCAGAGCTTGGAATATATTATTCCAAGAACTCCTAACTTTAAGTGTTTAGGAAGAAAAATCAGTTGAGATCTGAACTGATTTCCCCCTGAATGGTACTTGACATTTTTTCTCTGGCAGCTTTTAGAAGTCTATCTTTATTCCTTATGTTATGCTTCTTCATAATTATATGCCTTGGTGTGGGTCTTCTAATTTTGTATATTCCAGTTCCTGTAAGCTTCTTGTATTTGATGTTCTATGTCATTTTTAAGGTTTGGGAAATTCTAAGATTATTTTATCGAAAATATTATGCATTCCTTTGCTTTGTATCTCTGGGCCTTGGTTTATACAAATAAATCTTAAGTTTGGTCTTTTTGTGTTATCCCATATTTCTTGGAAGTTGTGTTCATGGTCTCTTACCATCTTTTCTCCATGGTCAACTTTATTTTCAAGATTATATGTTTTGTCTTCATTGCCTGAGACTCTGTCTTCCAGGTTGTCTAGTCTGCTGGTTATACTTTGCATTGAAATTTTTATTTGATTTATTGGTTCCTTCATTATGGGGATTTGTGTTTGTTTGTTTTTTCAGAATCTGTCTCACTTATTGAAGTGATCTTTTGTTACCTGTATTTGCTCCCTTATGTTGTCCTTTACCTCACAAATTAGTTTAACTATGAACATTCTAAATTCCTTCTCTGATGTTTCTTCCACTGTGGTGTGGATAGATTGTTTTTGATGTATTTTGGTTTGCTTGAGGTGATTTGTTCCCTTGCTTTTTTATGTTGTTTTTATACCTACCCATGTAACAGTTTATTTTGAGTCAGTAGGGTTTCTACCTTGTGGAATTATAGTGTTCTTGAAGGTTTCCCTTAGTTCATAGTTTAGGGGGAGACAGTAACAACAACTGGTGCAAACAATTTATAGTATTAAGTCAAACAGCTCTTGCAATGAATATACAATGTTTACTGTTAAAATACTCATAAATGATATGATCAGTTATTGCTCATGGTGAATTCAGTAAGTTTACATACGGTTTTACAATTACATGTGATGACCAGGGATATAACATAAGTGATGTAAGATGTGATAATTATGAGGGAGGAGAGCAAAAATAGAGGTAAAAATTTAAAGAAAAAGTGGAAGGGAGAACAATAGAAGTTGGCTACTAATAGAGGAAAAGACAGAGAATCAAAGGAAACCAACAGATGAGAGAAAAAATAATAAAAATCAAAGAATAGAAAATATTTTTAATTAAAGGAAAGAGAAAACAAAATATAAAGAAAACAAAAAGTTTACAAGAACAAAATTGATATATACTAATCAAACATCTTAGTCTTCAAAATATTGATCCATGAAATACAACTGCCTTCAAATAAAACTGTAGAAATGAGGTAAAAAAATAAGGATATATGGATATGTATAAACAGTTAAAGACAATTTTTTAAGAGGAAAAGAAGAAGAAATGGAGTGGTACAAAATGGTTTGTAGATTCAAGAGGTAAATGGGTTATATGAGGAGGCAATGTAGGATGTGTTTTTAAGAGGGGAGAACAAAAACAAAAAAAATAATAATTTTACAAAATAAACATAAAAGTGTTAAAGGAAGAGTGGGAGAGAGATAGCAGCAGAGTTTGGCTGTTGGCAAGAACAGAGAGAAGTAGAAACAAAGGAAAACAGTTGTAAAATAGTCAATAGGAAGTTAATCCAAAATATACTAATCAAAGTCCTAGTCTTTCAAAAAATTAAAAAAAAAAAAAACAGGGAATACACACACACACAGCTATCTTAAGGAAATACTAAAAGCTAAAAAAAAGTAACAAATATGGACATGTACAAATATATAAATGTCCATCATTTGTCAATCAGTACATAATCAAAAACAAATCAAAACATAATATAAAAAACAAAATAGCAAAATAGTCAATGAAATTGTCGGTGCCAAACTGCCTTTCCATTTCTCAGCAGGATAGTGTGAGGAGCTGTGGAAGATCCCCGCAGCTAGACTTCCTGAGTATTGCCTTTGGGATCTAGGATATAAGTTGATGCAAGGGAAGCTCCCAGTGGTAGGGATTTGGTCTGTTATTTATTCAGGTGCTTTTTGAATGAGGGGAGATTTGGGGCCTCAATGAATCAACCCTGCTTCTAGGACTATATCCCACTACTCTCTGCAGGGTACCACCTGTGGGAAGAAAGAATTGGTCCTTCATTGGTTCTGTATTTTGGGGATACTGAGATTTTTTTTCTTTCCTACTCAAGGGGGCGTTTTGGAGCACTGAACTCTGTCATTCTGCTCCATTTAGTTTCTCCCTACTGCTGATTCTTTGCTCTGTTGGTTGCAGGTTCAATGGAGCCGCGGCGGGAGGGTGGTTCAGGCTTTCTCTGGCCTCTCTGATCTGCCTTACCACTAGGCAAAGCTGTTTCTGAGCAATAAGCACTGATCTCTGTCTGTCTCTCAGTCCTGTTCAGTTTCTCCCTACTGCTGGTACTGCGCCTTGCCAATTCAATGGAGCAGGGAAAAGGGCATGGGCTTTTTCTGGTCTCTCTGATCTGTATTGCCCCCAGGCAAAATGGTTGCCATGCCAGAAAATTTCCATGCCAGAGTTTCTCCTGATTTGCTAGGCTCATATTAGATCTTGAGGTTGGGATCTGTAGGTTTCATGTGTTGGTTTCAGCCTGGAAATCATGCATCTGAGCTCCCAGTCTGAGTTCATACCACTTTCTCCTGGAAGTAATTAAGCTCAGGTTCCCTGTACATGGCTTATAGGTCTCTTCAACCTTGTATTTTCCCCCCACCCCAGCTCCATCTGGAGTTCAACTCCAATTCTGTTCCTTAGCCTTGTCTGATGTACCCCAACTTTTCCAGAGTTCAAGGCTTTCTGTCTGATAT
The DNA here is from genome assembly GCF_902686455.1 of Sciurus vulgaris. Lineage (NCBI taxonomy): Eukaryota > Metazoa > Chordata > Mammalia > Rodentia > Sciuridae > Sciurus > Sciurus vulgaris. Next base: position 116,321,133 of record NC_136471.1, on the reverse strand, counting down.
TGAGTATCAGTGGAGTGCTTTTTCCCCCTTTTACTCATCCCCTAGAGAAGTATTTTCTTCTTTGTTTTAGACCCGAGTCATGGAGCTGTGAGAACTGCCAATGACCCTAATCTACTATCTTGAATTTTAAAGCCTTCAGCATTTTTGTTAGTTAACTTTTTGTTGCTATGACCAAAATACTTGATTCAAACAACTTGGAGAAGGAAAGGCTTATTTTGGCTCATGGTTTCAGATGTTTTAGTCCATGCTTGGCTGGCTCTGTTGCTCTGGGCCTGAGGTAAGACAGAATATCATGGTGAAAGGCATGCCTGAGGAATGCTATTTAGCTTATGACAGCAGGGAAGCAGAGAAAGATGGGGGAGGGGCCAGGGAGAAGATGTAGTCCCCAAGGGCATACCCCAAGTGATCTAATTCTTTCATGTCTCACATTCTTATAGTTCCCACCACCTCCCATTAGTCCAAATTTTTAAGCCATCAAATGGATTAATTGATTAATGACATTAGAGTCTTCACGATTCAATCATTTCCAAAAAGGTTTACCCCTGAACATTACTCTATTGGGAACCAAGCCTTTAATACCTGAACTTTTGGGAGATATTCCAGATCCAAACCATAACAGCATTGTTATATAGAAAATAGTTCTTTATTCTATAAAATTAAATGATTTACAAACTTTCTTTACTCATGGGATTATAAAAATACACCCATCATAAAAATACATAAATTATTTACATTGCCATTATTTCCAATACCTGATAATACATCACATGTACATGCATCTCTGTTATGAAATTTTTTTTTTCAGTACTAGGGACTAACCCCAGGACCTTGCACATTCTGTCAAAATGCTCTATATCTAAGGTATATCCCCAACCTTATTTTTTTTTTATTTTTAAAACTTTTGAGACAGTGTCTCACTAAGTTGCTAATGCTGGCCTTGAATTTGCCATCTTCTTGCCTCAGACTCACAAATATCTAGGATTATAAGCTGTAGCCACCACACCTAGCATCCATTGGGAAGAACTGTTGGAAATTTCAGATTGATACACATCATTTATATAACATATAAATAACATCCTTATGAGGAAGGTAGACTTGTAAAAAACATATATTATTATTGAAAACAAAATCATAATTCCAACTAAAAAATATTTGATGAAGTGAAAATGTGGTGATGTCACATTATATATAAAATAAAATGTGTCTGAAAACTAAAGTTTTTAATATCATTACATTGATCATATTTTCTTTTTCATAATTCTGAATACACATTCAAGTTTTCTGTCCAATTTTCACAGAAATAATTTTATATTTGTATTAGCATTAAAATTCAGAAAAAAATACACATTTGTTTTTCTCTATTCTTCATCAATTCAATGAAGTATGAAAGTTACCATTATTCTGTCACTGTTTTAAGTTAGCTTTTTCACTACTGCAATCAAAAGACTACCCTATGTATATGTACAATTAAACAAATGGTATGACTACATCATGTACAACCAGAGAAATGAAAAATTGTATTCCATTTGTGTACAATGAATCAAAATTCATTCTGCTCTCATGTATAATGAAATAGAACAAACAATAAAAATATTAGAGGAGGAGGAAAAGTATATTTGGAGGCTCGCAGTTTCAGAGGGTTCAGTCCACAGACTCCATTCTGTGGGGCTCTAGATGAGGTAGAACATCACGGTGGAAGCATGTAGCAGAGGAAAGCAGCTGGGAACATGGCACTCAGGAACGAGAGAGAGAGGGTGAGGAGGGAGAGAGAGCACTCTGTTTACCAAGAACAATATATATACCCCAAAGGCCCACCCCTCCACCAATATCCCACCTCCTCTAGCCATACCCTACCTCCCTGCAGTTACCACTCAGTTAATCCCTATTGTGGGATTAATGCACTGATTAGGTTAAGACTCTCTTAACACAGTCATTTCACCTCTAAACTATCTTGCGTTGTCTCACACATACCTAAACCATAATAAACCCTAGTACAAAAATTCCATATTATTTTTAACTTAGAGATATGAATAGGCTTTAGTAAAATTTAATCACTCAGCACTTGATAAAATAAGGAAAAACAGTGTCTTTGACATTCCTTTCAAATATTTGATACCTTCATAGAAATACTAAAATAAAATCCATGGATAGTTACTACAAAAATAATTAATACTTTTATTTAAATTTTTTTTGATAATAATCCTTCTTCATATTCTTCTTCTTTTTTCTTTTTTTATTGTAAACAAATGGGATACATGTTGTTTCTCTGTTTGTACATGGCGTAAAGGCATACCATTTGTGTAATCATAAATTTACATAGGGTATTGTTGTTTGATTCATTCTGTTATTTTTTCCCTTCCCCCCACCCCTCCCACCCCTCTTTTCCCTCTATACAGAGCTTCCTTCCTCCATACTTGCCCCCCTCCCTAACCCTAACTCTAACCCTAACACTAACCCCTCCTTCCCCCCATTATGTGTCCTCATCCACTTATTAGCGATACCATTCAACCTTTAGATATATGTTTTTGACCAATCTCTATGAGTTGTCTTTGATTCTTGATCTGATAAATGATAGCCCAGGGATTTTAAAGTAATTAACAAAACAACTGCTTTCAAAACTTAGAGAAAACATATTTGAAGTCACCTTTTACAAACTAAAACTGATGTTTTCCTTTGCTTCTATGGTTTTAATTAGTGGTACAAAGAAGCACATTTTAGTAATACCAAAATCTACTCATAATTACTGACCTTTTTTTAATTTTCAAAAATAAGTTTCACCATAAATCTTTGTAATAGGTTCAGATATTTTACTACTATACTGATGAGGAAACTTAACATACAGATATTTTAAATAACTTTCCTAAGCTCTTGGCCAATAAATGCCATATCCTGGGCACAAATAGTTTGACTATAGAGATGTCCTAGGTGCTCTATGAAACCCCAAAACTCTGACATAGTATGTATACTGTGTCATGAAGAGAATTGACCAATTCTCTTAATTAATTCATTGATTCCATATTTATTTAATATGTAGTAGAAAATGTGAAAAAGGAAAATTTTTAAAGGAATTGGTAGGGTTTGCCATAGTTTTGATATTTAATAGAACAGGGTATTTTTGCACTTTTAGAAAGAAGAAAACCTATATATTTTTCTTTATAGCTATTATAATGAGTTAATATAATTACTATAATTAATTGTGATACTGTCATTATCTTAAAATATTGCCTTATTAAAATATAAATAAATGATGGAACTACAGTATGGAAAACAATATAATTAAAATCCAATTCTGAAAATGTATATATGTCTCTTGAGTTTGAGGCTATACTTCACTCATATTTAAGGAAACTTCCTAAAAGTTTGAAAACTTAGCCTTTTGTCAAAGAGCTGAAAACTTCTGAGAAATCATACATAAACATTTATATGCAAAAATACAGCTTTGGAATTTGTACATTGTTAGCATAAATTTTTTTCACATGAACCTTAATAAAGCCTTAAGCCCATATTCTGGAAGCCTCCCCAATTTTCTAAAAGCTCTATTTAAATATTCTTGGCTCCTCTTGCTTGATTTAGGTCTGCGGGAAGGCTGGGCTCCAAGGCAATAACTTAACAACACAAAGGAGCTCAGTTTTGTATTGTGTAAACAAGGTGCATAATTAAGCCTGTGCCTTGGTTTGGCTGCTTTATCTTTTCCACTGTCTTGTATGGACTCTGCAAGACTCTGTGTGCCAATATCTATCTGGCCACTAGTCCCTGAAATTTGCTCTGCCATTTTCTTAGTCATGTTTCTGTAGTTGATTAAAACATTCTTGAGCCTAAATAAGCAAATACTATCTTATTCTGAAAACTACCCATTCCTCTCTATACACAAATACAATGATACATACACATGTAATGGGACCAAACTGACTGAGGGATCTTTTCAGGTTAGAGTGCTAATCATCTTCTGTTTTATTGCTGGTTGAAAATTTGCAAAAATACAAGCTTCTTTGAAACTACTTCATTTAAGGCCAACCAACAATCAACTGGCATCCAAAAAATTAGAAACTCAGTCTCAGTTTTTCAGGAGTAATGTTTGTAGCTTATTATGCTTGAAAGATAATTATACACAGACTGATATGGGTAATCATTGACTTAGAGAACTCTTGTTCTTTGTCCTTGTATTCACGAGCCAATGGTTACAGATTAACAAAAATAAAGAAGTCATCAAATGAAAAAAATAATAGAAAGATTCATATTAAAATGAATAGACGGTATCAACTAGCTATCAAGCAAAAGCATAATGGGAATTTCTTACAAATGACCGTTGCCAGTTAGTAAGACAAACAAAATATATATGGTGAACAAACCTTTCATTATTGTACTGAAATTGGGTAAAAGCTGCAGTTAGACTCAGGATAATTTATCAAAATACATGAAATATACACCATATAATTATACATTTAGACTTCTTCCAATGTATGGATATTCATAATCAAATATTTTAATGACTTAAGTTCATTTTGTTTAAAGTGGTCTAATCTCATACAGCCAATAATGACCACTCAATAGATACTGACAAACCAAAGAAGGAATTCTTGTGAAAAATGGGCATCTCTATTCAGAGATTCAGTCACTATCATGTTTATCTGTTATTTAGTCATCAAATAACTATGTGTATGAAACTCCAGACTGAAAAAGGTTTATGTCTTACACCACATACTGACATGTGGGTTTTTTTTTTCACATACACACACACATACACACACACACACACGTTTTGACACAATTAAAATATAAAATAGCCCACCAAAATCCTCAAGCACAACTACAAGATCATGAGCAATAAAAACAGACTTAGTTTTTCTTTCCTGAATTTGAAATCTGAAGGCATTTACACATATTCTGTGGATGACTTGATATTGTAAGGGGAAGATTACAGGAAAGAGTAGAACAAAACAAAACAAAAACTACAGTAGCCAAGACTCTAAAGCCAACACCATGAATTGTTCTTGGACACAAATGAACAGTCATAGCCATTTGGAGCATGGATATTGCATTCAACATAAGGCAAATTTGTTTAAGCATATGGTACACCAATCTACACTTGTGGAAACTTCCTCCTATCTCCTCCATCCTTTCTTAAGGGAGAGTCTGTGGGGTTAATAAAGCAATAAGATTATGACATGCGATGTAACAAGTATATACTGAGATAGAGTACTAGGCCCCATAGGAAAAACTAAGTGGCTATAGTGTTTGGAGGCTGCAACATTACTGATTAAAGAAAAGTCGTATCTTTTACCTTTATTAAATAACATTCACTATGCTTCTATCGGATTATCACAATCCTAGGAATAGCTTCCCTTTAAACCTGAGTTCACAGAACTATTAGGATCTGTGGGTAGAATTCAGATGATCCACAAATGTTGTTGGTAAGAAACAAAAATAAAAACAAATTTTCACTGAGGTCAAACTGAAATTTTTTTCTTCTATTATGTTAAGCAATAAACTACAATAGTATTAACAGCAACCATGATTATTTCACTAATAAAATTTATAGAAATTATAATAGAGTTGTTGCATATATCTAAAATATTCTTTATAGTTATAATAACATAAAATTTCTGTAGTTATTAGACTTGTCAATAGGTGTAGTTATCAAAAACATCAATAAAAAACATCTACCCACATACTGCAGATCTAATATCTGACAAATGCATTGTAACTTAAGTGGTTCCCTGGTAATCTGATACATTTCATTCTGTGCATTTAATGTTATTCTGATTACACACAGATACATGCATCACCAGACTTCCAAGGAGTTTTAAAATTTAAGAACCCCCTACTTTAAAAACTTCAAATATATGTAAGAATTTTAAAGGGACATGGTTATGGAAAACAATATCTTACAACAGGCTAGATATGGTCTTTAATGCACGGTGTTGCTTATTTTGAAATGCAAAATTTGACAATGATTTGAAATAATAATATTATTAATAATGTATCAGAGACTCAGGTCATAGCTATTTTATCATCATCTATGGAATTTTCATATATCCAGGCATATTGGAGACTGGGAAAGTGCTTACAAGCTGTAGCCCAATTCTGTGAAAGACTGAAGAAAGGGGTGAACTTACAGGTTTTGTTCTAAAATTAGAGCTAGCAACATATTTGCACAAGTTCCAACATACACACAATGGTCCTGTATGTATTTACAAGAACACATACACCCATTTGAGTCCAAGAATTTTCATCTCCTCACCATCCAAATGTAAATATCTGACTTAATGCTCAGGAATCATTTCTCGGCCAATCCCTAAAGCAAGTTTCATCTGCATTTAATTTTCACACATCCTTGACAGTTTAAAATATAAAATTAAACTCCTATACATAAAATTGACACTTGAATTTTAAAATTCTATATTAAAAATTGATATTCTATTCCATTAAACTGGAAGTTTGTCCTGAAAATGCCTATTAGCTTAACGTGTTTTTTTTTTTTAATTTACTAGGTCATTTGAGGAGGTTATTCTTTTTTTTTTTTTAATCCAGGCATCTTCCTTTCATCATGCAGAATTTATTTTGCTTATTCAGTTTAACAATCATATATGACTATATATTTAAACATATATAATTAAATACAAAGTTAAGTGACAATATTAATTAATGCTTTCAATCTTAGATTTAAAATATAGTTAACTTTACATTACAAAACAAAGTATATACCATATCCAGCTTACATTTTCACTGACGTTAAAAAAAAAAAAGCTGGGTGCAGTGTTGTGCACCTGTAATCCCAGCTCCCAGGAGTCTGAGGCAGAAGGATCACAAATTCAAGGTCAGCCTGGGCAACATGAGCAAGACACTGTCTCAATAACACCACCACCAGCAAGAGGGTCAGAATTACTTGGTGAGCCAGTGCTTTTCTCTCTACCTCTCTGAAGTTTAAATTTCTTAAAAATATACCAGATAATCAAATATTTCTCATTAATTAACTGAATAATCTATCACATTAGCTTCAGTCTTAAAGTCATTGGAGGATCTTGAAAATCATGCTTAAATTGCAATTGCAAACAACACAATCATTGCTGATATTAAAAGTTTGCCAGAGATATGACAATTTGAAATTTTCCATGGGTGTTGGAAGTAAGGTAACAAAATCCAAATGACTGGAAACATCTGAACTCCACAAGAATCAACAGTTTGGGCTGGGGATATAGCTCAGTGGGTAGAGTGCTTGCCCTGCATGCATACAGGCCCTGGGTTCAAATGCCAGCACTAACAACAAAAAAAATTTAACAATTTAGTTGTTATAATTTGATTTAGTTACAACCACATATTTACACTCCCACAATCTTAAATATTTTGTGGAACGATGGTCTAATCCATAAAACGAGTGTAAAAAATTCACAAAGTTCAAATTAGTTAGGATTTCCAAACAAAACAAAATAAACCCAAGTCTTACATAATGAAATATATATTTACACTAGGCTCCATGTTGTAATAGAATCAAGAAAAAGACCTATAAATGTTTTTCTTGTTTGTTTTTTGTGATACTGGGGATTCAACCGGGGCCTCAAACTTGCTAGGCAAATACTCTACCACTGAACTACATTCCCAGCCCCATATAACTGCTTTTAAACCAAAACTATCAAATCAGTGTTGTCTGTATAAGAATTTGCATACATTAGAAATATTATTGAACATGGATCCAGACATAATTCACACTCATTTATTAAATGTTAAACATATTTCATTTGCTAGGCACAGTGGTATCACTTGCCTGTAGACCCAGCTACTTCTGAGGCTGAGGCAGGAGGGTCACTTGAACCCAGAAATCTGAGGCTAGTGTGGGCAACATAGTGAGACCTCATCTCAAAACCAAAACCAAAACAAACAAAAACAAACAAAAAAATGACTTCATACAAATTTTCCTTACCATAATTCTTTTTTTTTTGTAACAGGGGTTGAATCCAGCAGTGTGCTTAACCACTGAACCACATCCTCAGCCAGGTTTTTTGATTTTTTGGTTTTTTGGGTTTTTTTTTTTTTTTGGGGGGGGGTTTGGTAGATGGACACAATACCTTTATTTTAATTATTTATTTTTATGAGGTGCTAAGGATTGAACCCAGTGCCTCACATGTGCTAGGTAAGAACTCTACTACTCCAGTTATAGCCCCAACTGCCCCCAGCCAGTTTTTTTTTTTTTATTTTTTTATTTTGAGATAGGGTCTTGATAAGCTGCTTAAGGCCTCACTAATTTGCTGAGACTGGTTTTGAACCAGTGATCCTCCTGCCTCAGTCTCCTTAGCAGCTGAGATTACAGGTATGTACCACTATGCCCAGCTACATTTTTAATGTCTATATATTGAGTATATATTTTTAGATTTTCTGTGGTGTGTGTTGGGAGGCACTAGAGATTTAACCCAGAGCACTCTATCACTAAGCTATACCCTCAACCCCTTTTTATTTTGAGACAGAGTCTTACCAAGTTGCTGAGGCTGGCCTCAGATATTCTTATGAAAGGGTTTTTTACCCAATTATTTCTCAATAAAATTTTTGTTTAAATCTTAGCAACCAAGAATGACAACAGTGCTTTGCCTGGGCAATAATGCAACACATAGGCATTAGTGCCCAGAGAAATTTCCAAAAGTATCAGGGAAAAAGAAGCAGGGAATCATGTTGGGAAATGTTATGGTTGGACCTTTAATGTTCCCCCAAAAGCTGATGTTTTGAAAATATGGTCCCCAGTATATCAAGGTTCAGAGGTGGGGCTTAAAGGCAATTATTAGATCATAAGGGCTATAACCTCATTAGATTATTCCATTCAGTTATTAATAATTTGAAAGGACAACATGATGGTGACTGTAGGCAGGTGGGGCATGGCTAGAGAGAGTAGGTAACTGGGGGTATGCATTTGGACTATTTTTATTTCTTAGCTCCTTGCTGTACTTCCTAGCTGCCAAGAGCTGACTGCTTTCCTTTGCCACATCCCTCTATCATGATGTTCTGCATCACCTTGGGCACAAAGCAATGGTAAAAAGCAAAAAGGACTGGGGATGTGGTTCAGTGGTAAAGCACAACTCTGTTCAATCCCCAGTACCAAAAAATAAAAATAAATAAATAAAGCTGAATTAAATAAATGGAGAGATATTACATGTTCATGGATAAGAAGACTCAATATTGTCAAGATATCAGTTCTTCTCAAATGGATTTATAGATTCAATGTGATCCCATTCAAATTTCCAGAAATTTATTTTGCTGGATAGTAACCAACTGATTCTAAAGCTATTTGTAGAAGCAAAAGACACAGATAAGTCAACACAATATTGAAAGAGAAGAACAAAGCTAGAAGAATGATACTATCAAACTTCAACAATTATTGTAAAACTATAGTATACAAGACAATGAGGTAATGGCAAACAAAATGAACAAGTAGATCAATGAACAGAATACAGAGTACAGAAGTAAACCCACATAAATATAATTAATCTTTTACAAAGGAGCATAGACAATACAATGGAGAAAAGGAAATCTTTTCAACAAATGTTTCGGAACACCTAGACATTCATGAGCAAAAAAGGACACAGACCTTATACTCTTCATAAAAACTAACTCAAAATGGATGAGGGACCTAAATGTAAATGCAACATTATATAATTCTTAGATAGCAAAAAAGAAGGAAATCCAAGGAACCTAGGATCTTGTAATGCCTTTTTTCATGATAACAAAGACACGATCCATGAAAGAAGTAATTGATAATTTGTATTTCATTAAAAATTAAAATTCTGTGCTCTATGAATGATTTGTCAACAGACAAAAATGAGAAGCCATAGAAAATATTTACAGAAATCATACCAGATAAAGGCCTTTTATCTGAAGTACATAAAAATCTCTAAAAACTCAACAATATGAAAAAGTAATTAAAAAATCAAGTCAGAGACATTGATAGGTATCTCACCAAAGAAAATATTCAGATGGTAAATAGGTATTTTTAAAGATTTTCCATATTAAATTTTATGGGAATTCAAATTGAAATAATGAGATACATGTTCCTATTTGAATAACTAAAATCCAGAACATCAACACCATCAAATGCAGACAAGGACAAGGAGCAATGGAAATTCTCATGCATTGCTGGTGGTAATGCAAAATGGTATAGCCACTTTGAAAGACATGTCGATAGCTTGTTATAAAACTAAACATATCCTTACCAAATGATCCAGAAATTGCACTCCTTTACCCAAAGCAATTGGAAACTTTATGTTCAAACAAAACCTGTACCTAGAAATTTATAGAAATTTTTTTCATAATGGCTAAAACTTCGAGGCAAACAAGATGTCCTTCAGTAAACATGTAAAGAAACTGTGATGAATCTATATAATGGAATGTTATACACACTAAAAAGAAATGAGATATCAAATCATGAAAACAAATGAAAGAAACTTGAATATACATTACCAGTACATATTAGTAATTATATAATTAGAAGCTGTCAAAAAAGGCTATATAATATTTGATTCCAACTGCATGACATTCTGGAGATGTAAAAACTACAAAGACAGTAAAAAGATCAGTAATTTCCAAGAGTTGGTAAGGGGTAAATAGGCAGAGCACAGAAATTTTTAAGGTAAGTCAACTACTGTATCTGTTTTGTATCTGTTTTGTGAGACTACAAAATCAAGGAATCAAGCCATTAAAAAGCAAACCTCTTACTTAGTCAATTTCTTTGGTAATAAAAACATCTGCTGTCAGATCATATAATAAACTTAAAAGTTTCTATGAATATCAAAAGCCAACTTCAAATTGCTAAAGTTCAGGGACAATAACTGTAAATTTTCAGATTTGGAAGTCCATTCTGTAGGCCATAAGGTTGGTGTGCTGCTGCACTATAAACTGGAATTTGCTTGAACAGATTCTTTGGAGGATTATTCCTTCAGAGTTTGATTCAAGTGTTAGCATTGGGGATGACTCCTGTCAGAGAAAAATGAGCAAACTTGCTCAGAAAGTCCACATACTGTCATTTCAATCTGTGTTAGTTGATGTTAGCTTAACTGCACCACTGAAGTCACTGAAGGAAAAAAATGCCTTCAAAATTATCCCTAAATATAATTGTTATTATGAAAGTGGAAAAAATTGTTGGTAATTATATAATACTAAACATTTCTTGTAAAGGTTTTTTTAATGGTAAAGCCATTTTACTTGTTGTTAACTTAAGCCAAAATAAAATATTTAAGTTTTACTGAGTGCTTGTCAAACACTTCTCTGAATATTCTATACATGCATGTCTTCATTTACTTCATTTACTTTTAATAATAGACTATTATTAGCATAATTTTGCAGGTGACAAAACTGATCATTGGAGAAATTAACTTGCCCAAAGTTAACACATTTTGCAGTAAACCATGCAGTAAACCAGGAATCAAACACTAGAGCATATGATCCCCAAATAACACTTTTTCTAGAATAGCACACCACCTTGCCAAACACTTCTTCACTACTATATATTGTGTATTTCATTTAATTACATAGATTTTGATTGACAGTGGGATAAAATTAGATTATAAAGATATGCTATTTAAGACACTGAGAATACTTTATGAAATATGACCCAATCCTTAGCCAGACATATTAACTTGAGCTTTGCTTGTTTGTATATTTCTTTGTTGATTCTCTACTTTCTACGTAAACATAGAATCCCTATGAAGAGAAAGAACTCTGATGGCTTGTTCACCAGAATATGTTCATTACTTAGAATAGAGCCTCAAATGAGGTAACTGTGGAATAAAGATTACATAAAAACATATTTCTGATTATTTCCTTAATTTTCATTTTAATCAACACTATGTAATATTTAGTATTTTTTCTCTATCACAGACATGTGCTATGAAAGTGTTAAAAAATGGTACATGTTCCTCAAAAGTGTGAAGTCTTCTACTTCCTTCTTCCTTTATTTGCTCTTCAATGACCTCCACTTTGTAAATTTCAGAGTGAAGATTTGGTGATGGAGAAATTAATGAAAGACACTTGAATACTTGCCAAGATACTAGTTCTTCAGAAAGTCTGAGGAAGAAAAAAAAAAAAAAAAACAGTAAAAACCAGAGAGTTGAAACCTATATCAGTGGGTGGAGAATTTTTTTTCTGAGGTTCAAGTTCAGGCTGTCTAGCAAAGTACAGATTGTTAGGAAACCACCAGAAATGCCTGCTCAAAACATCTATCCTATCTCTGGTTGCATATATTGGTTAGCTCAAATGGACAAACATTGCTACTGTAGCTGAAGAAGCCTATGACCATCTAATGCTTGATAGTTATTGGAAGAGAATGGGGATTCTTGCTCTGTGACTCCTGAGCTTTTCTACTGGGTGCATTTCTTGAGGTATTCTGTTATCAAACAGCTAGGAGTTTGGAAGCATAAACGAATGGCTCTCCCAGACATTCAGCTAAAAGGCATAAAGGGAATTACTCCTAGGCTGCCAGTCCCTGATAACACAGGTTTAAGGAATTAATTCTGGCAATTTCTGGTGTCTGTGAAGCCTACATTCTGGAAAAAAAAAATACTTGTCAAGTGTCAGTAATTAGAGACAGCCATTCTTGTGGAGTTCATGATGGCCATCTGGAGTTTCTCTGACCTTTCTCTTCAAGTTAAGAGTCAGCTGAAGCAGTTAAAAAACATATTTTCACCATACATTATTGACCATACACCTGCACTATTGGGCTGTTAAAAAATCATAAGGAGTGCAAAATGTTTGCCTATCTTGCCTAGCAGGAACAGAATGGTAAACAGAAATGTGTGATGGGTTTCAAGGTGAAATGCCATTTTCCAATAATTTCTTTCACGACATACTATTTGTGCTAAGGTAGTCACCAAAGCAGTGTAATTAAAGCATTAAAGTGCCATTTTATCACTTCACCTTTTAGGATTCAATTTTACCCAGCATTTTTTTTAAACCAGTTGTTTGAAGCTCAAATCTTTTACAACTCTCAGATAGAACAGATGGCATAGCCATATTAGCAGTGACACTATATATACACACACCAAGTGAACTGGTGCTATTATCTGGTTAAGTGGCTGTCAGCATTTCCATTACAAATCCAGCTTTCAAGGGTCTATAATTCAGATACTTTAAATAACATCTGGCTGAAACTTGGTGTATAGAAATGATGAGTGTTGAGTGAAAATTAGTATAATTTTGTGAACCCGTGAATACTTCTGAAAGACTCAGCTTGATCAATTGGGTCCTTTTTTAGTGATGACTTTTACTAATCAGTATATTTTGGGGTTCTAAGCACATGTCATTCATTTATTCAGTCAGCTAGTCAGTCATGAAATATTTATTTCACATTTAGCATGTGCCAGGCCCTTTTGTAAGTGTTAGAGATACTCTGGAGAAGAAGCAGAGTGCCCTTTCCTCATAGGACTTACTTATTCATGAAGAAAATAGAAAATCAGCAAATCAATCTCAAGCCAGTCTGTACAATTAGGGATGAGAGTATATTTCATAAAATATTCTCAGTAGTTTAAATAGTATATCTTGATCCTTCTACCCTTATTTTCATTCCTTTGTGAAACAATTAGCAACATTTAGTATTTTTATTGTCCCAGTCAAGTATAGTTAGCACTAATAAATGCAAAGCACACCCAAAATTATTTTAACTGGCAGGGAACAAAACTTTTCACATTGGACATTAGACCTTTTAAGTGGACAAAAGCCACAAAAACTCATGGAAACTAGGTTTTCAAAATATATCACATCAGTTTAAATGTAAATGTTATTTTACTGCCAGTAGAGGAGGGAATATTCAGGTTTGGTAGATTTTGAAGCTTGTTCAATTGTGAGAGCCCTTATTTAAGAAAATGTAAGCCTAATAGCAAAACCATACTTATGTATACAAGTTAATATTTAGGGGCTAGAGGTGTAGGTCAGTGATAGAGCACATGCCTAGAATAAGGAAGGTCTGATTCCTGGCATGGAAAAAGAAAAGTTAATATTTAGAATGAGAAATGAAATACAAATTATGAATTTATTCAAGATCCTAGGGATCACAACATCAAAAAACCAGGTCCAATGGAGAAGCTCATTCAAGGCACAGTCTCTGAAACTTTATTTAGATTTACTTCATGGTAAATGTATTTGCCTCAACACAGAGGAATTACTTGATCCAATATGGTAAGTTGACCCTAAATATAAAACCAAGGAATCTCGAAAGAGCTAGATGTGAATTTGGAAGAAAGTAGAAGACATACCAAACACTGCCTAAATTATAAAAATAAATGAGAAAGGAACACTTAAGTAACACAAAAGAATCAGGAAGGAATTTACACTCATAAACTTCTGTTTGGCACCTAATATATTTTTTTCCATTTAAAACTTCATATCATTGTCTAAAATCTTCTGACCTCACAGCTCTCTACTTAAAAAAATAATTTCATGTAGCAAAAATAGTCAATTCCAGTGCAGGCAACTGTTTGGTACCCTTTGAAGAATCCTAAGGCCATGTTTTGTCTTGGTGAAAAAGAACATAATCAGGTACTGATCATGTGCCCTGCAAACATTACTTTTTAAGGATAAGGATGAGGAGGAAAAAGGGAGGTATGGCAAAATTCAAGTTTTTACATTTATTAAATGAGGGTCTTGAGGTAAATTAATCTCGTTCTGTAAATCCCAGTTGTTTTATCTAAAAAATAAAAATCAATAATAGTATCTCTATGGATATTTTCATACTTAAATAGGATTATTATATTTAGAGAAACTAGTAAATAGAAGACAGCCAAGAAATACTAGTTTCACCCCTATCCATACTTGGAAGTAGTCATAAATTTTGAACATGTGTGCTGATGCAAAATATGCTGTAAATAATCTATAAGCTTCTTTCTGTTTACAGCCTTCCTTCTGGTAGAGGTCAGTCCCATAGGGTGAAATTTGTTTTGACACTTTCTCAGCACTGAATGATAATGTACCCTATTATAAGAACTTCCAGAGACTCACTTTATTCTCTTCTAAAAACGGAATAGACATCTCACGGTATCATATAAGTATTTGTTTATCATGCATAATATTCTGTAGGTATAATGATCACAGTTCCTTCGTTCAAAGATATCCCATTAGCTAGCCAATTATGTTGGTGATCTGTTAGCCTCCTTTACAGCCCAAATACTCCCTGCTCTCCAATTCATATGAACCTTTAAGAATGCCATATGTTCAAATTGCTTCACTCTGTACTTAATCCCTTTCCTACTATTATCCCCATCTGTGTAACTGCATGCTTTGGGGAATGGATACTTGACTTTTCCTTGGTTTTAAATCCAAGTTACTGCCCAGTTTATTTACATGTGCTTCTGTTAATTGCTTTCTTCGGGTATTTAATTTGTTTCATGTTACTTGACTGAAAATCTTGGTTAAAACAGCCTGTTCTGTGAAAAGTTTCCAAGTCACCCATCTTATTCCTAGTTTGTAATTCTAAGAATATGACACTTTGTTTTCAGTGGGGTTGAAAAAACATACCCTTTGTTCCTGCATCACTGCAGAATAGCTCTTGGAATCTGCATTTCCTACAGCTATCTCATCTCTCTCTCTCTCTTTTTAATGCCATTTCCCTTAGATGAGGATCAGACCTGAAGTGATCACCTAATGGCTATGTGACTGGTAGTGGGGTATTATCAAAATGATGTTATCACTATTTTAATCACTGAAAGGTTATAATAAGCCTTGGAATATCTGATTGACTTGATGTTTTCATTAATATCAGAACTATTTCAGGATTTGCTTTAAGATTGATTTTGACTACCACTTCAAACTCTGAAATAATCTATATCACTTTTCATACTCCTGAATAATTGGCTAGTATACATAGTAAAGATAGGCTTATCTAAATCATCACATTGCTTTGGACCAATATGAAATTTTTGATCGAGTTTTCTGAAGAGGTGTGTCATAACTTTTTGTTATTATACTTCTGCAGTGGACATAGTTTAATAGAATACTTTGTCCCCTGACCCTTTTGTGAAAATAAATGATATCAGGAATGATATAGGATCATTTTTCTGCAATATATAGCCACCAATAAGAAAATATGGAAGCATATTGCAAAACAATTGAGTCAAGGTGCTTATTATTCAGAGGCAAATATTTTATTATGAATTTCAGAGTATGCAATTTTCAATATGGAAGATTTCAGGAAGCTATCCTACAAGTGAAATATAAACTTTAACCTACTTTATGTGTCCCCTTATTAGGGGATAGAAGTGAAGTTCATAAAGTAATTATTATTTTGACTATGTTTCTCAAATTGGAGCTCTGAGGCTGGGGAGATAGCTCAGTCGGTAGAGTGCTTGCCTTGTAAGCCCAAGGCTCTGGGTTTGATCCCCAGCACTGCAAAAAAAAAAAAAAAAAAAAAAAAAAAAAAAATGTCATAATCTAGACTGCCTTTATTCAAATTGGAGCTCTGAAACATCTCAGGGAGTGCCAAATGAACACAAAGCTCAATGTAAAAATGATGGATTTTCTATCAATGTTTAGCTTACTTCAAGTCATAAAGAAAGAAAATAAAATAATTTGTTAATAATCATGTTCCTTTTAAATTAAAACAAATATATTGCTGAACAAAAAGTAGTCAAAAAGTAGACATGTGACTTCAAAATATTTCTTTCTCTAATGTGACTTTAGCAGAAATGCTTTATGATGCATAGGTTTGTATCATTTGAAGGGTCATTCCATTGTTTTTCTTAGAAAAGACTATCCAGAAGGTTTTTCCAGAAGCTAATGTATTTGACCATTTAGAAATAACTATTAATCTATTCATATCCATACAGAGAAACACGATTAAGAGAAGTTGGGAAAACAACCATAGATACTATTTACTTCCTTTCTGTATTTCATCACTACTCTAAGTGTTTCAAAATAAAGGCAGTGATCATGGCCCAGACACATCAAGGAAAACTTATATCAGTTTATGCAAATATAATTTCTACACTTTGAAACATATTGAAACTTTGGTGAGACTAACTCATCATCTCTACTAATATGATGAGAGAATAATTATATCTGAATTGAGGTAATTCTGTAATGATACTATGCAGGGGTATTCCTAAGGTACTCGCACTAGATTGAAATCTGACTTCAATATTTAATCCAAGTTACTATGTTGTCAGTGACTTTGGTTTTCCAGTAAAGTGAAACTACTTGAGTACCACGACATAATATTATTAAAATAATACTCAATCATTAGAATTTTGGTCATTGGAAATTAATTATCTGAACTATGCTATACTGAATGAGCTTGGCTTCTGTGGTACTTATCAAGATGGAAAAATTACCATGCAAGATTTCAGAATGACTTATATAAGGGAAAAAAAATCATTGATAATTTAAAGTCATTGTGTCAGACAAGAAACATATGCTCATTACTTGATTAATTTCATCCAATAAAATTATGTAGTAGTAATATTCAAAATATTCATGTTATATTTATAACCTAGTAATGAAATATTGTATTCCTAATGGTGGTTATTTGTGTTCATTTAAACTTTCCTGTATTTTACAGTTTCATTGTTTAATTGATCCAAGTTATATGTCACATTTTCCAAAATACTCTGATATTCAAAACTATGTATAGGAGATAAACAGTCATTGGTATCTATCATTATATTTATAAACTCTTGGGTTGAATGAATATGTACATAAAGCTGTGCCCATTGTCAGTGTAGAATTACAAAAATTAGAAACAAGTAAAATGGATATTTCAGAGACATTGATTTTTTAATTTGCATTTCTCTTGGGACTACACATAGGAACTTATTTCTTAAATGCTTTGGGTCAGTCCACCCATACTTATTCAATCTCTGTCTCCCATTTTTTCCCCTCTTCCTTCCCTCCACTTCAAAAGGAGACTTAAAGACATATGTTGTTAAAAATAAATCAATGAATAACTGAATAAAATGATCAAACACTTAAGGTGCTTAGGAAAAAAAAAAGCAGTTTTCTGTCTTTGGATTAGCAGATCAGTATATGATTCCAAGTGTCCTATAGAGGGAGCTGCTGTACCATTGAACATTGAAGTCCTGGCCTTCAGTTAGATGTCTACAATTTTAAGCCTATTTTACATACATAGAAAAGAAATACTAAGGGCTTATTAAAATATAATTGTGGAACACATTTTTTTCTTTCTCCACAATGTCACAGATGTCAACTGAATGTGTCTAAGGAAGTTGATACTACAATCTGTTGGTAAAACACAGTATATTGTTTTGTTTTTGGAAGAATACAGAGCAGGTGTTAAGGAAATGTATTAAATGTGGGCAGCATAACACACAAGAACAATGATAACTGAATGATATAATTTTAGATGAACGAGGGACAAAGAATGACTCGCTACCTTCCCACCAATAACATGGGAAGTATCACAATTAAATACAAATTGTAATAAATTGATGTCAATACTTCATGTCTAATATATGAAATGTGATTTTGTAACAAATGATTGAATCATCAGGGGGAAGAGAGAAGAAATAATTAAGATATTTTTTCGACTCTTTTTTTATATCCTGGGAAGAACCAAGTTATAACTTGCTAATTTTAATTAAATTCTGATGGCAACTTGTGTCTTTATTTCCTGACTCTTGGCTAAGGATTAGGAATACTAATTATTTACAGTTACTGTTTTTAAATGAATGGTACATACTATGTTAAAGTATAAATCAGTTATTGGGAAATAATACTTCAAAATGTTAGATAATGATAATAATTTTATTGATGAACTGAAATAAAGATTGGATACAATGTTCCTAATGTCATAAAAAGAATGAGGACATTAAAAATCCAGTGAAGTTGTGCTTAAGTGATAAAATTATATCTTCTGTAAAATTATGCATCTAAATGAAAAATATGGTTATCTTTTAATGGTGAAATTTATGGAAATTGCTTCATTATTTGCTTTCCCAATTTAACCAAAGAATTGTAAATTTTTTAAAGTTCATATGTGAATTCAAGAAAACTATTCAATTTTATGATCATGTTTTTAGATAATAGAGGCAGTTACATTATAAAAGTTTAAATATTTATAATGCTTTATACCTGGCTGATTTATACAGACTATGAACAGACCATTTACAATATTTCTCTGAAGTTTTATTTTCCCTTTATAGTCACTAAATTCAATGCCTGAATCAAGGTCATAAATTACATAAATTATTGGTTACTACAGTTACTATAGCTCTTTCCACATGCTAAAATCTTAATCATAATCTTTATAATGTATAAATTGACAGAGTGAAAAGGCCAACAGTTTTTTTAACCTCAACCAATTTTTAGTAATTAATTATTCTAAATTTACCAAACTGATGATAGAGAACAATAAATCTGCAAGTTTTTAGCAGTGGCACAGCATGATTCCTATTGAGAATCTAAAAGAATGCATTATATTCAGAAAGAAAACTGGGTTTATGGCAAAAACATTTTCATAGATATGAAAAAATATTTTATTTTATATACTTCACAGGCTTAGAATTTTACTGATATTTAAAAAAACCTGAAATTTTTCTAAAACTGGTATGTATCAAAAGAACTAGTGAAAGTTTTTAGGATAAATGATTATTTTCATCTCCAAGGCTGTTTTATATTACCTTTCATTTTAGGAATTTCAAAGCCTTTAGCATGTGAACCAACTTGCTGAATAAATCATATATGTTCTCATGCTAATGTGGAACAAAAGAAGGAAATGAAATCTGGGGTTAATCAATTAGTTAATTTGAAAGTAATATTTATTAATTTAACAATCACTCTTTGAGCATTATACTCACTACAGTAATTCTTGGGAATATACAGTCCAGTGAGATACCATGCACGTTCCTCAGGGAATAGTTCTAAGTATGTACAAAAGTATATAAAACCTAATTTGGATAGGTAAGGAAGAGATAAGCTCAACTCAGGGATCTTTATTCATACTGATGCATAAAACTGAGGGAATCTGGATAGAGAGACAAGGAAAGAGAGAAAGCGTTCAGAGAGAATTTCATAACAGTGGTAAATATTGAAGTATACTGTGTAAGTGCAAATATAAGTCGATCTTCCATTATCTTAATGAGAAGTATGCATGGATATATTCACATATAAACATTTTGAATATACATTCGTATAGAAACATTTTAAATATAAAACCTTGGAGAGATAGCAAGAGGAAAATAAAATATATTTCTGATTTTACTAATTCAGTCACATATATTTAAGTATCATATATACATAAAATAATTACTTTGAAATATTTTTATTCACATTTAATGAAATGATTTTATTAAAATGCTTTAAAGTCAACTCCAACATCAATGTCCTCTATTACCTTGATCCCTTTTCTGTGTCCTCTAACACAATTTTCTAGAGCACGTATTCACTGCTTCAGTTTAAGTTATTTAAGAAAGGGCACATTTTAAAAATTATATTTGGCATTATACTTGAAATGTAAACTGAAGCCACAGGTGACTATTTGCATATTATGGAGACTTTAGAAAATTATCCTGTTGATGTACATTTTTCATGTATACAAAATAACTCCTTTTGATAGTTCTCTTAAAAGAAATATTTTCTTGGTGGGGGCTAAATTCTTCTTTATTGTAGGAGTCTATCTTGCACATTGTAGTATGTTTGTCAATATCTGTGGCCTCTACCTACTAGATGCCATTAGCCCTCCACTGTTTTCTCTCTCTCTCTCTCTCTCTCTCTCTCTCTCTCTCTCTCTCTCTCTCTCTCTCTCTCTCTCTCGTGCGCGCGTACACACACACACACAGTCATGAAAACCAAAAAAATGTCTCCGGATTCTGGGGATTAGAATCACATCCAGTTGAAAACTACTGCCCTAGAGCAACGATTTTTGAATTTCTGTTTTTTTTTTTTTTTCCAGTTATACTTGACAGTAGAATCCATTCTGACATAATTATAGAAGCATAGAATGTGTCTTGTTCTAATTCAGTCCCCAGGACTTCTCTTTCCCCTTCCCTCTGACCACCCCCTGCTCCTTTTCCTCTATTGATCTGAAAGTAATATTTAGAAAAAAAATTGTTTAAAGTATCAATCAACAATTTAAATATTGATATATAGGATGACTGGTTTCTGTTTTATTGGGAGGGAGGGTTCACTGCTTAAGTTGAGTTAATGAGTACTTTATAAGGTTCATTGTCTAAAAGGTTGGGGAAACATTAAGCTTTTGGAAACTATATGCTGATACACAGTGTGAATTTTTAGGAACAAGATATGGTAAGTGATACTTTGCTTTTTTCCCCCAACTACATAACAGTTTTTTGTGTGCATGAGGTAAGGAGTTTTGTAAGAGTGAGACTTGGTGGTATATTTTGCAAAAAAGAAAGCTTCACCTCACTACTGGGAATATGAATAAGGGACTGCAGGTAATATAAAGTATAAAGTGTGCAATGATGGGACATAAAAACAGAAGTGTCCTTGGGGCTCCTGTATACCATACTAAGAATATGGAACTCTGTGGAGTTGGCATTTAGTTATAAGGGGCAGTAGGGAGTGGGACCGGAAAGAAGTATATGTATGACTATCCAAGAATTCAGTGCTTGTGGTAACATTCAAATGCTATTTAGAAGTTCGGTTAAATAGGATTAGGTTGAATAATTCATTAGAAATATGTGCCTAAATCTATAATGTTTGAACCATTCAACATTTTAATCAAAAAATGATTTTTATATTTTGGCATGATGTAGCAGAAAGTAATAGTTGTTCTAGAATCACAGACAAAATTGTTAACTATAGAGTGCCATTCCATGATTTAAAAAAAAAAAAAATAAGTGCATATACATACTTATTTGGATGGCTGGCTTTAAAAATTTTTCCTTGGATTTTGGAAGAACTAAGAAGAACTTCAAAGGAATTCTCCTAACTAAATTTGTTTAAGAAGATTAAGTAAATGCTCAGCTGATAAATGCATAGTTTGAGGATGGAGTACTTAGTGCTTGAGAGGAAATAAAGTAGAAATAAGAGTAGTATCTGTTTGGGGGACAGTGGTTTTTTATCTGCTCAGGTTTTGAGAATGCACAAACTATTAGCAGTACCTTGTTCCTTTTATTTTCCTCTCAAGTATTTATTTATTTATTTATTTTGGTGTTGGGGATCAAATCCAGGGTCTTCCACATGGCAGGCAAACACTCTACCACTAGCCACACCCCAGCCTCCTCTCACATATTCTTAATTTCTTCTCTTTACTCGTTTTTCAAACTCAAAGTAGAGGCAAGTGAGAAAGGAGGTGTTACAATAAAGAAAGAATATTTCTACAGTTCCAGTCTGTCCCAAAACTCTAATAGTTTAAATTGTCCACATGGCAGTCCTCAATATTATGCCATTAATTTAACTACAACTTTATTTTTAATATTTTTATTTTTTCTTTTTAGATATGCATGACAGTAGAGTGTATTTTGACATATTTTATATAAGGGAGTATAAATAATTCTAATTAGGATCACATTCTTGCAGTTGTACATAATTTGGAGTTTCATTGTTTGTGTACTCATATATGAAAAAAGGAAAGTTATTTCCAATTCATTCTACTGTCTTTCCTATTCCCATTACCCCTCCCTTCCCTTCATTCCCCTTTGTCTAACCCAATGAACTTCTATTCTTCTTTCCTCCCTCACTCCAATCAGAATGGCAATTTTCAAGAATATAGGCAACAAAAATGTTGGTGAAGATGTGGGGGAAAAGGTACACTCATACATTGCTAGTGGAACTGCAAATTGGTACAACCACTATGGAAAGCAGGGGGTTGGTGCTAGGGGAGAATAGTTACTCCAGATTAGGTAGAGGGGAGTGAAGGGAGGAGAAGGGGTATGGGGGTAAGAAGGATAGCAGAGTGAAACAGACATTATTACCTCATGTATATATGACTGCATGATTGATGTGATCCTATAATATGTTATAATCAGAAAAGTGAGAAATTATACTCCATTTATGTATGATTTATCAAAGTGCATAAATGTATTCTACTATCATATATAACTATTTAGAACAAATTAAAAATAAAATATTAAAAAAAAGAATATAATTATAATATAATTATAATTATAAATTATAAAAAAAAGAATGGTGGAATTGAACCACCATTTGACCTTGTTATCCCACAACTTGGTATATGCCCATAGGACTTATAATCAGCATAAGTCAGTGATACAGTCACATCAATGTTTATGGCACCTCAATTCAAAATAGCTAAGCTATGGAACCAACCTAGATGCCCTTCAACAGATAAATGGATAAAGAAAATGTAGTATGTATACACAATGGAATATTACTCAGCCATAAAGAAGAATGAAATTTTGGCATTTGTTGGTAAATTGATGAATTGGAGACTAATACTATGACTTCTAATTTTCTCAATCTACTGAAATTGCTCTTGTAAAGGTCAAGCTTAAAAAATCAAATGGGTACTTCAATGATCCCAATATCAAAGCAGTATTAAATTTTTCACATCTACTGGTTTCTGTATCATCACACATTAAGTGCTTTTTCTTATACACATCTGACCATTTCATTTCCTTTTTGGGGGGTGGAGTGAGCTGATTCCACATTCTATGGACAACCCTCAACATCTTTACAAGTCCTAGTAGCTTTACTTTCCAAGGTTTATACTTATGCATCTTGTTTGACTTACCTCTTTCTTTGATTGGATACTTAACAAACTTGAGCTGCAAGTGGGGCTTGAATCCCTTACTTAACTGAGCTCCTACATACTGACAAAGAGCCATTTTGATGTTTATAGTACAGTTAGTTTAGTTCCTGCATTTATAGGGGAGAAATATTCTCATGTGTTCTGGCCCATTCTGCCATGGTTTACATCTACAGACTGAAGAAAACATAGCATGGAAAATATTTGGGATATAATGTGTGTGGAAAGTAGGAAGAAAAGATTTTTAAGAAGACACAACTGGTTCCTTTCTCTTTCCTGCCCTATGAGTTGCCCATATAAGGGGCCAAGAGGTCTATGTACCTTGTAAGGGGTCACTGGCTATATAAAGTGATCTTTTGGCTTTTCCTTTGAGATACAACATGTGAATACATATGAAGTTCAACAGTTTTTTCCCAGTTATCAGTTGGTACATAATCAAACATTACAACATGCAGTGGCTTAAATTGTTTATCAAACTACAGTGTAGGCACAATTTGGCAGGGATTGCTTGTCTTTGCTCTATGAAGCATAAGTCAGGATGGTTCAAAGCATGAGGTTGGGATCATCCAAAGGCTTATTCCCTCACATATCTGATGCTTGGTCTTAGACAAATTGAACAGCTGAGGGCTGGGATAGGTAAAACTCCCTTGTCTTCTCTGGATATCCTTATGTGTTCTCTTCAAAGATCTCTTCAGAATAATAGCTTTGGGAAAGCAAGACTTCTTAAAGGTCAGTTCAGAGATTCTAAGACTTGTGTCCCAAGGAAAAGAAAGCATGGCAGAAATATATCCTTATGGTTTAGCTTCACAAGTCACACAACTTTACTTCCATTTTATTCTATTCATGGAGACAGATAAAAATCCCCCTCTACCTTGTCTCAGGTTCAAGGGGATGGAAAGTAGACTCCATCTCTACACATTTTGTCAAGTACAATCTGCCATAATTTGTATCTGCATATCTTTTTTTCCCTCTTGGTTCCAATGAAGTCATAGACATAAATAATCCATTCATATTAGAGTAAATGAATACTTTCTGCATTATAAGTGGATATTTTGCTTGGGAAAACTGTCTAGATAAATATTTCAATGGAATCTAGATTAGAAAATATCATTTAGGATCCCTCCAACTGCCTTGGTAGTTGAAATATCTAAAGTTAATATCTAAAGATATTCAAATTTTGAATACACACACATACATACTTTGAAAGAAACTACATTATAAGAGCTGCCTTTTTAAGTCTCCAAATGGATATATTCTTTTTAGCATTACAGAAGTAGCCATAACACTAAAAGCGCTCTTCAAATATAAAGTATAGGATCTAGAAAATGCATTGCTTTAATGTCATTTATATTTCATTTTTAATTTAAACCTCAATCTGTCTTCCTGTCCTAATTCAATCCATCCATTTCTCCCTCACTACATTATAGTCCTCATTTAAAATATAATCCCTTTTTATAATAGATGGTTTTTCTAAGAGTAAAATAACTTCAATTATACGATTGAAGAAGGAAAGGTTGATGTTAAACACTTCAAATAATTCCATATTAAGTACCAAAGAACAAGAAACCAAGAGTGCTGACATGACAGAGCAGAGGGAACAAATATCAAAGAATTTTCCTTAAAATTTACTGACCCTCTGATGGTCTGTGGCATTAAGTTGTAGTTTATTGACTGTGACTCTACACTCTAAAAACAACCAACTGAAACATGAATGAGTCATTTTATTATGCACATTATCTCAGGGGGATCATTCTTTAAAAAGGTGGCAAAAGAACTGCCTTGAATTATCTCCTTCAAGTAATTGACTCAAATGAAAGTTGCAGAGGCTTTTTCCCTCTCTTCACTGATCACACTGAGTGTGCATATTTTCTCACTACTCACTGACTTGCCTTGTCTCCTACTCACATAACTGAATCCATCTAAGCCTCTTTTTCCATAATGTCCATTTTAATCCTGAGAGAACCCCTATTGGTACCCAGCAGAACATGGAGTGTAAACAGTATCATAATTCCTTAGAATCATATTATCTTATGAGCTTATACCTACTGGAAAGTATAAAGGAGAGAAAAAGAGAGCCAAAAATATGAGAAGTCATATGTAGGGGAAAACACATCCTTTTAGAACTTGATCCACAAAGCCAGATTAGAGTCTCCAGTGTATTAGAAGGAACATTTTCCCATGATCTCCACCCTGACACTCACTTATCCTAAATGAGGGAGGGTGACAAAAGTGAAATTGTGTCCTCTGTTGGGTACCAATGAAGCATCAGGAGCTCTATCTTTGAAGCTGTTGGTACTCAACAAACTTGGAGGCATGCAGGGCTCCTTCAGGCAACAGGTTAGTTAAGGGACCCTTTGGACTCATCTCATCCCATGTGTGGGTTCCAAGAAGAATGTTAGACTCTTAGGAGGGGAAAATATGATAAATGCCACTGTAGCATCAGAATTTTTGACAACTTTGTTCCAATAGATATAAAAAGGTATTGTATCATATTTTATCTAATGCAGTTGAGCATTCCTTTTTTCACTTTCATTAAAGTATATTTTATAGAGTTTTATAGTTATAATAACTTATATAGAGTTATAGATATTATAGATGTGGATATTTTTCTAATATTTTGAATTTTGCCTGTTAATATGGTGAGCAGGAGGGAGAGATGGGAGAGAAATGGGGAGGAAAGGAGTGAAAGAGAAACAGAGAGATTAATTGTATTGCCTTATTGATCTAAGTGTTATAAATATTGACCTCCTCGGTTTTTCCTTATCTTTTAACTTTATTTGTGATACATTGTGAATAAAATGTTAGAATTTATACGTCTCTTCTTTCCAGTAATTTTTGGCATGGTTCAAAAATATTTTATCTTAAATTGTATAGATAATTTGTATAGATTTTCTTCTGAATATTTTAAGTTTTACATTTAATAAAGTAGTCCTTCTAAACATTTTTGTGTATAAAGTAAAGTAGATGTTGTTTTTGTTTCTAACATGGAGCATCAATTATCCCATTGATTTAAGAGACCATCTGTTCTGTACAGATTTTTCATGGTACCTGTGCTATTTCCTCACACAAACATGCTCACATACATCCTTGCTGGTATTGTTGGCATCTACATTCTGCTTCAAACAACAATTTGCCTGTTACTTTACAGTCACTCCACTGTCTTTATTGCTAAATGTATTTACCAAAGATTGTTTGCTCCTGCTCGTAAATTTGTCAAGGTTCTTCATGAAATATAACAGGAGTTTTATGAGCTTCACTTTGAATATGCAGAATAATTTGGGAAGAACTGACATGAATTATAAACCATTCTTTAAAAATATTTTTAGATGTAGATGAACACAATACTATATATATATATATATATATATATATATATATATATATATATATTTATGTGTGGTGCTAAGGTTTGAACCCAGTGCCTCCCTCACACATGCTAGGCAAGCACTCTACCATTGAGCTACAACTCCAGCCCTCCCTTTTCTAAAAATCAAGTAAATCATCAGAACTTCAGTCATTTCTTGGTAGACTTATTGCTAGATATCTTACACTTGGGAATGCTAATGTAAACAGTATATTAATAAATAATATTTTTGAGCTACATGTAATACCTGACTTTTTGTTTGGTGATCATACATCAAGATAGCTTGCTAAATCCTCTTAATTCTTTTTTTTAAATGTGTGTGTGTATGTCGCTGGGGATCAAATTCAGGGTCTCATGCATGTTAGGCAACTGCTCTATCACTGAGCTACATCCCTATCCTTCTTTTATTTAATTCTAAAAGTTTAGAATTAAACTTTTTGGTATATTTTATGAAAGCAATCAGATACAAATGATGATTTTCTTTCTTAATTTTCAACCCATAAACAATTAATTCTTGTTTCTCCTAAACATGTCTTGTGGTGCTCCATCCACCAAACATACAATTTGGGACTAAAACAGATGTGGTGGGCATCTGTATAACTTTTTTCAAATAAAAGGAAGTACTTTCACTATTTTATCATTGAAAACAATGTTAATTGCCTGATTTGCACAGATATTCTTTGTGGAAATAATTGGTTTGATGCTCCCTACTCTGATTTCCTCTTCTATGGCACAAAGGAAAAGTACATTTCTCAATCTTCCATATGGTTGTAATGAGGCCATCTTTATGGAGTGTTTACCATTGTGATATGGAAAAAAGTCATGTCACAGCTTCCAGTCACAAATCAGGACTCATTATAAACATGAATCATCATGCAATGCAGAAGATACCAAGAGGCATAGTCTAGAGCTGTCCAAGCCCTTATGCCCATGTCAATCAGTAATTGGATGCAGACTGCCATGGGAATTGGGCATAATCTTTGGCAAGACATTACTCTACAGCTGAGGTGATTCCAAAAGAAGCTGACCACTTAGAGCTTTTGCCAGATATACTCACAACATTTGGAGGAATATGCTCTTTATTTTTTTTGGGGGGGGATGGTTATTAATTTATCATGTCTTAGGAAAAATGTTTCTCAGCAGTTTTAGATGATATGCAGAACCTGCTTTGCCCATGACCTTGTCTTTCTGTGACTTTTTAAATTGTTTTTAGTTTTTAATTTGTTCTAATTTGCTATACATGACAGTAGAATGCATTTTGGACATATTGCACACAAAATTTAAGGCAATTCAATGAGGCAGAACAAAGCATTTACTTGCATCAAGGAAAGTTTTCTAATTCGTAATAAACTATGACTTGAGTAGATACTAAAAAACCAATAATTACTCTTATCCTTTGGGTAATATGTAGAAAATTCTAAGCATCTTTTAATTAAAACTTGGAGAAATTGCCTGTATAGCTCGGATTGTTCTTTCTTTAAGAGAAAACAAACTGTTTGATTTCTCTGATATAAGATATTTTAGTTACTTTTTATATTCTTGAGTTGAAAATTTAATGACTTTTAAAATTTACGAGCTATGTATTATTCTTCTTTTAAAACATTTGACTGGCATTGACAATCTCTTATTGCTTGCTCATTTTTATTCCAGTGTTTAACTTATAAAACATTTCATGAACAGCTATTTTGAGCTGTTCAAAGTGTTACATACCTCTTACCCCAAGTACTCAGGAGGTGGAGGCAGGAGGATTGCAAGTTCAAGGACAGCCTGGCCAACTTATCAAAACCCTGTCTCAAAGTTTAAAACAAATACACACACACACACACAAAAAAAAAAAAAAAAAAAAAAAAAAAAAAAGAGATACAGTGATTTTATATTCCTCATCTCCTCATCTGATGATTCCAATATATGATTCCTTGGGGTGATGTCTAAATTTATTATGTATTCTTTTATTCTTTCTGCTGATTCTCTCTCAATGTAGCTGTGGTAAGGATGTTTGATGTTATATTTAGTTGAATGGAATAGTGAGCTAACATATGGATTCACAGGACAATATTTCTCTACTATGGAATCCCAGGTTCTAATCCTACACCACATGAAGGGTCCAAGGTCAAACTTCTATTTTCAACAGTGTGTAGGCATGAGTTTATAGTTTATTTTCAACTCATTGACCCTCCTTTTTCATTTTCTTGCCTGTTGGATGATCCCTTAGACTTTTCCAAGCCAGCAGTACGTTCATGAAAAGATTTGTTGCAAAATGTTATAAAAAATTGTAAAGGGGAAGAAAATCCATGAATACACACTAATTTCATTAATTACCACTTACCAATTTTTATACTAGGAGCAAATAACATCAAAGAAGTGAAAATAATGTGAGTTTACATCCCTTGTGGGTTCTACCATATCCTGAATGTTACTGGCATTACTACTCCCTATATATCACACACACCTATTAAAGTAGCAATTCACTCAATGGCATCAAGCTATTGGCATCTACATCTTGGCTTTAAAAATAACAATTTCCACTGAAGGAATCCAAGGCTTTTGAAAACTGCCTGATTCAAGATCTAGGGCAAAGACAAATCTGGAAAATCTTCTTATGTTTAAAAACAAAAAGGTGCTCAAAGACTCATGGGGACATTTTAAAAGCTCACAAGTTGAAGAGGCTCCCACTGACCAAATCTTATAAATATCAAGATTCAGTATTTAGGGTTCAGACAAATAATTGAGAATAGTAAATTAATAAAATAGGAATTAATAAAATAGGAAATAAGCCATATGGCTATCAATCAATAAGTTTAAAGTTTGATGATGGACAAGTCATTCACATACTCTCAAAGTGCTTAATCCACAAAATACTCATTATTTTAAAAAGGGAAAGAGTAACTTTCTAATGCCTACAAAATGATATTTTACTCAATTGAGCAAAATTAGTATTATCAATAGTGAGTCAAATAAATACAGGAAGCATTATGAATAACAGAATCACTTAATAACTTGAATCTAATCTTAAGTAAACACTAGACAAATCCAAATTAAGGAAAATTCTACAAATAACTGGCCAAAAATCCTCAAAAATGTCAAGGTCATGGAACTTAATGATTGAAGAACTATTTCAGACTGCAGAACCCTAAGGTAATAAAAGTTAATACAACATCTGATTCTGAATTAAATAATTTTGTTACAAATAACATTAGGATGATTATTATTTTAATGAAATGATAATTGAATATTGGTTAGTAGCCATTTACTAATGTTAGTTTTCTGTCTTCAAATGCTACCAATGAATGCATTCCACTACACAGAAATAGAAACTAAACTATTTGAGTGTGTGAGGGTATCAGGTTACTAACTTACTCTTTCAAAGTTCAAAGTAAAAAAATCTTAAAAACTTGTAACTTTCCCGCAAGTTTAAGATTTTAAAATATTTATACAAAAAGATCAATATGTCATTGGAAGATGTGATATATGCCTGAAAACAGTATGTAATCAGGAAATATTTATGAAATTATTTGATAAATGAATTAAAAGTGAAAGAAAATTAAAGTGTGTATATTAACATTATTTATATATGTGGAAAACAAATTAATGCATATGTGTTACTCTTTAAAAGTATAGTCAACATATAAAAATGTTATAGCACATTTTTCAAGAATTCATGTATTGAATATATTTAAAACTATATATGTATATATATATATCTTATAGTTTTGAGATTATATGACCCTGAACATAAAAATATGAATCAGTGTTTATCAACCTCTACCCCTATTCATTTCTGTAAAAATCCATTTAAAAGTGTTTAACAAAGGTAACTCTTATATCTCTTGTACCAAAATGTTGTAGTAGTGATTATATTACTATTACACTATAGTTCCACATAGCGAGGTTCCCTCTTTCTTTTGATGCTAGTAGGCAACAACCACTTTACCATTTCCTCAAAAGTTACTGCTGTTATCGATTCCTGCCAACAGCAGTGTTTCACAGATTGGTGTCTGGTAGTGCATCCATCATATTAGCTAATTCCTAGTATAGAGATTGATTTATGTCAGAGATTAGAATATCATCTCATCATTGGCAAAACGGCAAACATGCCAGTATCTTTCAGAAGCCACCACTCCATTTCTTGATGATAATTAAAAACTGCTGTGATAACATGTCTATTTCTTGTGTTAATTTAGTTTTAGTGGACTTTTCGTTCTTTGATTGCCATCACAGTATGTAAAAACTTATCAGGTATCCAAGGGATTGAAAAGGAGCACAATTTAAATGGAATATTATCTCTCCTTGTAATTTCCATCTTTGCCTTGAGTACAATGTTTGTCTCTGTTTTCCCTTTTTATTGTTTTGCTTTTCTTGGAAGTCTAAATATGAGTAAATTTAAGATATCAAAGTATTATCATATTTATATATGAATGTCCTTCTAGTTCATGGACCAATAGAAGGATATATATATATTACAATTCAGTTTTCTGGAAAGTTACGCCAGACTCTACTAGATATATTGCATTGCAAGTTCATTACTCCCATTCATAATGTTAAAAGCATTAGTGGGCTGGAAATGAAACTCATAGAATTCACAAAACATCTCTATAATATAATAATGCATACACTATTATTTCAAACTTTCTTCTAAAAATCTCATTTCTGCATTTTAAACTTGTTAAGGAAATATATACTGAAAGTATTATACCATGTGATATTATGTCATACAATTATGATATAGAAATATGCACAGAAAACTTTATACCATGTGATAGTGTATCATGCAATTATGATAGATACTTGTATATGTACAGGTCATAAAGTTTTAGTAAAAAAAATATTAAAAATTGTGAACATTTAAATTTTTTAATTAAAGCAATTTAAATGCACTTAAATTATTTCATTTGTGAACAAAGTAAATTTAGTCCCTTTATTTTAATGAAAATAAGCATCAATATACATATTTCATAGTTTTAAATTAGATTTTGAAATACAAAAATTTTAGTAACCTTTAATGTTCAGCTAATATAGATGTGACAAAGAATGGTTTTTACTGCTGCAGTAAACAGAGTGATCAAGGGAAAATATATCTTTTAGAGAAGCAGGTTAGTAGTAATTAAAAATGCACATTAGATGAATAATATAGTTCTTTTTAAGAGAGGGTCTTTATTTATAACACTTATTTAAATGCCAACTTATAATTTAAATTCCTCAAGGATTTTCAAATAAGGCAAGGATAAATAGTACACATATATTCACTCTCATCCTAAAATAAAAGCAAAACTCATAAAGCTTTGTCAGAAAATGTTTCAAGGCAAAGATTAACATTAAATATGTGGAAAGACAAATGATAATTTCAAACTTTCTAATAGAGAATATATAAAAGAAGCTACTAAATAAGATGATACTGGTATTAAAGCGGTAATTATTTTTGTGTTATCATTTTTTCAAATGAAAATTTTATTTTGCTAATTTTAGTGCATTTATATGTTATTCCAACCTTTAGTTTGCATTCTTATTAGATGGTTTATTTTCTATTTTAATGTAGCAAACGGATTACACATAAAAATCTGCATGCGTATAAATGTCATTTTTCCAAAATTACTAATATTAACTTAATGGAGGATAATCTAAAGATAATAAAATATATTAAAATGAGGATAACTAAGAAGTTGTTTTTTAAATGAGGCTTTGAATTTTTTTCTCTATTATTTGACACCAGACTACGGACTGCTCCTTGGGTTAGCAGGTAGATGAACATCCAATAAGCTCTTATCTATACTTTAGGCATTTCCTCTTTGCCTATTAAGGCATTTACACCTTCAGCTATTTCTTTCCCAAATTGGTTTTATGCTCCATTGAATTCTATATTAATAATCGTGCAGTTAGGCACTTCTCATGTAAAGAGCTTTCTCCCTCTCCCTTTAAAGGCTAATATTTGAGTCAAGCAGTTTTTGAATACTCAGGCATTTGTGTAAGAGTTATTATTATTTGTTCCTCTTATTCCAAGCTAATTGAGTTAGCATCCTCCTATTAAGATCTGAGAAGATTTGTTAAGAACTCTCTACAACCCTACTTATAAATACAATAACAGTTGGAAGGGCTCTGGGATTTAGTTTTGACTGTTAAAGCTCAGCCAGGAACACCAGTTAATCTGATTATGGCCTATAAAAAAGTGCAAAGAAAGAGATAAATAGCATTGGACTAGTTAATATAATACACTTCTAAGTACAAAGGTAACTGGTTGTAACAATAAGATAGAGGGTTTTTTTTATGACTTTTCAAACAAAGTGCTTTTGTAACACAACCACATCTCTCGTAAATGAGAAATTTTCTTAGGTAGGAAACTGAATTGGTGGAAGATAAAAGGTCAGATCCAGCCTTAAAAATCCTTTTGAAATATTTTTTTCTGAGATTTAATTGATCTGGGAACAGTTTCTTCAATGTGCAATATAGACTACTTGTCAGAGGATATCCTAATATTCTGTTTAATGAATTATTTCCATTAGTAATATACTTGATTCCAGGGGTCAAGGATTTGTGACTGGGAGTAGGGCACAATGGAGGTACAGCAGGAGGGGTCCCAGTTTTTGTTTCACAACGTTCCTCCTTGCCCATTTTTTCTACATGAGTTTTACTATGGCTAATAGGAGACAAGAGGAAGCTGCTGTTAATATGTTGTTATTATAACTGTGACTAAAGGGCTTCCAGAAATGCAGTAAATGGGAGAACATGCTGATCTTCAAAACATTCCCTTCAATTAAATATCACCTGAAGATGCACATTAGGTCCTGTACACATAGGTTTATTTTTTCCCTTTCTATATATTTAGAGAAGCATAAAACTTAAACATTTTAACAATTTTTCACTGTGCTATTCAGAAACATTAACTATTCAGTGTTTTACAACCATTAACACTACCCATTTCCAGATCTTTTTTTATTGTCCAAAACAAAATTTCATAAGCATTAAACAACAACTTCTCATTCTCCTATCCTCCAACATCTGATAAACTCCTGTCAGCTCTTGACAAACACCATTCTACTTTTTGTCTTTATGAATTTGATATCTTTCAGATATCTCATATAAATTAAATTATGTAATATTTCTCCTTTTTCTGGCTCCTTTTACTTAGCAATATACTCAGGGTTCATCCATGTTATAATGTATGTCAGAATTTCATTTCTTTTCAAGGCTGAAACATTACATTGCATATATACATGCAAGTCTTTCCATTTGGGAGAATATATGCCTAGAAGTGCAATAGCAGAATCATATGATAATCATAACTTTTTTTAGCAACCACCATACTATTTTCCCTTGTAGACATGATTTCATATCTTCGTGAACAATACACAAGGGTTCTAATTCTTCTACATCTTCAATAATACCTTTTAATTTTCATTTTTATAATAGCCATCCTAATGGGTGTGAAGTGGTGTACACACAATTTTTTACATTTTTTCAGTTTATAGAGATGAAGTAGAGTTCTAATAATAAGGTATGCATTTGTTTATTCTATTTTCTCCACATTTCCTCGTGAAATATCTATTTTTTTTTTAAATTTTTTACAGACCGCATTTTGATTCACTGTACACAAATGGGGTATATCATTTCGTTTCCATGGTTGTACACAATGTAGATTCATACCATTCGTGTAATCATACATGTACATAGGGCAATGATGTCTATTTCATTCCACCATTTTTCATACCCCTCCATTTTCTTCTACATATTCTAAAGTTCCCCCATTATTCTCTCATTCCCCAACCCCACCCCCATTATATAGGCTTATTTCACTTAGCATAATATTCTCCAATTCCATCCATTTATTTGCAAATGCCATAACATTCTTCTTTATGGCTGAATAATATTCCATTGTGCATAGATAACACAGTTTCTTTATCCATTCATCTGTTGAAGGGCATTTGGTTGGTTCCACAGTCTAGCTATTGTGAATTTAGCTGCTATAAACATTGATGTGACTGTGTTACTGTAGTATGCTGATTTGAAGTTCCTTTGGGTATAAACTGAAGAGTGGGATGACTGGGTCAAAAGGTGGGTCCATTCCAAGTTTTCTGAGGATTCTCCCCACTGCTTTCCAGAGTGGCTGCAGCAATTTGCAACTCCACCAACAATGTAAAAGTGTGCCTTTTTCCCCACATCCATGCCAACATTTATTATTGTTTGTGTTCTTGATAATTGGAGTAAGATGAAACCTTAGAGTTGTTTCAATCTGCATTTCTCTAATTACTAGAGATGTTGAACACTTTTTCATATATTTATTAATTGTCTGTATGTTTTCTTCTGTAAAGTGTCTGTCCAGTTCCGTGGCCCATTTATTGATTGGGTTCTTTGTATCTTTGGTGTAAAGTCTTATACATTCTTTACAAAACTTTTGGATATAAGTGATCTATCTGAAGCACATGTGGAAAAGATTTCCTCCCACTCTGTAGGCTCTCTCATCACATTCTTGATTGTATCTTTTGCTGAGA
This sequence comes from Sciurus vulgaris, assembly GCF_902686455.1. Classification (NCBI taxonomy): domain Eukaryota; kingdom Metazoa; phylum Chordata; class Mammalia; order Rodentia; family Sciuridae; genus Sciurus; species Sciurus vulgaris. The sequence goes on along the minus strand of NC_136471.1, from coordinate 116,285,642 downwards.
AAAAGCTTTTTAGTTTGAGTCCATCCCATTTATTGATTCTTGCTTTGATTTCTTGCGCTTTGGGAATCATGTTAAGGAAGTCTGATCCTAAGACAACATGATGAAGATTTGGGCCTACATTTTTTTCTATTAGGTGTAGGTTCTCTGATCTAATTCCTATGTCCTTGATCCATTTTTAGTTGAGTTTTGTGCAAGGTGAGAGATAGGGGTTTAATTTCATTTTGCTGCCTATGGATTTCCAGTTTTGCCAGCACCATTTGTTGAACAGGCTATGTTTTCTTCACTGTATGTTTTTGGCTCCTTTGTCTAGTATGAGGTAACTGTTTTTATGTGGTTTTTGTCTGTCTTCTCTTCTGTACCATTGGTCTGCTTGTCTATTTTGGTGCCAATACCATGCTGTTTTAGTTACTATTGCTCTGTACTATAGTTTAATGTCTGGTATTGTGATACCTCCTGTTTTACTTTTTCTACTCAGGATTGTTTTGGCTATTTGAGGTCTTTTATTCTTCCAGATGAAGTTCATGATTGCTCGGTCTATTTCTATGAGGAATGTCATTGGGATTTTAATTGGAATTGCATTGAATCTGTATAACACCTTTGGTAGAATGGCCATTTTGACAATGTTAATTCTGCCTATCCAAGAGTATGGAAAATCTTCCCATCATCGAAGGTTTTCTTCAATTTCTTTCTTTAATGTTCTGTAGTTTTCATTGTAGAGGTCTTTTACCTCTTTTGTTAGATTAATTCCCAAGTATTTTTTTTTTTTGAGGTTACTGTGAATGGAGTGGTTTTCCTAATTTCTCTTTCAGAGGATTCATCACTTATGAATAGAAATGCATAAGATTTATGTGTATTGATTTTATATCCTGCTAATTTGCTGAATTCATTTATTACTTCTAGAAGTTTTCTCGTGGAGTTTTTTGGATCTTCTAAATATAGGATCATGTCATCAGCAAATAGTGACAGCTTTAGCTCTTCTTTTCCTATTTGTTTCCCTTTAATTTCTTTGGTTTGTCTAATTGCTCTGGCAAGTGTTTCAATGACGATGTTGAATAGAAGTGGTGAAACAGGGCATCCCTGTCTTGTTCCAGTTTTTAGAGGGAATGCTTTCAGTTTTTCTCCATTAAGAATGATGTTCGCCGTGGGCTTAGCATAGATAGCCTTTAAAATGTTGAGGAATGTTCCTACTATTCCTATTTTTTCTAGTGTTTTAAACATGAAGAGGTGCTGTATTTTACCAAATGCTTTCTCAGCATCTATTGAAATAATCATGTGATTCTTAACTTTAAGCATATTGATGTAATGAATTACATTTATTGATTTCTGGATGGTGAACAACCTTGCATCCCTTGCATGATCAAGGGATAAACCCCACTTGATCATGGTGCACTATCTTTTTAATATATTTCTGTATGTGATTTGCCAGTATTTTGTTAAGGATTTTTTCATCTATGTTCATGAGGGATATTGGTTGAAAGTTTTCTTTCCTTGATGTTTCTTTGTCTGGTTTTCATATCAGAGTGATATTAGCCTCATAGAATGAATTTAGAAGGGTTCCCTCCTTTTCTATTTCCTGGAATACTTTGAGAAGTATTGGTATCAGTTCTTCTTTAAAGGTCTTGTAGAATTTGGCTAAGAATCCATCTGTTCCCAGGCTTTTCTTCACTGGTAAGCTTTCGATGGCTTTTTCTATTACAGTGCTTGAAATTGATCTGTTTAGATTGTGTATGACTTCTTGATTCAGTTTGGGAGGATTTTTGCCTCTAAAAATTTGTCAATGTCTTTGATATTTTCTATTTTGTTGGAGTATAGATTTTCAAAATAGCTTCTAATTATGTTATATATTTCAATGGTGTCCGTCGTGATCTTTCCTTTTTCATCATGAATTCTAGTAATTTGAGTTTTCTCTCTCTTCTTTTTTAGTGTGGTTAGAAGTTTATCAATTTTGTTTACTTTTTCAAAGAACCAACTTTTTGTTTTGTCAATTTTTTGAATTGTTTCTTTTCTTCAATTTCATTAATTTCAGCTCTGATTTTAATTATTTCCTGTCTTCTACTATTTTTGGTGTTCATCTGTTCTTTTTCTAGGGCTTTGCAATATAATGTTAGGTCATTTAGTTGTTGACTTCTTTTTATTTAATGTGTGAGCTCAATACAATGAACTTTCCTCTTAGTACTGCTTTCAGAGTATCCCAGAGATTTAGATGTGTTGTGTCATTGTTCTTATTTATCTCTAGGAATTTTTTTATTTCTTCCCTGCTGTCTTGTGTTATCGTTGCATCATATAATACCATGTTATTTAGTCTCCAGGTGTATGAGTAGTTTTTGTTTGTTATTTAATCGTTCATTACTAATTGCATTCCATCATAGTCTGATAGGATACAGGGTAGGATCTCTATTTCTTTTTGTATTTACTAATGGCTTCTATGCCATAGCATATGATATATTTTGGAGAAGGATCCATGAGCTGCTGAGAAGGTATATTTGCTCGATGATGGATGAAATACTCTGTAAATATCCATTAAGTCTTTATCATTCATTGTAATATTTAGTTCTATAGTTTCTTTGTTCAATTTTTGTTTGGAGGATCTATCCAGTGGTAAGAGCAGTGTATTAAAGTCCCCCACTATTAATGTGTTTTGATCTATTTAATTCTTAAAGATGAGAAGGGTTTGTTTGATGTACATAGATGCTTTATTGTTTGGGGCATAAATATTTAAAACCATTATGTCTTGCTGTTTTATGCTTCCCTTAAGCAGTATGAAATGTCCTTCTTTATCCCTTCTGACTAACTTAGGTTTGAAGTCCACTTTATCTAATATGAGGATGGAGACCCCTGCTTTTTTACTGGGTCCACATGCATGGAATGTTTTTCCCCATCCTTTCACCTTAGTCTGTGGATGTCTTTTGCTATGAGGTGAGTCTCTTGAAGGCAGCATATTGTTGGGTCTTTCTTTTTAATCCAGTCTGCCAGTCTATGTCTTTAGATTGATGAGTTCAGGCCATTAACATTCAGGGTAATTATTGAGATTTTATTTGTATTCCCAGTAATTTTGGCTTATTTTTGATTTTTAACTTGACTTGGTTTCTCCTTTGATTGGCTTTTCCTTTAGGGTAGTTCCTCCCTATGCTGACTTGTCTTGTTGCTTTTCACTTCTTCCTCACAAAATATATTCCTGAGAATGTTCTATAGGACAGGCTTTCTATTTGTAAATTCTTTTAACTGTTGTTTATCATGGAAATATTTTATTTCATCATCAAATCTGAAGGTAAGTTTTGCTGGGTATAGGATTCTTGGTTGGCATCTGTGTTCTTTCAGAGCTTGAAATATATTGTTCCAGGCCCTTCTTGCTTTCAGTGTCTGGGCTGAGAAATCTGCTCATATCCATATTGGTTTCCCCTTATATGTAATTCGACAATTTTCTCTCGCAGCCTTTAAAATCCTGTCTTTATCTTGTATGTGAGGTATTTTCATTATGTGTCTTGGTGTTGATCTGATGTAATTTTGAGCACCTGGTGTTCTGTAAGCCTCTTGTATTTGATTTTCCATTTCATTCTTCAGGTTTGGGAAATTTTATGATATTATTTTGTTGAACAGGTTGTTCATGCTTTTGGTTTCTATCTCTGTGCCTTCCTCAAATCCAATAATTCTTAAATTTGGTCTTTTCATGATATCCCATAATTACTGGAGGTTCCATTCATGACTTCTTAACATCTTAACCTTTGATTTTCAAGGTTAAATATTTTGTCTTCATTGTCTGAGATTCTGTCTTCTATGAGATCTATTCTGTTAGTGATGCTTTCTATTGAGCTTTTAATTTGGTTTATCATTTCTTTCATTTCAAGTATTTCTGTTTCATTGTTTTTCAGAATCTCTATTCTTTATTGAAGTGTTCTTTTGCTTCCTGTATTTGCTCTTTTAACTGTTCCCTGGTTTGGTCACGAATTGCCTGCATTTGCTCTCTTATCTCATCTTTTGCATCACAGATCATTTTAATTATGCAGATTCAGAAACTCCAAGATGGTAGACTAGAGGGTCACTGCATCTCCTATCACTCCAGAACTCAGAATTCAAGAAGGGGAGGTATTGAGAGACACGGAAAACTTCAGAGCTGCTGGGTGAGTCTCTCCAACTGGGTGAAGCTTAGCCCGGGTGGCAGGGCTGGAGAGTGGGCAGCTCTTCGTAGCATGGATGGGCAGTGAGAGCCTTCCCTGAGCAGCCAGGCTCCATCCGGCAGCAAACCGAGTCCACAGGGAGCTGCTTGGAACAAGCCCACACGTTGAGAGGCTTTCCACACACAGCCAGCCCCCACCCCTGGACCCAGTGGCATCTTTCCTTGGGAGCACGGCATTATCAAGTTCCTCCAAGACTTCAGGCTACTGAAGGCTGGGAGGTGATATACTGGAAATCTACAGGGACACTATAAGCCAATATAGGAAATCTGTAATATCTCAGAGTCGAACTGATATCTGAACAATACGAGAAAACAAGAGAAGAAAATATCCCAAACAAACCTAGATACTATATCAATAAAACCCAAGGACAGCATGGCAGAAGAAATGTCAGAAAGGGAGTTCAGAATGTACATAATTAAAACAATCAGGGAAGCAAATGAGGAGATGAAAGAGCAAATGCAGGCTTTGAATGCTCACACCAATCAACAGTTAAAAGAGCAAATACAGGAAGCAAAAAATGATTTCAATAAAAAGTTAGAGATACTGAAAAAAAAAACAAACAAACGGAAATCCTTGAAATGAAGAAAACAATAAACCAAATTAAAAACTCCATAGAAAGCATAACCAATAGAATAGAACACCTGGAAGACAGAACCTCAGAGATTGAAGACAAAATATTTAATCTTGAAAATAAAGTTGACCAAAAAGAGAAGATGGTAAGAAATCATGAACAGAATCTACAAGAACTATGGGATATCATGAAAAGGCCAAATTTAAGAATTATTGGGATTGAGGAAGGAACAGAGACACAAACCAAAGGAATGAACAACCTAATCAATGAAATAATATCAGAGTATTTCCCAAATCTGAAGAACAAAATGGAAAATCAAGTACAAGAGTCTTATAGGACCCCAAATATACAAAATTAAAACAGACCCACACCAAGGAATATTATTATGAAAATTCCTAACATACAAAATAAAGACAGAATTTTAAAGGCTACAGATAAAAGTATCAAATTACATTCAGGGGGAAACCAATACGGATATCAGCAAATTTTTCAACCCAGACCCTAAAAGCCAGAAGGGCCTGGAACAACATTTTTCAACCCCTGAAAGAAAATGGATGCCAAACAAGAATCTTATACCTAGCAAAACTTGCCTTCAGATTTGATGACGAAATAAAATCATTCCATGAAAAACAAAAGCTAAAAGAATTTACAAAAATAAAGCCAGCATTACAGAACATTCTCAGCAAAATATTCCATGAGGAAGAGATGAAACACAATGATGCAAATCAGCAAAGGGAGGAACTAGCCTAAAGGAATAGCCAAATAAAGGAGAAACCAAGTCATGTATAAAAAGAAAAATGAGCCAAATGACCAGGAATACAAATCATATCTCAATAATAACCCTGAATGTTAATGGCCTGAACTCATCAAACTAAAGAAACAGACAGGCAGATTGGATTAAAAAGAAAGGGCCAACAATATGCTGCCTGCAAGAGACTCATCTCATAGAAAGAGATACTCATAGACTAAAGGCGAAAGGCTTTACCACACACATGGACACAGCAAAAAAGCCAGAGTATCCATCCTCATATCAGATAATGTGGATTTCAAGCCAAAACTAGTCAGAAGGGATAAAGAAGGACATTACATACTGCTTAAGGGAAGCATAAATCAGCAAGACATAACAATCATAAATATCTATGCCCCGAACATTGGCTCATCCATGTACATCAAACAAATCCTTCTCAATTCCAGAAATCAAATAGACCACAACACAATAATACTAGGTGATTTTAACACACCTCTCTCACCGCTGCACAGATCTTCCAAACGAAAATTGAATAAACCATACATCATGGGCTGGGGTGATAGCTCAGTTGGTAGAGTGCTTGCCTTGCAAGCACAAGGCCTTAAGTTCTATCGGCAGTACCAAGGGGAAAAAAAAAAAAAAAGAAACCATAGATCTCAATAACACAATCAATAATTTAGACTGAACAGACATTTATAGAATATACCATCCAACAAAGAATGAATACTCTTTCTTCTCAGCAGCACGTGGATCCTTCTCTAAAATAGACCATATCTTATGCCATAAAGCTAATGTTAGCAAATACAAGAAAATAGAGATACTACGTTGTACTCTATCAGATCATAATGGATTGAAATCAGAAATAAATGACAGAATAAAAAAAAGAAACTTCTCCAATACTTGGAGATTAAATAATACACTATTATATGATGAATGGATAACAGAAGACAACAGGAGGGAAATAAAAAATTCTTAGAAGTAAATGAGAACACAGGCACATCATATCAAAATCTCTGGGACACTATGAAAGCAGTACCTAGAGGAAAATTTATTTCATGGAGTGCATTCAACAAAAGAAGTAGAAATCAACAAATAAATGACTTAACATTACAGCTCAAAGCCCTAGAAAAAGAAGAGCAGACCAACACCAAAAGTAGTAGAAGACAGAAAATAGTTAATATCAGAGCTGAAATCAATGAAATTGAAACAAAAGAAACAACAGAAAAAAATTAACAAAATAAATAGTTGATTCTTTGAAAAAAGAAACAAAATTGATAAACCCTTAGCCACACTAACAAAGAGAAGATGAGAGAAAACTCAAGTTACTAAAATTTGAAATATTCAAGGAAATATCACTGTAGACAAAAGTGAAATACAAAACATAATTAGAAGCTATTTTGAAAATCTATATTCCAACAAAATAGAAAATCTGAAAGACATTAACAGTTTCTAAACACATATGAATTACCTAAACTGAACCGAACACATATGAATTACCTAAACTGAACCAAGATGACATATACAATATAAATAGATCAATTTCAAGCAATGAAATAGAAGAAGTCATCAAAAGCCTACCAACAAAGAAAAGTCCGGGACCAGATGGGTTCTCAGCCCAGTTCTACAAAACCTTTAAAGAAGAGCTCATTCCAATACTTCTCAAAGTATTCCATAAAATAGAAGAGGAGGGAACCCTCCAAAACTCATTCTATGAAGCCAATATCACCCTGATACCTAAACCAGATAGAGACACATCAAAGAAAGAAAATTTCAGACCAATATCCTTAATAAACATCAACACAAAAATTTTCAACAATATTTTAGCAAATCGCATACAAAACTACATTATAAAGATAGTGCACCAGGATCAAGTAGGTTTTATTCCAGGGATGCAAGGTTGGTTCAACATCTGGAAATCAATAAACATCATTCACCATATCAACAGACTTAAAGTCAAGAATCACATGATTATTTCGATAGATGCAGAAAAAGCATTTGGTAAAATACAGCATCCCTTCATGCTCAAAACACTAGAAAAAATAGGGATAGTGGGAACATTCTTTAACGTTGTAAAGGCCATCTATGCTAAGCCCATGGCTAATATCATTCTAAATGGTGAAAAACTGAAAGCATTCCCCCTAAAAACTGGAACAAGGCAGGGATGCCCTCTTTCACCACTTCTATTCAACATTGTTCTTGAGACTCTAGCCAGAGCAATTAGACAGACCAAAGAAATTAAAGGGATACGAATAGGAAAAGAAGAACTCAAACTATCCCTGTTCGCTGATGACATGATTATATATTTAGAGGAACCTGGAAATTCCACCAGAAAACTCTTAGAACTCATAAGAGAATTCAGTAAATTAGCAGGATATAAGATCAATGCTCATAAATCCAATGCATTTTTATACATAAGTGATGAATCTTCAGAAAGAGAAATTAGGAAAACTACCCCATTCACAATAGCATCAAAAAAAATAAAATACTTGGGAATCAATCTCACAAAAGAGGTGAAACACCTCTACAATGAGAACTACAGAACACTAAAGAAAGAAATTAAAGAAAACCTTAGAAGATGGAAAGATCTCCCATGTTCTTGGATAGGCAGAATTAATATTGTCAAAATGACCCTACTACAAAAAGTGCTATACAGATTCAATGCAATTCCAATTAAAATCCCAATGACATACCTTACAGAAATAGAGCAAACAATCATGAAATTCATCTGGGTGAATATTAAACCTAGAATAACGAAAGCAATCCTTAGCAGAAAGAGTGAAGCAGGGGGTATCGCAATACCAGATCTTCAACTCTACTACAAAACAATAGTAACAAAAACGGCATGGTATTGGTACCAAAATAGACAGGTAGATCAATGGTACAGAATAGAGGACACAGACACAAACCCAAATAAATACAATGTTCTCATACTAGACTAAGGTGCCAAAAATATGCAATGGAGAAAAGATAGCCTCTTCAACAAATGGTGCTGGGAAAACTGGAAATCCATATGCAACATAGTGAAATTAAACCCCTATCTCTCACCCTGCACAAAACTCAACTCAAAATGGATCAAGGACCTCAGAATCAGACCAGAGACCCTGCATCTTGTAGAAGAAACAGTAGGTTCAAATCTTCAACATGTCAGCTTAGGATCGGACTTCCTTAACAGGACTCCCATAGCACAAGAAATAAAAGCAAGAATCAATAACTTGGATAGATTCAAACTAAATAGCTTTCTCTCAGCAAAGGAAACTATCGGTAATGTGAAAGGAGAGCCTACAGAGTGGGAGAAAATCTTTGCCACTCATACTTCAGATAGAGTGCTAATTTCCAGAATATATAAAGAACCCAAAAAACTCTACACCAAGAATATAAATAATCCAATCAACAAATGGACTAAGGAAATGAACAGACACTTCACAGAAGAAGATCTGCAAGCAATCAACAGATATATGAAAAAATGTTTAACATCTTTAGTAATAGGAGAAATGCAAATCAAAACTACCCTAAGATTTCATCTCACCCCAATTAGAATGGCGATTATCAAGAACACAAGCAACAATAGGTGTTGGAGAGGATGTGGGGAAAAAGGTACACTCATACATTGCTGGTGGGACTGCAAATTAGTGCAGCCACTCTGGAAAGCAGTGTGGAGATTCGTCAGAATGCTTGGAATGGAACCACCATTTGACCCAGCTATCCCACTCCTTGGCCTATACTCAAAGGACTTAAAATCAGCATACTACAGAGATACAGCCACATCAGTGTTCATAGCTGCTCAATTCACAATAGCCAGATTATGGAACCAACCTAGATGTCCTTCAATTGATGAATGGATAGAGAAACTAGAGAAACTGTGATATATATATATATATATATATATATATATATATATATATATATATCAGTGTTTGTGTGTGTGTGTGTGTATACACACACACACACACACACACACACACACACAATGGAATATTACTCAGCCATAAAGAATAATAAAGTTATGGCATTTGTAGGCAAATGGATGAAATTGGAGAATATCATGCTAAGTAAGATAAGCCAATCTCAAAAAACCAGAGGATGAATGATCTCACTGAAAAGCGGTTGATGGCACATAATGGGGGTGGGAGGGGGCAAGAATGGAGGAAGGAGGGACTGCACAGAGGGAAAAGAGGGGTGGAGGGATTGGGGGAAAGAAAAAATTACAGAATCAATCAAACACCATTGCCCTATGTAAATGTATGCTTACACAAATGGTATGCCTCTACTTCATGTACAGTGAAACAAGTTGTACCCCATTTGTTTACAATAAAAATAAATTTTAAAAAATCATGCAGATTCTAAATTCTCTTTCTGTCATTTCTACTGCCATGCTGTTTTTGGATTCTATCACAATAGCATCTTGGTTTCTTAGGGACACTTTCTTCCCCTGTTTTTTCATATTGTTTCTATATATTCCCCTCTAGCAGTGAGGATCAGAGATACTGAAGTTCCCCCAGTGCAGGCTTAGTGTGACCCTACAGTTTTCACTACCTCTCCTTTGAAGGGGAGATCAATATGAGTTGCACCCAATACTGAGAAAATGTAGCCCTGAACCATGTAGCCCCTATAAAGACTTTAACATTATTGCAATGAACAGGATGAGTTCGATTACTATTTACAGTGTTTCTAGTTGTGAACAATATGATGGGGAAGGGTGTAGGATGTAAGTGAGTAAATAGATGTACCTGTCAAAGGCATCTAGTCTCCTGTAGGTGTCTCAGGAAGGGAGCTGCCCTTCCGATGATGATGGCCACACCCTCAGGAATAATTCAAAATGCCTGCATCAGCCTATAAAGAAGCTGAGGAGCCCAGCCAGGGTGTGCAGTCAGCACTGAGGCAAGTGCAGTGTCCCTCAGCAGTAGGGTCAGGCAGGAAGGCTCAGCTACCAATGTCTGACCTTGGTGTGGGGGCAGGTGGGTTCAGCAACAGCATCCGTCTACTATTTCTTAAAAGTCCTCTTTATAAATATTTGATAGTAATGTTACCAAATTTTGGGTTACCTTTCTTTTTTAAATATTTCTTTGAGGACAGTGAGGTAATTCAATATAAGTATTAATCATATCATTTCAATAGGTATTATATTCTATTCTAACATCCAGGAAAGAGATAATCTAAGAATTAGGAAGAAAATTATGAAAACACAACTAAATAAGAAGCATAAGAAAATATGCAACTATCACCTAATATTTTAATGCCTTTATACCTAATATTTTAATGTCAGAATTCTTTAAAAAAAAATGAAATTAACTTCATATATATTTTCTAATATAATAAAACTCGTCTAGTTTTTTTATCCTCTTAGATTAGTCAACATGGCAATCTTCATTTTACTTGTATTTGGCTCCCTATCCATTGTACTGAGGACTCAGCTAAAAGCCATTAGATTCCAAGAGGAATCTAAATGATAAAGAGGAATCCAGTCCACAATGCCCCACGTTGTGAAGAATTGCTAAGGAACAACTTTAGTTGGAAATGTCAGATATAGCAGCTCTCTGTTTCTAATAGATTGTCTCAGTGCAAATTATTTCCACTTGATGTCTCACAGTGCTCCTCACTAAGGTGAATAAAGAGAAAAGGGAAATAGGGCTTATATGAACACACTAAATGAGATAATAGAGTATGACCATGGAATAAATAGAATAAGTAGAGCAGATTTTCCCAAATTCCCCTACCCACTAATCTTGGTTCTTTCCAAAAATTTGAATATTGGTAATTATGATTAAAAACCTTTCTCTCATATATAAAAAAAGAAGGTTAGTATTTAAAAATATGTTGTAAATGTTAAAAGTTCTGTGCAAATATAAGATAGCATTAGTGTGCTTAGAAGATATTATTTTACATGTAAGTTTTTCTTAGAAAAAATAAAACCTTGCCAAATGTTAGAAAAGTATGTTATAAGAAGAAAGCATGCTCATACATTTGAAGAATATATTGTAGGATAAATCCTCCATTTTCAAAACAAGGGAGGATATATTTGAAAAAACAAGACAGCATTAATTGATATAAAATAATTTTCTATCATTAGAAATAAAGTTATGAGTACATTAACTATGGCCATATATTCCAAAGAAGAGGTATTAATTTCTCTAAAAAGTTGTTTTACCTAATATTTAAACCACACATACACATACACACACACATATATATAAACTGCTGAATGTTAAAGAAAGTGAACTAAACTAACCAAACTATCTCCCCCAAAATAACCTTACTTTAATTTTCCAGGAAATTTAACAGAAGTTGCTTTAAAATTTTTATTTGCCGTAAAATGCTCATCTCAATTAGATACTGATAACTGTTTTTCATTGTCTTTCCCCTTTGGATAGGAAAAGGAAGCAGTTGGATTTTTCTTGGCAATGCCACTTAATAATGATTAGAAAATATGTAGGGAGCTAATGAAATTATACATGCTTTAAACTTGTCATTCTAAGAATTCACTGAGAGAACTCAACAGCTCAGAGTAGCAAATGTTACATTTATAAAGGCTAGTGTCTTGAAAAGTGTAGAAACCCTTGATTAGTTGTGAGCTACCAATTGACCTTTCTTTATATTATTTGAACTATAGGACTATTGCTTGTAAACTTCTGAAAAGTATTTATTTTGCATATTTCATCTTATTATCATATCTCAAACAGCTATAATAATTGAATTTGATAAAATATCTAAAAAAATAAATGCATATATTAGCAGGAAAATGGAAAATAGGTTCAGTAAAATTGAAAGGCAAGATTAGACATGTGTAAAAGTTCAGTGCTTGATAAACATGCCATTTTAAACTAGCAAAGGAAACATAGAAGTTTACTTAAAAGGTTAACCAACTTGATATTTCCCTGTGGAAAATAAAAGTATGTTATATAAAGGAAGTTCTGTAGTATATCTATTCAAAAAAATATGTTTCAAGAATTAAAGACATAAACCAAATTATTTCAGTGTTGGAAGGACAATTTTCAAGATCTTGAGCTAAAAATGACTTCCTTAAATAAGAGAAAAAAATTAAAAATAAACGAAATCACACAATTTGACCACACTAAATTTGTTCATTTACATTACAATGACAGCATCAAATTAAAAAAAAAAGTAATATTATTGGATATATTTTCAAAACATATAATAGATCAGGATTGGCATCAATGAAATTAAAATTATTACTAGAAATCATAAAAAACATTGAAAAATAGACAAATTCACAAGGAGACATTTGCATAAAGACATTCATATAATAGTGTAAGTGGTTGATAACAGATTAAAATAAATAGAAGCAATAAAGGGAAATTAAATTGTAAAGAAAGACAACCAGGCTGGGGAGATAGCTCAGTTGGTAGAGTGCTTGCCTCACAAGCACAAGGCCCTGGGTTCAAATCCCTGGCACAACAACAACAAAAAAAAGACAACCAATACATACCCCTGATTTTACTTAATCAGAGTACTAAAACGTTACAAAATCTGAAAATTCACTTGTTGATATACAGGAATAGATATTGTTGATAGGAAAAGGATCACTCTTACACTGCTGTTGAGACTGCAACTGGCATTTTGGTAAAATTATTAAACAAAAACATACATAACTCATCAATCTGAAATTCATTTTTCATTGTTCATAATAATAATAAAGACAAACTGCAACATATGCATAGGATATTTATTTTAGTTTTGTAATACCTGAAAATAGAAACAATATTTCTCCATCAGTAGTAGGTAAACTAGAACCTTGGGTACATCCACATTAGGAAATATTATGTAACAATGAAAAACAATGTAATTTAACACACATACATTCTCTCTCTAAATATATATAACACACACAGGATTAATATTAATAAAATGCAAATTATTACCATAAATCATATACATACATACATACACACACACACACACGATCTCTCCATCCATTCACAGAACACTGCTGAGTTTAAAAAGCATGTTGCATCAACTATTTAAGAAAAGATTACAGGAAACCTTTCAACATACAGGTACAGGCAAGGACTCCCTGAATAAAATCCCTACAGCTGAGGAACTAAGACAAAGAATCAATAAATGGGATGATAAAAAATTAAAAAGTCTCTGCACAGCAAAGGAAACAACAGAGGGAAGAGACAACCTATAGAACTGGAGAAAATCTTTGTCAGCTGCTCCACCAACAGAGAACTAATATCCAGAACATATAAAGAATTTCAAAAACTCAACATTAAAAATAATGTAATCAATAAATGAACACTTATCAAAAGGTGAAGTACAAATATCCAACACTTTTATGACAAAATATTCAACATCCTTTGCAATCAAGGAAATGAAAATTAAAACTATACTAAAGTTCTCACTCCAGTTTGAATAGCAATTGTCAAGAATAAAAATAACAATAAATGTTGATGAGGATGTGGGGAAAATTGAAATTTTATATGCTGTGGCTGGGAATGTAAATTAATAGAGTCATTAAGGTATTGGAATGGAGGTTCCTTAAAAACATAAAAAATAGATCTAACTTATGATCCAGCTATACCACTCCTTGGTATTTATCCGAAAGGATTGAAGTCAGCATATTCAATGACCCTAGATTTTTTATTCATGGTTCTAGTAACATTTTTGTCTGTCCTCTGATCCTCCCACTGTACAGTTTTTCTCAGAAACAATGTATCTCTTCTCTTTTCACATGTTTAATACCACTGATAGTTCTTTGATCTCCTGGTGAGCTGCACTGACTAAATAAGAAATAAAACTGTGTATGGTTTCCTGTGTTATATCAGTATTTCCCAATTGGACACATACAGAATTTAGTTTTCATAAGTGAGATTATTTAATCAAATAGTTTTAAATTGTTTATGGATATATCAGCTACCATGAAGAATAAAGTTGAAGTTTACATGAATAATTGCTGGAGTGGAGACAGCTACAGGCAAAACATGACTGATCCTGACACTGATTATTTGTATTACTTATCAAACCGCTATTCCTTCTTTCCTATATGCCTCTAGGAATATAATATGTGTTTGAGAAAAACAGTACATGCCAGAGTATCATTTTGAAAGATATTTCATACTGTGTCTCAAACTATACCTAGTAGAGTCTCATATAATTCTGATTGAAAATCATATTGAGTTACCTTGAAGTGGGTAAACAAGGAATACAAGGATAAAATTTAATACTTCGTAAAGAATAGGTAAAGTTGATATGAGAAAAAGCAGAACTTTTGGAGGAGAAAATCACTCTCTCTAAATTGAATGTGGAAAAAAAAATAACTCCCAAATTGTATTTCCTTCATACATAATAATGTGAATTGAATTGAGTCTATTTCTATCCTGTGACTTTGATTAGTTCTCCTTTTCACTCAGTTTTTCTGCCTCTTTTCAAATGTCCCCCACCTGCTCCTTCCTATCTAAGGAATTTTGCAGAACTAATCAAAACAATCATTCTGGAAAACAAATTGAATTCCTCTATACACAGAAGAAGGGTTATACATATAAATACCCACATGCATATCTAAGTATATTTTTTTAGTAGTGTTTCTGTTCATTCTCAAAAAGCCAAAATTGATCAATAAACATATCCATCATTATTGATCATCCTAGATCTACTTCTGACCCTAAAGTTATTGCCATTTACAACACATAAATACCTATCCACCATATTCAGAGTAGAACTTTGAGTGCTTTAGCCTTCATCACTCTATTGTTTTAATGTTTTCCCTTGGCATTTATGGATTCTAGTTACTATGGGATCCATAAGATTATCCTCAACTCTACTTCATTTCATTATCTATCTACTCCTGTTCCATTTAAGGTGATGTTACCCTGATAGAATGAGTACCGAACTCAAAGCCCATAGACAAGGAGTGAGAGAACATGCTGCATCACAGAATAAAGGTGAAGGATATGTTTAGTGGCAGAAATGTCAGATGAACACCCTATCTTCTTTATGATGTTTCTTTTACCAGATAAATTACAGATGAGTTAAGAAATGTTCTGGAAAATGTCATTCAGGGTTTATCTCCATAGTAGAAGCCACTCAAATTAGATTAAGTGAGAAACAACTTTTTAAATGAAATCCATTGTCTCATGATATCCTTAGGAAGTTTGTAGAAACAGAATATGATTTGTGTGGAAGATTGGATTTTCACCCACTTGTGTCCAATTGGGAAATACTCATATAACAGTCAATATTAAAGGATTACACATCTAAATTTAAGGTTATGTGATGTTGAAGTGTTACCTAGTACAATAGGCAGAAACTATGTCCCCATCCCAACCACTTTGGACAATGTGACATTATACCAATTCTGAGTAGATAATTTAAGAAGAATCTTGCATTGCCATCCACTTTCTTGAACTCTCACTCACTATCCATCATGAGAAGAGGGTGTTGTTGTTTCTTCAGCCTGGATCTCTGAATGATATTATATGAAGCATCATTGAACCTGATTTGCAGTCTGAAACAGAGCTTCCATAGCCAATTCAGAAACCCATGAGAAAGAAATACATGTGGCAGGCATCTGAATTTTTGAGCAAAAGTTTACTAATAAACTATACTTTGGGAAAGGATCTGAAAGTCACACTGTAGGACTGAGTTACCAAGGATAGGCTCCCAGAATTTACCACTTAACATTTTCATATACCCTATTGACCAGAATAGAGTTACATGGTCACAATCTGCTGCAAGGGACATGTTTTCATTATACTAAGAGGTCATTTTTCCTATTAGTTTCATGATTCTGTGAGAATCATGAGAAAATGGAATGATTCTAAGTATCAATATCAATTAATTATAATTCAATAGAACTTTATTTTAAAAAATCAGTTAAGAAAGATTGTTTTAATCAACTTTTTCCCTGCTATGACTAAGTGGCCTAACAAAAGCAATTTTAGAGGAGGAAAAGTTCATTTGGGGCTCAAGGTTTCAGAGGTCTTAGTCTATAGACAGCTGGCTCCATTCCTCAGTGCTCAAAGTGAGGCAGAACATTATGGCATACGGAAAACCATGGCTTCTTTGCCCGGCTGCTCCAAGCGGCTCCGCAGCTGCTTCTCTTACGGCCTGACCAGTGGGACGAAAGACACGTACACTTCAGAAGTTCATGAAGCAGCTTCCACTTTATTCAAATAACACCCTCAATATATAAGCAGTCTCATGCATAAGCAATTGTAACCAGATATGTCCATTCAATCCTGTTAAAGGTCAGGCGATCACTTGCTCAAGCATACATGTAAAGTATATATGTCCACACGCTAGGCGGCTGAACTGATTATCATGCAGCCAATTGTAAGTGCTTCCTGCCGTTCTCCAGGCATAATCAGGACACCGTTTGCTCTCTGCCAGTCGCCATCTTTAGATGCATGTGGCGTAACCCTGGGCCCCGGGTTTCGCCTGCCACAACTCCCCCTTTCTGTTTATAAAAGGGACAGTGCCTGTCTTAGGTTGTCCAGGGAAAAGCAACATCCTTACCCGTCTGTCGCTGGCTCTTTGCGGTTCCAAAATCCATGGATATTTGTCACCGCCTGCAGCAACAACTTGCACGGGTCTTATGGGTGGTGGAGTGGAAACTGAGGCACTTCTATCTTTCTCTTTAGTGCACTGCTTTCTTGCTTGTTTACTTATAGAGGATAGAGGAAATGAGGTTTACTTGCTTTGAGAGGAGAGAGAGAGACTTTGCTTATCAGAGAGACAAACTTTGCTTATCAGAGAGAGAGACTTTGCTTATCCTTAAAGTCCTGCATCCTGTGAACTAAGGGTATGTCCACCCAAGGTGCCCTAGTAATGTGTCTCTGTTCTCCGTTCCGTGATCTGCCTTCTGCCACTGCCCCTACTCGCTGCTGTATTCTTTCTTCTGGCTTTTCTGCTAATGGCTGCTGTTGCGTATGTCCCTACTAGCTACTGCCGCGTGTTTTTCCCTCTGGCTAGTGCCGCACGTCTAGCTGCTTTTTTGGTAATGGCTGCTGTGGCGTGTCTTCTTCTCTGGCTACTGCCGCCCCGTGTGTCTTCTGCTACTGCTTCTCTGCTAATGGCTGCTGTCCGTGTTTTTCCCTCTGGCTGCTCCTAATGGTTGCTGTGTCTCTGTCTCGCTCTGCCTATGCTTATATCACCTCCAGGACGCGGAGAGCAGGGCCACGCCTCTTACGCAAAGATTAGGCGAGACGCTCCAAGCAATTAGTGCTCGAGAACACATGCGCATACATTGTGTGCGTGGACAAGAAAATCACCTGAGTGTGCTTATGTCAATTAACCTCCTCGCTGCCGATGTGATCGGGCGTCATCCCGGCGCCGCCAACATGGCACAGCCCCCAACACCCGTCATTGGACAATGAGGCTCTAGCCCTCATTTCCTGTCTTAGGTTGGTATGAGCTCCCCATGAATCTTACCCGTCATTGGCCACTGGTCAAGCATATTTAACCAGACTTGGGGGGATGGGCCAGCATCAATTGCGACGAGAGCTTGGCGAATAATGGCTGTTTCTCTGTGTGGATGTATATGCATTTTGTGTATGCACAGGACAGATACAACGCACAAGAGATCTCCCCTGGACAAAAACTTAAACCATTCTTTTCCCCATAGAACAGCGGACAACAGATATGTGGCCAAATGTTGTAAAGTTAGGAGGATATAGAATAGAGGAGTTGGTAAGAGGTAGAGGATAAGACCACATCTACTATCCCCCATAGTTCAAGTGAGTCTCCTCCATTAATTTGGCGAGAATTCCCCAGCACCATCAGCGGGAGAAGCCTCCTCATCTTCTTCCTGTTTTTGGGTCTCGGTTGAGGCCTTGACCAGTCTTTCGGCACCCAAATCGGCGATTGTGTGTCCTGTTGGAAAACACAAACAGACCCTCGGGTCCAGATTAACACCAGATCTGGGCCTTTCCATTGTCCTGATAGAATGTCCTTCCAGAGCACTTGAGGTAGATGCTTTTTATTAGGCTCTGAATGACGGTCAGCAGCCGATCGGCCCTCAGAATCAAGATTTAAAAAATTTAACATGAACAA
The DNA here is from genome assembly GCF_902686455.1 of Sciurus vulgaris. NCBI lineage: Eukaryota > Metazoa > Chordata > Mammalia > Rodentia > Sciuridae > Sciurus > Sciurus vulgaris. The sequence continues at coordinate 116,267,140 of NC_136471.1, read as the reverse complement.
GACAACAGACAATTTGTCTTTTGGGGATCTGTATGATGCCCCTATTTCCCCTTTTTGTTTGTAAAGCATGTTTTCAAGCATTAAATGGGAATGCTCAACAATTCTTTGTCCAGTAGGATTATAGGGAATTCCTGTGACATGTTGAATACCAAAGGTGGAACATAATTGTTTAAAGGCCTGGGACGTGTATCCAGGACCATTATCTGTTTTAATTTGTTTGGGAACTCCTAGGATGGAGAAAGAGTGTAAACTGTGTTATTATATCTTTGGTTTTTTTCTCCAGTAAGAGCAGAGGCCATAATAAATCCTGAAAAGGTATCAATAGACACATGAATGAATTGTAGTTTTCCAAATTCTGAATAATGAGTTACATCCATTTGCCAAATATGATTGGGCTGAAGCCCTTTTGGATTTACTCCTAATGAGGGGTTAGGAATAAATGTAACACATTTAGCACAAGACTTGACTATGTCCCCAGTTGTTGCCTTAGTAATTTTATAGCGTGTGCGTAGAGTGGAAGCATTTACATGAAATTTGGAATGAAAAGTTTTTGCATTTTCAAGTGTATTAAAGATGTGTGGGTCTCTGGTGGCCATATCTGTTAAATCATTGTGTAAACTTAAAGGACCTGGAAGGCCAGTATGAGCCTGAACATACCCAATAAAAAAAGGATTTTTCCTGTCCCAAATAAGTTTTTTGTAAACTTTGCAAATATTTAGTAATAGTGGAGGTGAGGGAAATCATACCAGGTAATTCTAAATTTTGAACAGCATTAACAACGTATTTGCTATCAGAGAATAGGTTAAAAGGCTCATGGTGGGTTTTGAATACTTCTATAGCTACTAATAGTTCCGTTTGTTGTGCAGATAGAGTATTAAACAACGTTTCCGTAACATTATCTATAGTAATAGCACCCATACCATTTTTTGATCCATCAGTAAATATAAGGGTAGCTCCTGTAATAGGTTCTTTTCGGGTGACTTTAGGAAAAATTATAGGGTGTTGACTCCAAAATTGGAGAAGAGGATCAGATGGCAAATGATTGTCAAACACAGCAGAAGTACTAGTAAAGACTATAGCCCATGGATTTGAATTATTAATAAGATACTGTATCTGATCAGTAGTATATGGAGTAGTGATAGTTGAGGGATGTGATCCAAAGGTGGAAAGGGATACTTTTAATGCCTTAAGGATTAATTCTGCCACAGATTCAGTAAACAAGGCTAAGACCTTGTTAGGGGCATAATTCATGTGAACCCATAGAATAGGACCCTTTTGCCAAAACACTCCTGTGGGTAACTTATTTGTGGCCAAGACAATGAATGATAAAGGCTTAGTTAGGTCAATATGATCAAGATGAGCCTTTTCCATAGCTGTTTCAACAAGCTTGAGAGGTGTTCGAGCCTTAGGGGTAAGCAGTCCCTTAGAAAAAGGGTCAGAATCACCTTTAAGAATATCAAACAGGGGGCCCAAACTTGACGTGGGTAAATGAAGGTAAGGTCTAATCCAATTAATATCACCCAAAAGTTTTTGAAAATCATTTAAAGTTCTAAGCTCATCCACCTGAATGGTAATTTTTGCGGGTTTAACCATAGTTTGATTTATGATAGATCCCAGGAAGTTTTTGGTGTCTGTGATTTGTACTTTATTAATGGCAATATGTAAGCTCCATCTTTCAAGTGACTTTAGTAAGGAATTATAACATTGCTCTAAGACAGGTTTTTCCTTATGAGCTAGCAAAATATCATCCATATAATGATAGATTAAAAGTTGATGGTTTGCTAGGCGTATAGGTTCAATAGCCTTGCCTACATATATTTGACACATGGTAGGGCTATTGGCCATGCCTTGTGGGAGGACTATCCATTCATATCTTTTATTAGGAGAGCTATTATTAAGTGAGGGCACAGTAAATGTGAACCTTTTGGTGTCTGAAGGATGTAACGGAATGGAAAAGAAACAATCTTTTATGTCAATTACAATGGAGGGCCAATTAACTGGGATAGTTGATAAAGTAGGTAATCCTAATTGAATAGGTCCCATGGGCTCCATTATAGAATTTACTGCTCTTAGGTCATGTAAGAGCCTCCATTTTCCTGATTTCTTTTTTATTGTAAATATTGGTGTGTTGAAAGGAGAGGTGGATGGTTTCACGTGTCCAGCCTCTAGTTGTTCGTTAACCAATTGCTGGGTCGCTTCTAATTTGTCTTTTGAGAGGGGCCACTGAGGGACCCAGACAGGTTTATCAGATTTCCATATTATTTTAATTGCCCCTAATGAAAATCCAATCCCTTTCTATCTTGTTTTGGATTAACCAAAATGGGTGAAGTAGGTCCTTGACTATTTTTCCCAAGACCTTTTCCCCATATGTGTCCTTCGGCTAATATCATTTGATTAGCTTTTGGATTACCGTATGGGATCTCAGATGTGAGATGTAAATCCATCTGTTCCATGATATCTCTCCCCTATAAGTTTACCGGGAGATGTTCAAGGACATAAGGTTGGATGACACCACTATGACCTTCTTTATCGTTCCATTTTAATATGGCTGCACTCTTGTTAGGATTGGAAGTTATACCCAATCCTCTTAAAGTCTGATCCACCTGTTGAAGTGGCCAGGCTTTGGGCCATTCTGTAATTTTGATAATACTTCTGTCAGCCCCAGTATCTAATAAGCCCTCAAAACTTTTGCCTTCTATTACTAACTTTGTCATAGGCCTATCTTTTAAACCCCATGTTAACATGACCATATTTTGGCCAGTAGAACCTAACCCTTTATTTCCCCTAATAATATTTTTTGATGGATATTGATCATAGCAACTGGGTAAGACCAACAATTGTGCTATGCGATCACCCTGAGCTATTATTGCTACACCTCTAGGTGAAGAAGCAAGGATTTTTATTTCTCCTGTAAAATCAGGGTCTATAACTCCAGGGACAATATTTAATCCTTTGAAAGCAGAAGAACTCTTCCCCAGAACTAGTCCCACTGTTCCTTTAGGTAATGGGCCGACAGCTGAAGTAGGTATTGGCTGTACTCCCATCTCTGGAGTTAATACTGCTCTGGTGGAGGCACAGAGGTCCAATCCTGCTCTTCCTCTTGTTTGTCTAATTGGGGAGTCAAGGGGTAATGGGTCCGAGGCACAGACTGGATAGCCCCGTATATTTGTGGGCCCTGAGGCCAGGAGCCCTGATTCCCATTTTTTGGAGGTAAAGGGTTACCATCTTTGTCTCTACTTGATTTACAGTCACTTGCCCAGTGTTTCCCCTTTTTACATCAGGGACATAGTTTTGGCACAGAACCTTGGGGGCAGTCCTTTTTCATGTGCCCAAATTATTTACATTGATAACACTGTTGGCCTGGGAGGGAACTGGTATTTCCTCTAAGACCCTGTGCAAATGCTGCAGCCATCACCTGACCTTGAATAAAAGTCTCATTAATATCCCTACAAACCTTTAAGTAGGCTCCAAGGTCTTTGCTTTTCCAAGGTCTTATTGCCTCTTTACACCATCTATTTGCCTGTTCATAGGCAAGCTGTTTGACTAAGGGCATTGCCTGGTCCACATCTCCAAATATACGTCCTGCTGTTTGAATCAGCATAGGGCTCATTATGACCTTGAATAACTTTAGATAACTGTCCTTGAAGATCGCCAGCATCTGAAAGCGTTCTCCAAGCTTTAGTGGCAGCAGTACTAATTTCTTGATACACACCAGGGTGGAAATTAATCTGATTACCTTGCCTTTCATATGGTCCTTGGCCTGTCAGCATGTTTATATTTCATTGAGGATTGCCCGCAACTGCATTATGGCAGGCAGTATCAGAACATAACTCCTGGTTAACCACCTTCCACATGAGATATTGTCCCCCAGATAAACATGACTTTGCTAAATTACCCCAATCAGTTGGAGTGAGATTTTGACTTGCAACATTCTCTAATAAAGAAATGGTAAATGCAGCTTGTACTCCATAGGACATAATTGCCTCTTTTAATTGTTTCACTAATTTTATATCTAATATTTGATGATATCTCTGATTGTTTTGATCTTCAAATACTGGGAGTATTGGGAACACTGATCGAGATTCTACATCAGCCCACTGTCTGGGGGCCTCCCCTGTGCAGCAAGTACATGCCCCCCTACAACTTGAAAAAGAGTGATGATCTGGATTATATGCCGGAGGGTGTGGCGCGGTAGGGGATAAATGCCACTGAGGTAACTTCTTTTCCAGCTCTGTCTCAGATTGCTCCTCTTCCTCAGAGTCTGAACATTTACTTTCTCTTTCAGAAGATTGATTTGATTGTTCTTTTTCTACAATTTCTAATATCTTTTCCACTTAACTGTTTTTGAGATTTTGGTTTTTTGGAAGTCAGACAAAAATGAACTAATGTACACATTGCTATAACAACAACAAACAGAAAACAAACAAGAAAAGGTAACACAAACAGCAACTTACACATATGTGTTATGGGACGTCCTTTGCTGTCTCCTGGGACAGCCTTTCAATATATTCTCTCTCTCTAGGAGAATCTTCCGTTAATATTCCCTCTCTAGGGGAACCTTCTGTTAAAATCTTAAGGCCACCGTTTCCTCAAATAGGGAAACCTTCTCATTAATTACGCTAGCCAAACTGTCTTTTATATACCTGAGTGCTCACCAATTCCCAGTCCGATCCTCCTTTGATCGCAGTCCGGGCCACCACTTATGGAAAACCACGGCTTCTTTGCCTGGCTGCTCCAAGCGGCTCTGCAGCTGCTTCTCTTACGGCCTGACCAGCGGGATGAAAGACACATACACTTCAGAGGTTCATGAAGCAGCTTCCGATTTATTCAAATAACACCCTCAATATATAAGCAGTCTCATGCATAAGCAATTGTAACCAGATATGTCCATTCAATCATGTTAAAGGTCAAGCGATCACTCACTCAAGCATACCTGTAAAGTATATCTGTCCACGTGCTAGGCGGCTGAACTCATTATCATGCATCCAATTGTAAACGCTTCCTGCCTTTCTCCAGGCATAATCAGGATGCCGTTTGCTCTCTGCTAGTCGCCATCTTTAGATGCACGTGGCATAACCCTGGGCCCTGGGTTTCGCCTGCCACAATGGCAGAAGAGTGTGGTGGAAGAAAGTGACTCAGGACATGGCCAGGAAGCAGAGAGAAAGCCTAAGCTCAGCTCACCAAATATATATCCTAAAGGCACATCCCCAGTGATCCAACTCCCCCAGCCACACCCTAATTGTCTGCAGTTACCACTGTTAGGGAATTAATTCACTGGATTAAAGCTCTCATAACTCAATCATTTCACCTCTGAATGTTTTTGCATTGTTCCACACATGAGCTTTTGGGAGACATCTAATATCTAAATCATATCAAAGAAAAATACATTATTTTTTAAAGAGCCAAGGCATACAAATTGGAAATTGAAAAGAACAATAATTGAATTTTAAGTGATGAAATAAATAAAATGCAAATAACAGAATATTACTTACTTGAAAAAATATATCCCTAGTATTTTGATGAAATTATGAATGTTCATTTGTATTAATATAGATCACATTTAAAAAGATTAAAATGATATTTGCAAAGAAACTTTTGAAATAAAAAATTACCAGTGGAATGTTATTTGGAAAAGACAATAACTTTCTTTTGTGTAGTTTGGCAATATACATCATGATTTAAAAACTATTCAGAACCTTAACTTAGTAGTTATAATTATAGGAATTTATCTTAAAGTCAACCAGAATTGTGAATGTGGACTCTTATACAAGACTGCTTAATCCACAGCAACTTATCACACTGAAAACTTTGAAACACCACTAATAGCCAACAAGAAAAGGCTAGCAAAGTAATTTTTCATCAATTTAATTGAATGTTATCAGAAGGCTATAAAGGCAAGATATGAATATTTTGTAAACCATAATTCCAGCAATCAGTCCTCCACATTTTACTTATCCTATTAATGTTTTAATTTTCTTATCTTTCAAGCAAAGATGAAATTATCTACCTCAAATTGATACTGTGTATTTTATTGACATATGCCTATAAATTACTTTGATTAGAAACTGACATTTAGCATATCATAGCCATTATGAAACTATTAACATCATAATATGTAATATAAAGTGTGCAAAATCTACTCCACGGATCAATGCACGTGGTATGATTTTAATTTTGCGGACAATATACAGAGAAGACAAATTTAATAACTAATTTTGTACATATATATATATATATATATATATTTGTTAGTTTGCCAAAGTGACCATTTATTTCTTTCATTGTGAGAAAAAGTATAATTAGCGTTAGCAAATAAATTATACAGTGACATAGGCAAACATCTTGCTATTAATTTAGACATATACTTTGCCATCAAATGGATCGAAATAATATATATTTAAGAATAAAATGACAGAATAAGCATCTTAAAAAAGATTAAAGGAGTGAAGACTTCTATGCCTATTTTTAAAGATTATATATTTATAATTCTACATATCCTGTTAATATTTTGAAAAAAATAGATAAAGCAAAAACTAATATTCCAAAGACTCAAGGAAGACAAGGCAAAATTTTCAGAAAGGAAATTATAATCAGAAAAGCTTAAAGGAAAATGTACCTTGGTACACCATGATGCCAACCTTATTTGGAGAGAGCTATCTGATCATTGTGCTTAATCTACTGAAACTAAGCAAGGTGAAAAATGCTACAATTTTGAGTCTGTCCTGAGATGTGAGGCAAATTTTGCTTAATATTCATGGCAACACATCAGCTCACACAGATGCCAGTTCATGAAATCAATGGAAAACAATCTCTTCTCCTTCCTCTCTCCCCCTCCCTGCCTACACTCAGACTTTTATTCTGTGACTCACAGTTCTAAAGCAGAGTTGTATTAACTTTTCACATATGAACTGTATTTCTTGTCCCCTTTTAACTCCCTCATGAGAGGTACAGGCTTCCTCTCCTCAATGTGGAGGACACTTAACAAATACTCAATGCTTCTGCTATGAAACTTCGGGTTCTAGGAAAAAAGGATAAAGGTCAGAAAAATTAGCCTCTTTCTTTATGAAACTATAATCAACAGAACTGGACATAGATTTACGGAATTGTTACATAATTCCACCATGTTTCTTCTTCTAAAAATGGCCAACACAAAAACTTGCTTTCCAATATATATTCACTTGAATTTTCTGTAATACCATTTCTTCTTTTATCTTTCCCTCCCTAGAATCAATTTAATTGGCAGAATTAGCTCCTTTTATTTTTGGACTTTCAGGTCATAGTCTGTCAGCAAGTTAAACATATATAATCACTAGGCTAGCAATTGTGAATGAGGTGAAATGTTTCTTCCAGAGGCAGATTTTAATTATGATTCTATTGGAAGGATATCAGAAGCATAGTAAAACTTATATTCACTATTATTCTCTAAAATAATAGGGGCTTTCATGATTTGTTTTTGCTGAAACCTTTTATTTTCCGTGAAAGAAGAGTTTAAAATATTCAAATGCTACTGATAACCTCTACCAAAATAATTATATTATTTCTTGTAAATCACAATTAATATTTAATCCATGGTAGATGAGTTACTATGATTATGACTAAATATCATCATTTAAAATTCATAAATTCTGCTTACCAGGAACACATGAATAAGCAGTGCCATATGCATTCTCCAAAAGAGTATTATCAAGGATTAAATCAAAGCATTTCCTGCTCTTCCTAAATTACCTCAATTTAATACTATCAGACATCTGGAATATTAGATTTCAACCAAACTTAAAATGTCACAGTTTCTCTGTGAATGATCATTTGTGTGCCATACTATTGATATCAGTGTCCATAGTATTAGAAACAATCTCATTTCAAATTTGCCCACGCTTAACAATAAATAGATTTTTGACCACAAATTAACTGGAATTTTTATAATGGTTAATTGACATAGACCCAAGAACTCCTGTAAGCACACCACACCTCATTTAATTTTCCTTACAATCCTGTGGTTAGGTCATACCATTATCTCTAACATATGAAATAAACTGAAACTCTAAGTTTAACTAAATTATCCAAGATCACCAAGGTGATGATGGAGGGGTTCTATCAAATGCTTCCTCCTATGAACCTACGTCCTTCAATATACAGTTCATGCAACAGACAAGATTGAATTTGAAGCATACCAGGTACTCCCACCCAAAAGACTCTTTCCATAATTAAGTTTCTCCAAAGGCCCACTCCATAATTATGCTTCTTGTCACCAAGATTTTACAGAGTGTCAATAGAATGTCAGCAGGATTTCTGCAGAGGGCATTGTGGTTTGAAGCTTCCTCTTTCTTGTAAGTGCCAGGTTTGCAGACAAAAAGTGTTGATGGAGTTTGTCTCAAAGAGAGCTTATTGATATGCAAAATATACTCTCTGTTTTCTTGGTAAAACTTGTAAAACCTCTGTCTAGTCTAACAATATGGGACCAAGAGTAACTGTTATGTACCCACCCACTGACATGTAACCACCCCACTGAGTATAAAGTTTAAAGAATTTCCAGCCTCAGAGTCCAGCGATTTTTAGGCATTAGCTCCTCTGGACCACTGCAGCTAAAATGAACATGCTTTCCAAGAAATCCTCGGGTGTCCAGCATCATCTGTCCTACATCAAAGTCATGAGAAGGTCAATAAAAGAGAGGATTAAGTATAGAATGATCAATTGTTTCAGTTTGTCCAGGACTGAGGTGTTTCCTGGGATGTGTAACTTTAAGCCTTAAAACCAAGTCCTGAATTGATTGGGATAAACACTTCTTCTGAGAATAAATTAATAACTATAAACTAGTTGAAACAATGCTTGACCCATAGACTCATGGTACTATGCTTTATTGATTAATAATCAATATGGGAAATAAATCTCAAAACTTTAAAGCAAATAGTATATATATATATACACACACATATATATGTATACATATAGTTTTATATATGTAACATTATATAAAATTAAAATTATAGTTACTTATATAAATATACATACATTGTGTATATATATATGTTATGTTATATATTTGATATATATGTGTGTGCCTGTTTATCTGTGAGTGTATATATATATATATAAAATGTTATGATTTCGTTTGTCAGTGATTTGTGTTGAGCTCAGCTGTACACTTTGGTGGGTCTTGGCAGGGCTTACTCATGGAACTGAAGTTACCTGACCTCACTCACATATCTGGTGGTGTTGATTATTGCATGGCAAAATAGGAGTGACAGAGAATATACATTGATTAAACTAGTTTGGACCACTGAATTTGGCAGCAGTTAACAGGTTTCCCATAAGCTAACAATAAGCTCACAACACTCTCATCTCCCCCTAGTCAATTTTCCCACTTTCAAAAGATTATTTCACTACTTCTTATCACTTCTTTTTCTATCTCTCAGGTGATGACTTTGCTACTAATTTATCTGAAACAAATATAAGCAAAACTTTCTTAATCTTCTATCAGACTTCTCACTGTAATAGGTGTTAATATAGGGAAAATGGAGGAATGTCTATGAATCTAATACTGGTTACCACTTCTTGAACTGTGTGCACTCACTCTTCCCTATAGAATAGGTTTGCTCCAGCCATGGATTGGAAAATTTGGAACTATTATGATGGTTATTCTTTCTGAATTTATCTAAAGATTCAACATAATCTTTATTGAAATCTTCATAGGTTTTTATGGGTAGAAATTGACAATCTGATCCTAAAACATATAGAAATGCAAAGATGTAGAAAAGGAAAAATGATTTTGTGAAAGGAGGACATTGTTAGAAAACTCAAACTTCTCATTTTCAAATTTGCTACACAACTACAGTAATTGAGGCAAAGTGATAGTGGTATAAAGGTAGACAAATATAGATCCATGGCACAGAATAATCAAGACATAAATCATTGTATATATATTGATTATCAATTGATAAATTAGCAATTTAATTTACTATTTACAAAATTGCCATGGTACTTCAACTTGGAAAAGCTAGTCAATTCAATGAATGATTAAAAGATAATTGAATATTCACATTCAAGGGACAAATTTAGACACTTATGTTACACCACACTAAAAATTGACTTAAGACATACAAATGGCAAATAGATATATGAAAAAATACTAAACATTACTTAAAGAATGGCATATCCAAGCTACAATGAGTTACGTCAACTCATTTGGAATGACTATAATCAGGAAGATTAAAAAAATTTTTTTAACTGCTGTTGAGAATGTAGAGAAAGGTGAACTCTTATATCCCATAGGTATGAATTACTTTAGTAAATCCATTGTGGAAAACAGTATGAAAGTTTCCATAAAAATTTAAAAAGCTAAAATAGATCTGCCATATGATCCAGTTATCTAACTTCTGGGAATGTATATACAAAGGAAATGAAATTAGAATATCAAAGAGAAAACAACACTTTCATGATTATTGCATCATTATTCACAACAACCAAGCTATGGAACCAACAGTGACATCTATCAGAAGATGAATGGTAAAAAATATATGATATATAAGCATATGTATATATTATATAATCTATTTTATGTAGCCATATTTATGTGTATATATATATATATCACAGATAATAATTATTCAGCCATAAATACAATTAAATCTTGTTATTTATGGTAATAGGATGGAACTGGAAGACATTGTATTGAGTGAAATAAGCCAGGCACAGAAAGACAAATACTGCATATACTCAGTCATTTATTGAAGCTAAGATCGTAGTTTTATAGGAGTGGAGAATAGAATAGTGGTTGTCAGAAAATAGAAAGAGTTGGGGAGAAAGGGATAGGGAGAGATTACAAAATGGGTACCAAAATACATTTAGATAAGAATTAGTCCTAGTGTTCCATAGCAGTTAGCCAATTGTAGTTTACAATAATTGATACTGTATTTGAAAATAACTATAAAAGAACTTGGTGATGTTTCCCAACACACACAAATGATATGTTTGAAGAAGATGGAAATATTCTTTACCCCCATTTGATCATTACACATTGTATACAGCCATTATGGTATTCTACCCCATAGATATGTATAATTATTATGTTCTAATTAAAAAAATAAAATAAAAACAAGGAGATTCATCAGTATGTGTAATGATCAGAAGCTTCTCATCAGTTAAACCTTCAAACCCAGTATGACCTTCATGAGTTTTGGTCTCTATATCAGCATTTCTCAACCTTAACCCTATTAACATTTGAATGTATAATTCTTTTTTTTGTGAGGACTGACAAGTACCTTGCTGGATGTTTAGTAGCATCTCTGGTCTCTCTAGTAATAAACCCCCTCAATCTATTATAGGGGTGATCCATTTCATCTTTTGAATATAGCTCTGAGGCTTATTTTTAAAAGGGACAAGTCTTCCTTTTTGTCTTCTCCCTTTCCTGCTCCATAACCTGGGGGCAGGGAACAAGATTACCTTGAGTTATCTCTGCTCCACAGGAAGGCAATATCTTCCTGAGGATCTAGGATGGGAATATCTCCCAAATTAACAAGTGAATCCTAGCACACCATCAGGCACCCTGGGACCCCCTGTCAGGGCACACCTGGAATGTAGCCTTTGAATAGCTCCTTTAAAATCCCCCTGTTCCTCCTGGTGGGCAGAATCACAGTCTCTGGGACTGGAGTCCCCTGTTCTTCTCCTTTGTTAGCAAAGCAACAAACTTCTTTTTCTCAAATTTGCGTCCTCATTATTGAATCAGGCATCAGGGACAAGGACTGAGCTAGTTGTATGTCTATTTATCTTTTTCTATTGACTCTGGGTACAAATATTTTTTAAATGACTTTAACATACTGAAAATAAGAATATTCTAACTGAATATTTCACTGTACATAGAGTGTTCACTGCAGATGAAGTATTACAAACTAGTAATGAGATAGATTTAAAATAATAAAATAGATTCCACATGTAGTTGGGGACCAATCTTGTCATTTTAGGGACATGGTTTGTATAACATGGAGAGAAAATTCTGCTACTCTAACAGTTACTGGGAAACTATAAAGCAATTCTAATGAATTTCTATAGTAAAAATAGTCAAAATTCTATTTTCATAGATGTCTCAATATTGAGTTCTCTCATTTAAACCAGGAGGTTATTTGATAAAATTATGTCATCATACTTCATAATCCAAAGCATTATAGGTTTAGATTTTATAAGTATCTATTCCTAGGTGTGGAATCTTTAGGGAATGAGTTCATTCTAAAGTTATGTTGTGGAAGTAAGGTGACAAATTTGTTTGCTACCTAAAGATTAATCAGCAGACTATATTTTGCAAGTAGTAAGCTATTTATACCATTTCCCCCCAGGTTTCTCTCTCCTTAGGTCCTCTATTCTGGGATTTCCAGGAAACATAGTTTGCTGTCCACTATCAAAATCCAGAAAGAGACTCTGAGACAAGGATTCATCTAAAAATGATTTGCTAGAAAATATTACTGGGAAAGTGTTAGGGAAATGTAAAAGATGAACCAGTATAGGGAAAGACTTAAGCAAGGGTGTAGTACTTAGCAAATCCCCATGGGGAGAGAGAGAGATTATTTATCACACTTGAGAGTTGGTTACTCCATCATGGCCCAGGAGAGCTGGGGTATTTATATTCCCCCATACTAATCAGTTATTTGTTAAACATCTTCTGAAGAGAAAGAGGACATTAACTTCCCAGGCACTTCTGGCAGCTTACGGACAGTCATCAAAACAGAGACCCAGGTGCTGATGGTTGGGAAAGCACACAAATTCTTGGTATACCTAAAAATGGAAAAAGGCCCCAAAATGTAAAATAATGCTAGGGGATATTCCCAAGCACTAATAACTTCAGCTATTACATCCATTTTCTTTATGGTTGTTTTTATGGGGGGGGGGGTGATAGTGATGATTATCCCCAGTTAATCAGGAGCTCGGTCACAATTGGTCTTATTTTTATGAGAATAGTGTTTCCTTTTTCTTTTATCTAAGTATGGGCATGATGTACATATGCGATAAATGAGAAATCTACTGTAATCTAGAAACAGTGTTTCTTCATGAAAAGGTATATTCCTTCCTCCCCTGTGTTTCTACCTTTTTTTGTTTGTTTGTTTTTGGTAACAGGGATTGAACCCAAGGGTGCTCAACCACTGAACCCCATCTCCAGCCCCTTTTTAATTTTTTTTTTTTTTTTTGAGACAGGTTCTTTCTAAGTTGCTTAGGGCTTCACTAAGTTGCTGAGGTGTTTCTGCTTTTGATGTCATCACTTGAGGCTGTGGTTCTTGGAGCCACTACAGCCACCAGAGCATCATTCATGAAAGACTGAAGGAGTGTGGGTACAAGAAGATACTGTTGAATGACAGATGCAAACCAGAGACTGTCAATCTTAGGACCTCTAGCCAAATAAACAGCAATGAATGTCATTTTACCCTAAGTCAGAAGTCCTCAATCTAGAATATGTGTACTTCAGGTTCAGACAAAAACTTCCCTACAATAGAAAAGGGTCTTCAATTTGAAGAGACCCCAGCTGCAACTCAACACCCTTACAACATACTGCCAATACCTGGTGGGTTCCAATATTAAACGACCTGGAAAGAATCTTCTCCAATCCGAGTACTTTAGGAAGGAGGAATATTGAATGCATTTTTGTTTTTCATTCCTAGTTTAGTGTACTTTCATCTATTTTTATTTACTTATTTTTAATTCTTCAATTGGATATTTTTCTCTCAAACTTTCCCTCTTTTCATTCTCATTTTCTTTATCTTGCTGCTTCTTTTCCCTCTTTCCCAATCCTCTTTATTTTATTACTACTTTTCTATTTATTAATTGTTAACATTTTAGTTTTCTCTACATGATTTTTGTTTCTTTCTTTTCTATTGTTACTAGTGGTAGAGCTGTGGTTTTATTAGATTTTAATATATTTTCATATTTGATTGGTCTTGTATCGTCACAGTTACCACAGTTTGTTTTGTCCTTTCTGAGCAATACTTGGAATTGAGAATTCAAGAGAAGGCTGCTAATTAAGAAGGTAATTGCATTAAAGTGGAAAAGACAGCCACCCCAACACAACTACCAACATAGAAACACAGGAAAAATGAGAAAAACCAAGGCAACATGACTCTCTCAAGTTTTAGTCAGCTTTTTTGATGCTGCAAATAAAAGACAATTTAAAAAGAGGATACACTTATTTTAGGGCTCATGGTTTCAGAGGTCTCAGCACATAGACAGCTAACTCCACTTCTCTGGTTCCAAGGTGAGGCTGAACATCACTGTGAAAAGTGTAGCAAAGGAATGCAGCTGGCAACATGACATCAGGAAGCAGAAAGAGACTAAGCTTATGTCACAAAATATAAACCCCAAAGGTATTCCCCCAATGACCCACCTCCTCCAGCCACATCATAATGGCCTACCATTACCAAGCTATTAATCTCTATCAGCAGATTAATGCAATGATTTGGCTCTCATAACCAAATATTTTCACCTCAAAATTTTCTTGTGTTGGGGCTCACATGAGCTTTCGAGTGATATCCCACAGCTAAACTGTAACATTCAAAGTTTCATAACTCTTTAGTAATTAAATCCAAAGATTCCAAAGTGGATGAAATGCTGGAAAAATAATTCAAAAGATTTTAAAGGTGATCAAGAAATTTAAAGAGGGTACAAATAAAAACCTGAATGAACTATGGAATAGGAAAGAGCAATTCAGTAAAGTGATGAAGAATCTGAAAAAGTACCAGATATATTGGAAATGAAAAGTTCAATAAGTCAAATACAAATTCAGATGACAGCATAACCAACAGACTAGATAAGTGGAAGAAAATATCAGGGTTTGAGGACGAGGTTGATGAATTATCATATTCAGACAGAAATAAAGAAAACTGTATTATGAACAGGACATATAAAACCTATGGGACACAATTAAGACACCAAACTAATGAATAGTGGGTTTAGACAAAAAGAGTTGAGATAAAGGCTAAAGTCTTGGAAAATCTACTCAGTAGAATGACAATTTCCCAAATACTGGAAAATATGTGGACATCCATGTACAGAAGGCATTTTTTTGTAACCATCGAAGGTGTGTTTATTTAGGAAAAGAGACCAAAGCACATTAAGAATAGGGAGCCTTGTGTGTGTTTTTTTTTTTATATAAAACAAAATTTTATTTTATTAATTTTTAAAATTTATTTATTTTGATCCATTGTAAACAAATGGGGTACAACTTGTTTCTCTGGTTGTACATGAAGTAGAGGCATACCATTTGTGTAATCATACATTAACATAGGGTAATGATGTTTGTCTCATTCTTTTATTTTTCCTTCCCCTCACACTCCTCTTTTCCCTCTATATAATCCATCCTTCTTCCATCCTTGCCTCCCTCCCACATCCCATTACATATCATCATCTACTTATCAGAGAGATCATTAGTCCTTTGTTTTTTTTGGAATTGACTTATCTCACTTAGCATGATATTCTCCAACTTCATCCATTCACCTGAAAATGCCATAATTTTATTCTTCTTCATGGCTGAGTAATATTCCATTGTGTATATATACCAGAGTTTATCGATTCATCAATTGAAGGACATCTAGGTTGGTTCCACATTCTGGCTATGGTGAATTGAGCAGCAATGAACATTGATGTGGCTGTATCTCTGTAGTATGCTGATTTTAAGTCCTTTGGGTATAGGCCAAGGAGTGGGATAGCTGGGTCAAATGGTGGTTCCGGTCCAAGTTTTCTAAGGAATCTCCATACTGCTTTCCAGAGTGGCTGCACTAATTTGCAACCCCACCAGCAATGCATGAATGTACCTTTTCCCCCACATCCTGTCGATTGCTTGTATATCTTCTTCTGTGAAGTGTCTGTTCATTTCCTTAGCCCATTTGTTGACTGGGTTATTTGTATTCTTGGTGTAAAGTTTTTTGAATTCTTTATAGATTCTGGAAATTAGTGCTCTATCTGAATATGTGTGGCAAATATTTTCTCCCACTCTGTAGACTCCTGCAGAAGGCATTTAGATTCCCAAATACATGTGAACATAAAAGAGCCTCTCCACATTGTATTATAAATTGCTAAAAACTACAGAACAAGGAGCTGGCATTGTGGCTCAGTGGTAAAGAGCTTGCCTAACGTGTGCGGCACTGGGTTTGATCCTCAGCACCACATAAAAATAAATAAATAAAAATAGTTGTAAAATATATTAAAAAATAAGAGACCCAGAATAGCCAAAGCAATCCTCAGCAAGAAGAGTAAAGCAGGAGGCATCACAATACCAGTACTTGAACTATACTATAGAGCTACAGAAACAAAAACATCATGGTATTGGCAACAAAATAGGCAGACCAATGGTACAGAATAGTGGATATGGAGACACACACATAAGTACAGTTATTTCATAGTAAACAAAGGTGTCAAAACATACAATGGAAAAAAGAGAGCCTCTTCAACAAATGGTGCTGGCAAAACTGGAAATCCATAGGCAGCAAAATGAAATTAAACCCCTATCTCTCACCTTGCACAAAACTCAACTAAAAATGGATCAAAGACATAGGAATTAGATCAGAGAACCTACACCTAATAGAAGAAAATGTAGGCCCAAATCTTCATCATGTTGTCTTAGGATCAGACTTCCTTAACATGATTCCCAAAGCACAAGAAATCAAAGCAAGAATCAATAAATGGGATGGACTAAAACTAAAAAGCTTCTTCCCAGTAAAGGAAACAATCAATAACATGAAGAGACAGTCCACAGAATGGGAGAAAATCTTTACCACATGCACTTCAAATGGAGCACTAATCTCCAAGATATATAAAAAAACTCAAAAAACTTAATTCCAAAAAAAATAAACAACCCAATCAATAAATGGGCTAAGGAACTGAGCAAACACTTCACATAAGAAAAAATACTATTAGGCAACAAATATATGAAAAAATGTTCAACATCTCTAGCAGTTCAAGAAGTACAAATCAAAACTACTCTAAGATTTCATCTTACTCCAGTCAGAAAGGCAATTATCAAGAATATAAGCAACAAGTGTTGGTGACAATGTGGGGAAAAAGGTACACTCATTCATTGCTGGTGGGATGACAAATTGGTACAACCACTCTGGAAAGCAGTACAGATATTCCTTAGAAATCTTGGAATGGAAACACCATTTGTCCCAGCTATCCCACTCCTCAGTCTATACCCAAAGGACTAAAATTCAGCCTCTACAATGATGCAGCCACATCTGTTTATAGCAGCTCAATTCACAACAGCTAAACTGTGGAACCAACCTTGATACTCTTCAATGGATGAATGGATAAAGAAACTATGGTATATATACACAATGTAATGTTACTGAGGCTTAAAGAAGATGAAATTATGGCATTTGCAGGTAAACAAATGGAGTTGGAGAATATCGTGCTAAGCAAAGTAAGCCCATCACCAAAAACCAAAGGCCAAATATTTTCTCTGATAATGGATGCTGATCTATAATGGGGTGGGGGGAAAGGGAAGAATGGAGGAACTTTGGATTGGGGAGAAGAGACTGAGGGGAGGGGTTGGGGGGATGGGGATGGGAAGACTGGTAGAATGAGATGAACATTATTACCCTATGTATGTGCATGATTGCACAAATGTTGTGACTCCGCATTGTGTACAAGCAGAGAAATGAATAGTTGCGGTCCTTTTGTATACAATGAGTCAAAATGCATTCTGCTGTCATGTATAACTAATTAGTACAAATTTTAAGAACTACAGAACAGATAACATTGGAACATGCAAGAGAGAAATGACTTACAAAGCAAGTCACTTTTCTAGGCAAACACATTAGAATAATAGCAGAATTCTCAGGAGAAACTCTAAAGGCCAGAAGAGGAAGGTATGATCAATTTCAAGCTCTGAAAGAAAATAACTGCCAACCTAGATTACAATATCCATGAAAGTTATCCTCCAGAATGGAATAAGAAATAGACATTCCAAGATAAGCATAAATTAAACACATTCCTGACCACTAAACCAACATTATAAAACATACTTAAAGGAATTCTAGACACTGAAGAGGAAGCAAGACAAACACAATTGCAGGTGCATGGGATAGGATAAATCTTACTAGCAGAGTAGACAGGCAAATGTCAATCAGAGAAGACTAAAACATGACTAGCTCACTAAAGTTTTAAACCACTAATTAATAAGAGAAAAAGAAATAAACATAGCTCAAAATGACCAGAAGGAAATTAACAAAATGACAGGGAAAACTATGTACCTTTCAATAATAACCCTAAATTTAAATGGTCTTAATTCTCCAATTAAAAAACACAGATTGACTGATGGGATTAAAAAACAAGACTGAACACTATGCTGCCTGCAAGAAACTCAACTCTCCTGCAGTGATATACAGAGTGACAGTGAAGGGATGGAGAAAAATATTCCAATTAAATAGAACCCAAAAAGAAGCAATTGTAGCTATATATCCCGCAAAACAGACATTAAGCCAAAATTGGTTAGATGAGACAAAGAAGGTCACCATATATTGATAGGGGGATCAATTCATTAAGAAGTTATGGATCCAAGATGATGGACTAGAGGGAGGCTCCATTCCTTGTCACTCCGTAACTCCGGTTTCAAGAAGATATCTGTTTCTCGGTGAGGCAGATTTTGCTGCTTATTGATCCCCTGCTGTTTACCCCATTTGTCTGCTGTAATCACCTGCAGCCTGCCAGCATATTGACGCGCTTTTTGAGTTAAGATTGCTCACTGTCAGGCGCCTATCATTCGCCATTTGCCTGCCTCTCACCTGTCCATCGCCTGCCTTATTCCTATCCATCACCCAACGCCTGAGGTTCACCTCCCCATCGTCCAACAACAGTTCAGCAAACTGATGGCCGACCAGTGGAGCACCGGCTGCCTGCTGTTGCCTGGAAGTTCACTGTTACAGCACCTGCAGGTTTGATTACACGTGGCTGCCACTGAGTATAGAGAATCATTAGGGACTATGACAAAAATCTCATAGTCCAATAAATTGCAGAACACAGAAATGAACAAATTTCTCAATACACATAATCGACTGAAAGTGAACCAAGAGGGTATAAAAAATCTTGACAATGACGGATAAAAGAACTATAGAACAATACCCTTTGTGAATATAGATAAAAAATATCCTCAATAAATGCTTGCAAATTAAATTCAACATCACAACTAAAATAACTTATATTATGATCTTTTTATTCCATCTGCATAGTTTGGCTCAACATATACAAAAAATAAATGTAATTCACTACATAAATAAAGAATAAAAACCACATGATCATTTAAGCAACCCTTTTTTAAATATCTAAAGTATTTATTGAGGTGCTTGGTCTTACACAGTTGTAGAATGTGATTAAAAGACTTTTTTCTTCTTATTCCTTTATGAAATCTGCAGTCTAAATCAAAACTGTCTTTGACCATGAGTTGTTTGTATGTATGTCTTTACATTAACTTCTTTTCCACTGTATTGAGAGAATCACTTTTGTTTTCAAATTACTTACTTGATTCTAAAAGAAACGGTTATGAAAAATAAGTTTACATTAGTGAATGGTTGCTTCTCTAGATGCAAAATCAAACATCCCTTCTTGAAAAAACTCTGAATAAACTAGGTACAGAATTATCACACCTCAATATAATAAGGGCTAAATAGGACAAATGTCGCCAACATCATACTTACTGTGGAAACACTGAAAGCATTTCCATTTTTTTTTTCATAAAAACATAAATGAGACAAATGTGCCTAGTCTCAAAATTCTAATTCAATATAGTACTGGAAATTTTAGGCAGAGCAATTAGGAAATTGAAAAAAAATAAAAAGGATATAAATAGTAAAGAAGGAAGTCCAATTATCCCTATTTGCAGATAATGTAATTCTGTACCTAACAAACCTTAAGGAATCCAGTGAACATCTATTAGAAATATTAAAAACATTTAGCAAAGTAGAAGGATAAAAAATTAACATATGGAAATTGGTAGCTTTTCTATACACTAATTGTGCACCCAGTGAGAAATAAATCAGAAAAACTATTCCATTCACATAGTTTCAAAAAATACCCAGAAATAAACCTAACCAACGGGGTAAAAGAACTCTACAATGAAAAGTATCAAAAGTTAAGGAAAAATATGGAAGACACTGTAAATGGAAAGACTTCCTATGTTTCTGGTATTGGAAAATTAATATTGCTAAAATGAACATAGTACAGAAAAGGATCTACAGATTCATTGCAATCTCCATGAAAATACATATGACTTTCTCCACAGAACTAAAAAAAATCCTAAAATTCATATAGAAGTATAAAAGACCCCAAATAGACAAAGCAATTCTGAGGAAAATGAGCAATGCTGGAGACATCACTATACCTGTCTAAAAATACACTATAGCTTTGGAGAAAAGGTAGCCTCTTCAACAAATGGTGCTGGGAAAACTGGAAATTCATAGGTAGCAAAATGAAATTCTCCTGTCTTGCCTCCTTCCTGCACAGAAGTCATTTCAATGTGGATCAAGGACCTAGGCATTAGATCAAAGTCCCTGCACTTACTAGAAGTAAAAGTAGGCCCAAATCTTCATCATGGTGACTTAGGAACTGAATTCCTCAACAAAACTCCTAAAGCACAAGAAGTAAAATCAAAAATCAATAAATGGGATGGTATCAAACAAAAAGGCTTCTTCACTGCAAATGAAATAATCAAGAATGTGAACAGAGAGCATACAAAAGGGGAGGAAATCTTTGCCACCTGCACCTCAGAAAAGAACATTAATCTCCAGGCTATATAAAGAACTCAAAAAATTTAACACCAAAAAACACAAATAACCTAATCAATAAATGAGCAAAGGAACTGAACAGACACTTACAGAAGAAATACTGTTGTTCAACAAATATATGAAATAATGTTCAATATCTCTAGTAATTAGAGAGATGCATATTAAGACTACACTGAGATTCCATCTTACTCCTGTCAGAATGGCAATTATTAAGAATATAAGTAACAATAAATGTTGACAAAGATGTGGGGAAAAAGGTACACTCATACATTGCTGGTGGGACTACAAATTAGTGCAGCCACTCTGGAAAGCAGTGTGGAAATTCCTCAGAAATCTTGGAATGGAACCACTATTTGACCTAGTTATTCCACTCCTCAGCCTATATCCAAAGGACTTAAAATCAGCATACTATAGTGATACACCCACATCAATGTTTATAGCAGCTCAATTCACAATACCTTATCTATGGAACCAACCTAGGTGCCCTTCAATAGATGAATTGGTAAAGAAAATGTGGTATACATACACAGTGGAATATTACTCAACCATAAATAAGAATGAAATTATGGCATTTGCCAGTAAATGGATGGAACTGGAGACTATCATGCTGTTTTAGGCAACTTTTTCATTCCTGTGACTAAAAGAATCTGACCAACACAATTTTAGAGGAGAAAAGGTTTATTTGAGGTCTCAGTTTCAGAGGTCTTAGCCCATAGATAGCTGGCTCCATTCCTTGGGGCTCTAGGTGAGGTAGAACATCATGGCAGAAAAGCATGGAAGAGGGAAGCAGCTCACATCATCAGGAAATACAGAGTCCACTCACCATACAAATATATATACCCCAAAGCCATACCCAAATTCCCTTCCTCCAGTCACACCCTACCTGCCTCCAGTTACCACTCAGTTAATCCCATCAGAGACTAATTCACTGAGTAGGTTAAGACTCTCAAAACCCAATCATTTCTCCTCTGAACCTTCTTACATTGTCGTACACATGAGCTTTTGGGGGACACCTCACATCCAAACCATAACACATGCTAAGTGAAACAAGCCAATCCCAAAAATCCAAAGGTTGAATGTTCTGTCTGATATGTGGATACTAACACACAATGGCAGGGGTGGTAGACTAGAAGTTCATTGGATTAGACAAAGGGGAGTGAAGGGAAGGAAGGGGTGATAGGAATAGGAAAGACAGTAAAATCAATCTAACATAAGTTTCCTGTGTTCATATATGAATACACAATCAGTGTAACTGCACATTGCATACAACCACAAAAATGAGAAGTTATACTCCATGTATGTATGGTATGTCAAAATACATTCTACTGTCATATATATATATATATAGAGAGAGAGAGAGAGGAGAGAGAGAGAGAGAGAGGGAGAGGGAGAGAGAGAGAATAAAAAATAAATAAAAATACATCATAGAACCATTGTAACAAAATCAGCATGTTGTTGGTAATAATAACAGACACGTAGAAGAGTGTAATAGAATAGAGGACCCAGGAATAAATCCACTTATGTACAATCAAGTGATTCTCAACAAAGTAGTCATAAATATGCATTGGAGAAAGGACAGGCTTTTCATCAAAGTATATTAGGAAAACTGAAAATCCACATGTAAATTGAAACTGTATCTGTATTTCTCACCTGTGCAAAAGCAAATCCAGAATGAATCACAAACTTTAAGATGTGTAAAGTTGAAATTAATAGAGAAAAATACAGGGGAAACACATCAAGATACTGTTATAGACAATGATTTCAAGAATAGGACTCCACTAGTTCAGGAAATAATAGCAAAACAAAAAAAAAGTGACAAATGGGATTACATAAAATTTAAAAAGCTTTCGGGCTGGGGATATAGCTCAGTTGGTAGAGTGCTTGCCTGGAAGCATGAGGCCTGGGTTCAATCTCCAGCACCGCAAAAAAAAAAAAAAAAAAAAAAAAAAAAAAAAAAAAAAAAAGAAGCTTCTGCTTAGCAAAGAAAATAATCAACAAAGAGGAGAGAGAGTCTACACAATAGAAGAAACTATTTGCCAGATATTCATATGATAGAGGATCAATATCCAGAAAGGAACTAAAAAAAGCTAACACAAAAAGAACAAGTAAGTCAATCAATAAATGGACAAATAAGTTGAATAGTCACTTTTCAAAAGAATTATAAAGGACCAATAATTTCATGTGAAAAGATATTCAACATTCCTAGCCATCAGAGAAATGTAAATCAAAACTACACTGAGATTCTATCTCACCACAGTGAGAATGGATGTTATCAAAGAAATAAAAAATAACAAATGCTGGCCAAGACTGGGGAGGGATTTCTCACCAACACTGTTGGGGGAGAATGCCAAATAGTACAGCCACTATGGAAATCAGTATGGAGGTTCCTCAAAAAATAAATAGAACTATAATATTATCCAGTTATCCCACTCCTAAGGGTATACTCAAAGGAATTAAAGTCAGCATATAATAAAGATACTTACATATACAAATTTATCATGGCATTATGCAGAATAGAGAAATTATGGAATTAGCCTATATTGCCATCAACAGATGAATGGATAAAGAATATGTGCTCTATATACACAATGGAATATTATTCAACTATATAGAATGAAATCTTGTAATTCAAAGGAAAATTAATAGAACTGGAGATCTGTATTAAGCAAAATAAGTCAGCCTCAGACAAGAAACAGACTTCCTCTCATATGTGGGTTCTAGAAGAAAACAAAAAAGATTACATGGATGTAGAAGTGGGACTATTTGGGAAGAGGAAGAGGACCAGAAGGAGAAGTAGAGGGGTACAAGAGAGTAACAGGGAGAGTTTATACAACAAATCTGTTATATGCATATATGAAAATGACACAAATCAGATTATTTTATACAACTAATATGTACTAATAATTATAATAGATTTTTATCTCCTTTGGTGGTATGTATATGCATGTCTGCATATATGTTAAGAACACATGTAATCTATTTTTTTAATGTGTTTAAGTACAATTTTTTTGAATTTTAATTATACCTCAAGAAAGGTACAAAATATAGGTTCATATAAGTGTGACAAATGGAAAGGGAAGCAGGGATTTGATAAATTTCTGAAAGGGTCATTAATTTATATAATGAATTAATATTTATAATAAATATTATGAATAAGAAATTAATAGCACTAAAATTAATAGTGATAAAATTAATAGTAAATTATGAATTCCCCAGTGAGTACTAAATAAACTGCATGGGACCCCTGTGGATATCAATCACAGGATTAGAGGGGACAAAATGATTTTACTTCCTACTTTTCTCACTTCCAGAAGAGAGCTGCTGCTCCCACCCTAGAAAATTGAGGAAAGAGCGCATTTGAAATCAGTCAGGAAAAGCCTTTTTTCTAAAAAACACATGTGAACAGAAACATGAGTGAAATATATAAGTGAATCATGTATGCCACAGAGTTTGGGCATCTAGAAAGAAAGAGGAGCAAATAAAAGTGCTTCCATTTATTTCACTCTTTTTAAGATGGTATGTTTAAAGTTTTTAATTATTATTCTATTAAATATGAACAGCTGACTTTAATGCATTATCAACTTTTGTTTACTATGTTTCATATTTTTTCCATGTTATTTATTTATTCATAATCAGGAATACATTTTTGTTTTTCTCTCTTTCCTTTAATTGAACCAATTTAGTTTTCTATATCCATTAATTTTTTTAGCTTTTCTCATTTCTTTGCTAGCTTTTAAATTCCTCTATTTCTGTTCTTCCATAAATCCCTTGTACCTTTTGTAAATTAATATATTTAAAATTTAATATATTTATAGTTATATAAATATATAAACAATATGTGCATATTTGTGTAGTGTGTGCATATATGTATGTCCATGTATATCCTGCTGTATATGTATTTCATTCTCTTGCCCAACTCCTCCAACACTTGATACAGCAATCAGTTATTTTTTAGTCACAGATTCTAAAACAAAATTACTACACTGTGCAACATAAAAGACATTAATGGAATAATAACTTGTCTTTTCAAATATACTACAGTTATGTGAGTTATATGCATTGTTATCACTTTTATAGGGTTCATGCTCTTTTTCCATGTAGTCTCCAGTCAACCTGCCATTCTCTACATTGAAAGATGAGGCATCTTCTGGATAGCGGTATTGGACATCACCTTTCCTATTGCTTAAAACTTTGAGATCGGAACAAATCTCATAGCAATTTCTATAAGAAAATGAAAGTAGTGATGCTCAGCAATAATTGAAGGTGAACTGGAGTAGAGGGCTTTTGGTAGTATTCATTTTATGTTTATGAATCTTTCACTTCTCTCTCCTCTTTTCTTTTTGCTGTCCCTGTTCTCCCCTACAGAGCTCACAGCATTGCCAGTTTTATTGTTTGAAGAACTAGGAGTTCTTAAGTTTTCTTCTGTAAATCTTTCAGATTGTGATTTCTCTTATAAATCTGTCCTGTAGAGATGAGAGCCACTGAAGATCAGGAGGCAAAAGGCGTCAGGGGTTTTGTGTGCACGCTCTTTCTACCCAGTGTCTCAGGCTCAGTAGGGACATTTTGGTAGATAGGAATATGAAAGAAAGAAAAAATAGTATGATAATGCTGTTAACCTGAAATCAGTAATGTTAGGACTCACTATGGGGGGAAATATGAAACTAAATTTAAGCCTGATTTTACAAATGTACTTACTTAAGTTCTTATGTTTGTTTATATATGAAACATACCCATTCAGTTAAGACACAACAAAAATACACCAACACCTGCTTTTTCTATTTGATACTGAAAAGTCCTTTCATTACATTTTATACTAGGTGTTTACATTTTTGGGGCGTGTGTGTTATGTCTTTCCTTTGCACATGTCATAAAAATTCTTAATTCAAAACAGTTGAAACTGAAAATATGCAGTTAATTTCAAAATATCACTGTTAAACTCTTATAAACAAAATTATTTCACAAATGATTTAAAAACATTAAAATGAATAAATTCCAAAACACTGACAACACTAGATGCTGGGAAGAATGTGGAGCAACAAGAACTGTAGTTTGTTGCTGCCACCAGCAACACAAACTTGTGCAGTCACTTTGGAAGACAGTTTGGTCATTTCTTTCAAGGTGAACGAAAGTTTTAACACATGATCTAACAATCCTGGTCCTTAGTATTTATGCAATGGAGATGAAAGCTTACCATCTACGCAAAACCTACACAAGGATGCTTATAGCAGCTTTATTCATAATTGCCCTAATGTGGGATTTACACAGGTATCCTTGAGTGAATGGATACTCCTAGGTGAATGAAAACAAACTGTGGTAAACCCAGACAATAGAACATGCTTTTGTGATTTAAAAAGGGCTATCATGCCATGAAAAAATATACACATTGCTCAGAAATCAGTCTTGCTATGTACTGTGTGATTCCAATTATATGTCATATGAAAATAATAGAATGAAATTGGAATAACAGAGGAATAAATAGAGCACAGAGGATTTAGGGACAATGAATCTATCTTGTATGATACTGTAATGGTGGATATATGACATTATACATTTGTCAAAAGCCTATAACTATATAACACACAGTGAACCCTAATGAAATCTATGGACTTTAGTGAATGATAATGTAACAATATTGACTCATTAATTGTAACAAATGTACTGCACTGATGCTAGATGTTAATGGTAAGGGGACACTAGGAGGGAAATGGGTGGAAAGAGTGGTATATGAGAGTCTCTGTACTTTCTGCTCAATTTCTCTTTAAACATAAAACTGCTTTAAAAATAAAATATATTAATTAAAATGCATCTGATATGTTAGTGGTTATTAATGTTTGCAAGAATTTCCAGTAATAAAATATTTCTCTTATAAGAGCTGTTTTTTTTTTAAAGATACAGTTATATTTATGGGACATTAACAATCCCATAAATGTATGGAGACAAAGTTTTAAAATGTATCTACTAAAATGTTAGTAGTCTTGTGTCTGGACTGTAAGTTATTTTAATATTCTTGCTTATATTATTTTTATATTTCCAAAATTAAATAGGATGAAGTATATGTTTTATTATTTTGTTATGCCACATTATGGCATTAGAACATAAATAATATGTAAAAAATAAAGTTTTGTGAATATCCTTCTAACCTCTTGCTCTTATGACTTCCTCCCAAGGGAATCATTTTTAAAAATATATTTTTGCATCCATATTTTCTTCATGTGCATAAAATAAATGAGACCAAACATACTTACTCTTCAGATATTTGATTTAACATCTTTTTCTGTCAAATAATTTCCCTACATTTATCTCATTCTTTATAATAGCTGCATACCAACTTGTGTTACAATTGTACATGAAAACATCCTTAGTGATATGTTTACTTTGTTTCAACATTTAAATCAATGCAAACTATAACGCAATACATATTTTTAAAGCAACACATATAATGCAATGCATAATTTTAAGTTTTTACATATATATCCCTACAGAATAGATTATTAGTTATGTACTTGCAGTGTCATTCCATTATTATTTCAAAATTTTGGTTGATCTTACCAAATTCACTTTTCCAAATGTATCAGCAATGTTCACCCTGATCAATTTTATGTAAGAAAGTTAGATTCTTTACTTCTTTGCACTATGTGGAATGATCAAACTTTTAAATCTATGATGAGCTGAGGGTCAAAATAATCTTATTTTATTTGAGAATCTCAAGTTTTATTCAATGTATATAACCTGATGATTTGGTGTTTTATCCATATTTTGTAATGGTTACCACAATCACATTTAGACGTTCATCACAACTCATGTATAATTAGAACTACTGAACATATTCTTTATGACTAAAAGTTTATATACTTTGACAGAAAGCATATCCCCACTATTTTACCACATCCCATCTCACTGTACCTGGTAACCACCTTTCTAATATCTACTTCTGAGTTCAACTTTTTTAGATTTCACATGCAATTAAGATCATACAGTATTTGTCATTCTGTACCTAGCTTATTTAAATTAGCATTATTTCTCCCAGGCTTCGTGTTGTTGCAAATGGTAAGACTTCCTTATTTTTATGGTTGAGTAATATTCCATTGTACACAAGCACCATATTTTCTTTTTCAGTTCATCAGTTGATAGACACTTAGGTTATTTCCATCTCTCCGCTACTGTGGATAACGCTGCAATAATACGGGAGTGCAGATTTCTTTTCAATAAACGAATTACAAAGTTTGGGATATATGTAAAAATAAATGGCATTGCTAGATAATATTCGAGTCTTATTTTTAATTTTTTGAAGAAGCACCATATTGTTTTCATTACATTCCCATCAAGAGTATGCAAGGGTTCCCTTTTACCACACCCTTGCCAACACTTGTTACTTCTTGCTTTTTCATAAGAGGCATTCTAATAGGTGTGGCATGATATGTTGTTTTTGATAGGCATTCTATAATGATTAGTGATGTTGAATTTCTTTTCATAAACCTGTTGTGTATTTTTGTGTTTTCTTTGGAACAGTATCTTTTCAGGTCCCTGAACCATTTTTAATTCAAGTTAGAGCAGAAATGACAGCTCAGAAATAAACTCACTTACATATAATTGACCAACCTTTTATAGTCATGTCAAGAATACACAATGAGGGCTGGGGATATAGCTCAATTGGTAGAGAGCTTGCCTTGCAAATACAAGACCCTGGGTCCAAATCCCCAGCACCACAAAAAAAAAAAAAAAAAAAAGAATACACAATGAAGAAAGGGAAGTCTCTTTAATAAATAATATTTGTAAAATTGCATTTCCACATGCAGAAGAATGAAACTGTACCCTTATCTTACACCATATAAAAATTATTAAAAGGGATTAAAGATCTGAATGTAAGGTCTGAAACTATAAATTCTCGGAAGAAAAAATAGGGAGAAAGATTATTAATATTGGTCTTGGCAGTGATTTTTTTGAATATGACACGAAAAGCACAAGCAACAGAAGCAAAACAAGTAAGTGTGTCTACATCAAACTAAGTATTTATCCTTGTTGATTTAAAGTTTTAAGAATGTTGTGGTAATGACCATTTGTGTTTGGTATATGTTGCAAATATATTTATATGTTGCAAATATTTTTCCATTCATTTCTTGCCCTTTTAATTCATGAATTTTGCCTTTTGTTTTACATTATGATATTATTTTCAGGAAGTCAAATTTGTTCAGCTTCATGAAAAGTTTATTTCCCAAGATTCTCTCTCCCTATCTCCCTCTCAGTTTGACTTTCTTAAGGAGGATGGCTATTCACTAAATGTGATAAAATACTTCTGTTCTATGGTAACTTTCATACTTTTGTTCTTTATATTTAAATAATCACATTTATTATAAAGGAGGGGAGGGGAAGAAGAGAAGTTCACTTGATTAGACAAATGGGAATGAGAGGAAGGGAGGGGGATAGGGATAAAAACAACAGTAGAGTAAATCTAAAATTATTTTCCTGTGTACATATATGAATACACCACAGTGAATCCCACCATTGTGCTCACCCACAAGAATGGGGTTGTAATTAGAATAAGATATATTCCATGCTTATATAATTTTATCAAAATGGATTCTACTGTCATGAATAATCAAGAGGAACCAATAAAAATAAATAAACAAATACCTAATAAAAAACATAGCCTGGAATAGAATATAAATTAGGACTATTATCAATTTTAAATAATTCAGTTAAATGAAAATTTTCCTTAAAAACCATTTAATCTATTTTAGTATAGCATTTACTATTTGAAATGTATCTTTAGCATAAATTGAATTTATATACATTTACATATGCAACCTCACATACATCTTTTTCTAGAGTCTCTTCTGCTTTATCAATTTTTTTCCTTCCAGCAATAATTACACCTTGTTTCAATTATTATGACCATATGTCTTTTAAAATAAGGTTAGTTCTCTTGTTATTTTAAAAAGTCTTTCATGTCACTTCTCATTTTTTTCCCTATTTCCATGTGCACTTTAGATTGTGTTGAGATTCTGTCTGTAAGACAATAATCTTGAAGTTTTTTAAGTGAAGATTACATTAAAACAGGCAAATTTAGAAAGAATGCATAATTATAAAATTAATAAACTATCACAAGTTATAAATTTCAAAACTATAGACAAAATTGGAAAAGATACAATCAACAGATGTATTTATATAAATTGCGAATTATTATCTTTTCTCATAGCTCTTGAAGCACAAAGCTACATGAATGTTTTAGCATAAGCTTATGTCAGGACTGACTTTATTACACCTTTACAAAAATCAAAAAGTGGTTGGGCACAGTGGCACATGCCTATAATCCCAGCAACTTGGGGGCTGAGACAGGATGATCATAAGTTTTAGGTAAGCCTCATCAATTTAGTGAGACCCTAAGAAACGTAGGGAGGCCCTGGCTCAAAATGTTTAAAAAATTATAAGGGCTGGGGATGTGGATCAGTGGTAAACCATCTCTGGATTCAATCCCTGGTTTAAAAAAAAAAAAAAAAAAAAACAGAAGTAAAATGAAAACAAATCCATAGGAACATCCCAAATATTATAAGAATTAGGCATTGTCTCCAATCTGGGGAAATTCATACCAGAGTGAAATGAAAGTTTGCAGGATGTTCAGCTGTCCATTTTGAATACAGCACTCTTAGCTCTTGAATGTATCCTGGTTATGTAAGTAATTTTAAGTACTCCTATTTTGAATCCCCTTAATTCCCATTTCTCAAAGCTTTCTTTCATTCTCTATCAAATATTTGTATTTTTAAGTAAACTTTTTGAGATCATTTTAAGTCACATATATTTGTAAGAAACAATACAGAAAGTGCCTGTCCACTTAGCACCCAGGTCCCCCAAATGAAAACATCCTGCAGAACAATCACACAGTATTATCACGAGGTAGTTTACATTGATATAATACACTGATATTTTTTACATTTTCCCCAGTTTTATTTCTATTTCTCTGTGTGTGTGTGTATCCCCTTTTTGCTTCCTTTCAATTTAATTAAGTACTGCACATTAAGCATATGAGTATTTTATCTTAATTACAGAATCACAATTTGTTTCACAGTTTTGATGTGGATGTGTTGTACTGTATTTCCCAGCATGGTTTTTAACAGAGTTTAAATGCATTTAATATATATTAATAATATTAATGTGTTATGGAAATTAAACTGAGAATTTATGACATGTGAACTCAATTGGATGAAGAAAGATATTTTTATCTATAAGAAAGAAATTAGTTTGTCATCTGTTGATTTTAATTTATTAGTATGCAGTCTAGGTGATCAGCTTTCCAAATGAGTTTTTGCTTTCATACTATTCCAATGAGACATTTATAATTAATGCTACAGGAAAATTACACAAGGGTAATAGTTTGTCAATCTTTGTGAATGGGAAACAAAAGCATAAATCTAGCACTAGATGGAAAAAAACATAACACAAGATTGCTTGAGAATAATAGGTTAAATGTTGATTAATTTATTTACTACAACAATTTTCTTTGATGAAACTTTATTTGGGTTTTGTTGCCTATATTTGTTTAAATTCATTGTTTCATCTTGTCATACTATTATTCATTTGTATAGTGCCATTTGTGCTTAAAAATGAAGTAATTGTTTAAAAGGACAAGCTCTAATTATTCTATTTTGAAGTCATTCTGTGGATTTTACTTTTCTTAATTATTCTTGGTTCATCATGATAGGGAAGGGTGTTCAGATTCAAAACTGTGGAAACAGCATTCAGAGATGGTTCTCTTCAATAACCAATGGAAATGGGAAAGATACAAAGGCCATAATGAAACAAAACATGTTCCTCTTTGGATGCTGTATCTTTTATTGTTTATTGCTAGTATCTTCATTTTCTGGCATGAGTGTCAATTTGCTTTTGAGATTTTTTGTCCTCAATTTCTGGACTACATGAAATGCTCTTATAATATTAAATCATGGCATATATCTGGACACAATTTATACTGATTTTTAGCAGCTATTTAACAAAATGGGGTAAAGGCAGAGAATAATATAGATAAATTGGTTTCCATAGTTGCTAAGTTAAAAGCAAACAGAGAACTCCAGGTTGCACAGGATTTGGTATCTTCTCTGAACTGACTTTTTATAAACCAGAAGAGCAGATAAATTTTGCTACTGTTAAATCTGGAATATAACCAGAAGAGAAATAATTACTTTTCATATTATTATTTTGCTCACCACAAAATCGAATGTGGAGCAAAATGAAGGAAGGAACCATAAACAAATTTGTGATGAGCATTTTCTGGGGCATAGCTTTCTATCCAGAATTATGCTAAGTCAAACAATTTTATACCATCATAGACTTAGTGTTAATTACTATTAACTTGGTATAAAAACTTTAAACATTATTAACCTTAGTTCCCATATCTATAAATGAGAGGACAATAGTAATATATATTTCATATAAGCTGCAAAATGAAGATGATTCTACTAGATAAGGAGATAGAGAAAATAATCCTAGGTACAGGGAACAATTTTGAATGTGTATAAGTACAAATATGCATATTAAATATGATCCAATATATCTAGAGCAAGGACATTAGTATAAAATTATCACAAATGATTTGATGTCAGAAAATGAGGGCTTTGAAAACTGAAAATTTTTTGACATTATCAAGAACATTTTAAAGATATCCTTTTCCTATTGAGTATGATCTTTGTGCCTTTTTATCTTCCTAGAATATGTATGCCTTATTCTCACTTTTCCCTTAGTGTTCCTTTCTGTGAAAATCCCTAATGAATTTTATACAATAAATATTTTAGATATGGATTTTTAGAATTCTTATATATCAAAAATTAGCATAAAAGCAAATGTGTTTACTTGTGAAATTCGAGTTGGTCAAATACAGAACTAGTGGTAATGCTAATGAGGCACAGTAATATCAGAAGAATGTTCCTTTGACTAAACTTTTGGGTGAAATTGAGAGTTTGGTGTCTAGGCACGTTTCTATAACCTCTCTAAGTATTGAAGTTCCAGATAAGGGATTATCTCTTTTGTAATGCCTTGTAGTAAATTAAATTCCATGCACATATGATTACATCAAAAGGAACCCAACTGTTATGTATAATGCACTAATAGAAGCATTAAAATAAAAAAGAATAAAAATATCTCATTTTATCCCTAGTTTATACTCTGTCCCCTCTAGGCTGTCTAAAATAAAGTTTATTCCCTGCTTATATTTACTCTGCTTTGGGTAAATGAGTGCAATAGAGAATAGGACAAATTCTACATACTCCGAAGCCCACAGTATCAGGTAATTAGCTGTATTCCACTTAACAATAAATGTTTATTAAACATCTACTCAGCGACAGACTATTTTTCCTAGTGCTGGGGTGTTAGTCAGCTTTTCTTTGCTGGGACCAAACTACTTGACAAGAAATAATTTAAGGATCAACAGTTTATTTTGGCTCCGAGAAGAAAGTTTCTCTGCTCATGGCAGCAGGGAAGCAGAGCGAGTAGAGGAAGAGGCCATAAGGAGATATACTCTTCCAGGACCTGCTCCCAGTAACCTACCTTCCCCAGTCTTGCCCCACCAACTACAGTTACCACCCAATTAGTCCATTCAAACTAGAATGAACTCTCATAATCAAACATCTCTCAAAATCTAATCATATCACGTCTGAATATTATTGCATTAACACAGGAGTTTTGGGGGAACACCTCATAACCAAACCACAGTAGTTGGTAACAAAACTGAACAAGACAAAGTCCTTGCCTTCAAGAATCTTAAAATCTAATGGAAGATGGGACCACTAATTAAATCAACAAATAAAGTGAACATAAATCATTCAAAATAAAATTAATATTGTTTGGTAGTGAGGAGTTCTATGAAGTCATATCAGTAAGAATCAATAGGTATAAATAGATATTGCTCCTAAATTAAAGTGAAACTTTATCAGGAAGCTACTTGCTGTATTATAGGTATGTGCTCCCAATTCTTTTTTTGTTTGTTTGCTTGCTTTTAACAGAAAGAAGGACCCTAACTAGATCAAAAGTAGCAACAGTCACATAGCTTTTTTCCCTCCTTCCCTAAAGGGAAAATCTGGGACACTTTCTGAACAGGTAGGGTCTTATTAGAATTGAGAAAAGGGTTCAATATTTTGGGTATTTTAAAGTTTTAATGTAACAAATTTCTCTACTATTTGGGGAGAACTCACACTTATAATCCTAGTGCTTCTGTCCAAGAGAATGATTATAAACTTTAGGTTTTCTGGGTTCTTCAACTAAACTCAGAGTCAGCAGGGATGCATCGTAAGTCAAGGAAAGAAACCCAAATCAGTGTAAAAGTGTCCTTGAAATTTATCTCTGACCTCAAGTTCTTGATATTTCAGAAAGACTGTTTTTCCACATTGAATCCCCTAAATCTGGATTGGTATACTTAATCTATTTGACTATGATACTCTTCAGTTCATCCTGTATCCTTATACATTTCCTTTTCATCTTGATTCAGCCTCTTGCCACATCTCCCACCCTTCTGTTAGATTGCCTATTTTAGTTTAGCTAGGGCAAGTTTTTGAAACTAAGGGACAAGTGATGGAGGTCTGGCTGTACAAAAATATTAGCTAAGAATATAAGGTGTATCTTTATTAGACATCACCATGCTTGACTGCACTTTTCTTTCTTTATCCCTTTCTTAAATTCTTTATTTCCTTATAATAATATTTATTGAATGTCTATGAGTGCCATGTGTGGAGCTATAACAGAGAAAATCATTTATTTCCTCATGAAGTCATACTCATATGGCAAAACAATTTCACGTAGCTAAGCCCAAGGGGTAAACATTCATTGTAAATAATTATACAAAATACCAAGAAACAAACACTCAAAATGATGAGCACTTACTCTCTACACAGAAATGGTGAAATAAATAATTTCAGTAGTCAGAAAACCAAAGATTAAACATATAGCACAGCATGCAGCTCCAATTTTTAAATAAGCTTTCTGCCTGATAGATCATGTGCCCTGTTTCTCAGCTCTGGAAGATATGGCCAATTAAAAAATAATGTACTTTATATCAATGATAATAAAATGTCAAGACTTCACTGAGAATTGCTTTCTCAGCAACTTTGTAGAGTGATAAATCATCATTACTCATCACCCAACACCACTCAAGAACACTAGTAAGCTTTCTGAGAGCTCTGTGACAATTTTCCCCCATATAATTAACCCTCATTTAAAGGCTGCGGTTTTTTTAGAAGAATGAGCAATGACATAAATGCAACTGAGAACAGCTGTGACACAGGTGTTTGATGTTTGGTTCGCCAGGAGTAGTTCAACTCATGAAGTGACTCAGTCATCTTCTGCTGCATTATATGGAGAAATACCCTTAAATTTATCATTTTTTAGTTATTAGAAGTAATCTCAAAGGTCTAGACATTTACCATTGTTATTAAAATGTGTTTTAATGTTTTAAGAAATAATGTTTTACATTATCATGTAAAACACCTCCATTGAGACACAACAAAGAAATGAAGAGTTTCCTTGACAGGGTTTCCAGTGATCAAATTGAGACAATTTGAACACCAAAAACAATAATAATGGTAATGGTTTATGTGAACAAACAAACAAACAAAAAGAATTCCTGAGTCCATATTACTACTTAAAAAAGAGAGATTCTTTCATGCAGAAAAACATTAGCTAATAAATTTGAATGTAATAACAAAATTAGAAAATCACTAATGACCTTTGCAATCACTAGTTCAATTACTGGTTTAAGCAAAAATCATTCATACATGCTAAGAACATTATGTGAAACATTGAAGGAGGGTAATATGCTAATACGTTCTCATAGTATGAAGTCAAAAATTGCTTATTAATTACAATGGGAAAATATTTTTCTAATGAAGACAGTAAGAAAATACCATGCTAACTCAGTCTTCAAGCTCAGCAGAACCATAGAAAGTAACATTGTGTACTTTCTCCTACACTATAATGAAAAGTACACATATCACTTGTGTAAAATTCTTGTAAAACAATGTTAACATGAATCTAATCATGAGGAAACATTTAGATAAATCAAAATGCAGGGCATTCTACATGATAACTGACCTGAACACTTTAAAATATCACAGTCAAAGAAACAGTGATGAGAATTTTTAGATCAAAGAAAGTTAAAGGGATCAGGTGCCATTGAGCACACTTGCAACTCTAGTAAATTCAAGGTCACCCACGGCAGTAGAGTGAGACCCTGTCTCAAAATAAAAAATAAAATGAAAAGGGCTGGGGATGTAGCTTGGTAGTACAAAGCCCCTGGGTTCATCAGTAGTAAAACACGAACACAAACACACACACACAAACAAACAATATTAAAGGGACATGATAGCTAAATACAGTAAAAGATCTGTTTTGGATCCTGGATCAAAAGAAAAAAAATCGTCATTATTTTTAGAAGATAGAGTATTGATGAATATACCATCAATATATATATACTTGAGTTTCAAGTGTTTCAGTAAAGATGATGTTACACACCTAATGTACGTATGGGTTCAGCAAATGTTTTAAAATACTCAAAGATAGTATTATATAGTGGTACTCTTAGATTTTCTCAACAGCTTGGTTACAAAATGCTCTCTTAAAATAGGTCAGTCCTTTTCCATACCATAACTCCTGTATAAAGTGAAAAAGACAAATAGTTTCATTTTATCATTAAATGTTAATGAAAAATTGGTTATTCTGAGCATTCCAGACTAACTAAAGAATAGAAAGGATTTGAGGAAAAGAGAACATAGTGGAATTTTGGAATAGAAAACAATACTACTCAGAGAGAAAGGAAAGAACTTGCATGATTGTCCTATATTTATGCTCCTTATGTAGGCATTTTTTTATGTTTTATTCAATTATCCAAACTGCCTACAATAGTGCTGCCACAAATTAGGTGTTAAGTAGGAATTTGAGAGAATGTGAGGCTATACTAAGTAACTTTAAATGTACTATCTCATTTAAATTTATACAACAAATTCAACAAGAGGAAAGGGAAGAGGGAGAGAAAGGGACTCAGAGAAAGAAGGAAAGACAGAGAAGAGAGAGAGGTGAGAGCAAGAGACACTAACCCCCACTTTTCATAGGATGGAATGGAGTCATTTATTCACTGGGATATACTGGAATAATAGTTTTGAGTCCAGTTTTATTCAACCCCATAGTCCCTGTATCAGTTACACTCTCCTTATAAGCATTATTATATTGGTTAGGATTTTCATCACTGTGACCAAAATATCTGACCAGAACAACATATAGAAGGAAGAGTTTCTTTTTGTCTTACAGTTATAGAGATTCAGTCCATGGTCAACTGACTCCATTGCTCTGGACCCAAGAAGAGGCAGAACATCATGGCAGAAGGCCATAGTAGAAGAAAACTGCTTAGCTTAAGTGAGTATAGAAGCAGAGCAAGATATTATGAGGAGCCAAGGACAAGATATATAAACCCCAAATGTACCCTCCTAATGACCTGCTTCCTCTGGCCACACCCTATGTGCCAGGAGTTACCACATAGTACAGCTGTCCTTTCAAATTATTAATCAATAAAATGAATTAAACTACTGATTAGGTTCTAGTTCTCAGACTCTAATCATTTCACCTCTGATCATTCCTGCATTTTCACATACATGAGCTTTTGGGGGAAACATCATATCTAAACTATAACAATCATCTAATATTTTCCCTTCAATTTGTCAGAAAGGAAGCACATAGACAAGAATAGGTCCTTATTAAAGTAGTATAAATCAATTGATACCATATATATATAAAATATGCAAGTATACATACATACATGTGTATGTATATATGCACATATGTGTATGTTTGTATGTATATACTTACAGGTAGATGTTCCTGGGTTCAAAATGCAGTTCTGCTCCCACTACATTATTGTCATCAATAAAAATGAATAACTATTTTACACATATTTCTTAAGCTTTTATTCAGATAGCATACTGATTTTATAGTTTTGTTGTTAGAGTTGAAAAATGACTGTAATACCACTCCCTGCTTCCTAAATGATTATTTATTTCAAAATCAAACATAGCAGTATTGGAGTAAATCCCTGGAATTACAGGAAAATTCAATCAATAATTATCTACCCTTACTCTTAAAAATACCTGAATAAAGGATTTTAGAAAGTTGCTAAGTACAAAATTTTCTTACTGTTACATAACATTCCCCCAGATTTTACCCATTAGACTTTGTTTAAATCCTTAGATTCACATCACATGTCCCTGTGTAACATATTGAAAATGACTGCTGATATCCAGTTTCTTCTCTTCTTTCCTTGAAGACAAATAGATTCATATAACCAGTTCCGTAAATGAGTGTGAGCCAAGATGGTGTGCATTAGTGTGAGACACAGTGACTCCTCTTATCTCCTATCCTGGTGATCATTAAAGCCCTTTTGAAGGATGTCCCATTAGTTTGAGGCCTTGAACAACAACAATGAGAAAAAGTCTCCTGCAAATTGTTATTAGAAATCAAACAAAAATGGGCATCTAGATCGGTGCCATCATTGGTTGGTCGCAGTCACGGAGCGAGCTGGCAGCTGAGCCAGGACGCCTACATCGAGGAGGTAGGTGGCAGGCCGCTATCCCATCCAGGCACCAGGCAAAGGACAGACATCATAACTGAGCAACCCCGCCTGACCCCTGCACCTAGGTCGGTGCCATCACTGGTTGGTCACAGTCGCGGAGTGAGCTGACAGGCGAGTCAGGCCACCTGCATCATGGAGGTAGCAGGCGGGCACCAAACTCACCTGCCTTACAGAGCAAGGCGGCGGGTAGCCAACCAGCCCAACCGCCAGGCCAAATACAGACACCACTACTGAACAACCCCGCCTGACCACCACGCCAAGGTTAGTCGCCATCACGGAGTTACCCAGAGGCTTCATTATAGGCTGGTGCAGGCATTGTGAATTACTCCTGAGGGCATGGCCATCATCATTGGAAGGGCAACTCCATTCCTGAGACACCTACAGGACACTAGAGGACCTTTGACAAGACTGAAGAGTCAAGAAGAGGAGGTATTGAGAGACTCGGGACCAACTCAGAGTCACCAGGGAATATACCCCACCTGAAGGCCACCACCCTTAGAAGGCAAGCTTCCTAGTGGAGCACCACATTATCAAGTTCCTCCGAGACTTCAGGCTACTGAAGGCTAAGAGGTGAGTTATCGGAAATCTACAGAGACAATATTAGTCAATAGAGGAAATCTGCAATATCCCAGAGTTTCACTACTAGAGGGGTAGATACCTGAACAATATGAGAAAATAAGGGAAGAAAATGTCCCAAACAAGCCTAGATGGTATAGCTATAATTTCCAATGACAGCATGGCAGAAAAAATGTCAGAAAGGGAGTTCAGAATATACATAATAATAATGATCAGAGAAACAAACGAGGAGATGAAAGAGCAAATGCAGGCATTGAAGGAGGAGATGAAAGGTCAAATGCAGGCATTGAATGATCGCACCAATCAACAGTTAAAAGAGCAAATACAGGAAGAAAAAGATTATTTCAATAAAGAGTTAGAGATATTGAAAAAAACAAACAAACAAAAGAAATCCTTGAAACAAAGGAAACAATAAACCAAATGAAAAACTCTATAGAAAGCATAACCAATGGGATAGAACACCTGGAAGACAGAACCTCAGATATTGAAGACAAAATATTTCATCTTTAAAACAAAGTTGACCAAACAGAGAAGACAGTAAGAAATCATGAACAGAATCTACAAGAACTATGGGATATCATGAAAAGGCCAAATTTAAAAATTATTGATATTGAGGAAGGCTTAGAGAAACAAACCAAAGGAATGAACAATCTATTCAATGAAATAATATCAGAAAATTTCCCAAATCTGAAGAATGAAATGGAAAATCAAGTACAAGAGGCT
This sequence comes from Sciurus vulgaris, assembly GCF_902686455.1. Classification (NCBI taxonomy): domain Eukaryota; kingdom Metazoa; phylum Chordata; class Mammalia; order Rodentia; family Sciuridae; genus Sciurus; species Sciurus vulgaris. The sequence continues at coordinate 116,227,498 of NC_136471.1, read as the reverse complement.
TATAGGACTCCAAATACACAAAATTACAATAGACCACACCAAGGCACATTATAATGAAAATACCTAACATTCAAAATAAAATGAGAATTTTAAAGGCTGCAAGAGAAAAGAATCAAATTACATTCAGGGGGAAACCAATATAAATATCAGCAGATTTTTCAATCCAGACCCTAAATGCTAGAAGGCTGGAAGAACATTTTTCAAGCTCTGAAAGAAAATGGATGCCAACCAAGAATCTTAAACCCAGCAAAACTTACCTTCAGATTTGATGATGAAATAAAGTCCTTCCATGATAAACAAAAGTTAAAAGAATTTACAAAAAGAAAGTTGGCATTACAGAACATTCTCAGCAAAATAATCCATGAGGAAGAGATGAAAAACAACAATGTAAATCAGCAAAGGGAGGAACTACTCTAAAGGGACAGCCAAATAAAGGAGAAATCAAGTCATGACAAAAAAAATAAAATAAAATAAAATGAGCCAAATGACCGGGAATACAAATCATACCACAATAATAACCCTGAATGTTAATGGCCTGAACTCATCGATCAAAAGACATAGACTGACAGATTGGATTAAAAAGAAAGGTCCAACAATTTGCTGCCTGCAAGAGACTCACCTTATAGAAAGAGATACCCAAGACTAAAGGTGAAAGGATGGGAAAAAACTACCATGCACATGAAAACAGCAAAAAGCCGGAGTATCCATCTTCATATCAGATAGTGTGGACTTCAACCCAAAGTTAGTCAGAAGGGATAAAGAAGGACATTTCATACTGCTTAAGGGAAGCATAAATCAGCAAGACATAGCAATCATAAAAATCTATGCCCCAAACAGTGGCTCATCATATATGTCAAACAAATCCCACTCAATGCCAGAAATCAAATAGACTACAACACAATAATACTAGGTGATTAACACACATCTCTCACCACTGTACAGATACTCCAAACAAAAACTGAACAAAGAAACCATAGACCTCAATAACACAATCAATAATTTAGACTTAACCGACTTATATAGAATATACCATCCAACAAAGAGTGAATACACTTTCTTCTCAACAGCACATGGATCCTTCTCTAAAATAGACCATATATTATGTAACAAAGCTACTGTTAGCAAATACAAGAAGATAGAGATAGTACCTTGTATTCTATCAGATCATAATGGGTTGAAATTAGAAATAAATGACAGAATAAAAACGAGAAACTACTCCAACAAGTGGAGATTAAATAATATGCTACTGTACGATGAATGGATAACTGAAGATATCAGGAAGGAAATTAAAAAATTCTTAGAGGTAAATGAGAAAAAAGAAACAACATATCAAAATCTCTTGGACACTATGAAAACAGTTCTTAGAGGAAAATTTATTTCATGGAGCGCACTCAATAAAAGAAGAAAAAAAATCAACAAATCAACAATGTAACACTACAGCTCAAAGCCCTAGAAAAAGAAGAACAGAGCAACACGAAAAGTGGTAGAAGACAGGAAACAGTTAAAATAAGATCTGAACTCAATGAAATAGAAACAAAAGAAACAATCAAAAAACTGACAAAATAAATAGTTGGTTCTTTGAAAAAAGAAACAAAATTGATAAACCCTTAGCCACACTAACAAAGAGAAGAAGAGAGAAAACCCAAATTACTAAAATTCGGAAGGAACAAGGAAATATCACAACAGACACGAATAAAATACAAAACATAATTAGAAGCTATTTTGAAAATCTATACTCCAACAAAATAGAAAATCTCAAAGACATCAACAGGTTTCTAGAGACATTTGAATTACCTAAACTGAACCAGGATGACATACACAATTTAAGTAGATCAATTTCAAGTAATGAAATAGAAGAAGTCATCAAAACCCTACCAACAAAAAAAAGTCCGGGACCAGATGGGTTCACAGCTGAGTTCTACAAAACCTTTAGAGAAGAGCTCATTCCAATACTTCTCAAAGTATTCCATAAAATAGAAGAGGAGGGAACCTTCCAAAACTCATTCTATGAAGCCAATACCACCCTGATACCTAAACCAGACAGAGACACACTGAAGAAAGAAAATTTCAGACCAATATCCTTAATGAACATTGATGCAAAAATTCTCAACAAAATTTTAGCAAACTGCATACAAATATACATTTAAAAGATACTGTACCACGATCAAGTGGGTTTTATCCCAGGGATGCAAGGTTGGTTCAACATTTGGAAATCAATAAATGTCACTCACCATATCAACAGACTTAAAGTGAAGAATCACATGATTATTGCGATAGATGCAGAAAAAGCATTTGATAACATACAGCATCCCTTCATGCTCCAAACCCTAGAAAAAATAGGGATAGTGGGAACATTCCTTAACATTGTAAAGGCCAGCTACACTAAGCCCATGGCCAATATCATTCCAAATGGTGAAAAAGTGAAAGCATTCCCCCTAAAAACTGGAACAAGGCAGGGATACCCTCTTTCACCACTTCTATTCAACACTGTCCTTGAAACTCTAGCCAGAGCAATTAGACAGACCTAGGAAATTAAAGGGATACGAATAGGAAAAAAAGAACTCAAACTATCTCTATTTGCTGATGACACGATTATATATTTAGAAGAACTCGGACATTCCACCAGAAAAGTTTTAAAACTCATAAGTGAATTCAGTAAAGTAGCAGGATATAGATCAATGCTCATAAATCCAGTGCATTTTTATACATAAGTGATGAATCTTCAGAAAGAGAAGTTAGCAAAACTACCCCATTCACAAAGGCCTCAAAAAAAAAAAAATACTTGGGAATCAATCTAACAAAAGAGGTGAAAGAATTCTATAATGAGAACTACAGAACACTAAAGAAAGAAATTAAAGAAAACCTTAGAAGATGGAAAGATCTCCCATGTTCTTGGATGGGCAGAATTAATATTGTCAAAATGGCCATACTACCAAAAGTGCTATACAGATTCAATGCAATTCCAATTAAAATCCAATGACGTACCTCACAGAAATAGAGCAAGCAATTATGAAATTCATCTGGAAGAATAAGAAACCCAGAATAGCTAAAGCAATCCTTAGCAGGAAGAGTGAAGCAGGGGGTATTGCAATACCAGATCTTCAACTCTACTACAAAGCAATAGTAACAAAAACGGCATGTTATTGGTACCAAAATAGACAGGTAGATCAATGGTACAGAATAGAGGACATGGACACAAACCCAAATAAATACAGTTTTCTCATAATAGACAAAGGAGAAATATGCAATGGAGAAAATATGCAATGGAGAAAAGGTAGTCTCTTCAACAAATGGTGTTGGGAATACTGGAAATCCATATGAAGCAGAATGAAATTAAACTCCTATCTCTCAACCTGTAAAAAACTCAACTCAAAATGGATCAAGGACCTCGGAATCACACCAGAGACCCTGCATCTTATAAAAGAAAAAGTAGGTCCAAATCTTCACCTTGTTGGTCTAGGACCAGACTTCCTTAACATGACTCCCATAGCACAAGAAATAAAAGCAAGAATCAATAACTGGGATAGATTCAAACTAAAAAGCTTTCTCTCAGCAAAGGAAACTATCAGTAATGTGAAGAGAGAGCCTAGAGAGTGGGAGAGTATCTTTGCCACTCATACTTCAGATAGAGTGCTAATTTCCAGAATCTATAAAGAACTCAAAAAACTGTACACCAAGAATACAAATAATCCAATCAACAAATGGGGTAAGGAAATGAACAGACACTTCACAGAAGAAGATGTACAAGCAATAGGGTTAAGGAGGGTGGCAAGAATGGAAGAAGGAAGGAGTGTATAGAGGGAAAAGAGGGGTGGGAGGGTTGGGAGGGGTGGGGGGAATGTAAAAAATAACAGAATGAATCAAACAATATTACCCTATGTAAATTTATGTTTACACAAATGGTATTCCTTTACTCCATGTACAAACAGAGAAACGATATGTATCCCATTTGTTTACAATAAAGTACAAGTAACAATAAATGTTGGTGAGGATGTGGGGAAAAAGGTTCAATCATACATTACTGGTGGGACTGCAAATTGGTGTAAGCACTATCAAAAGCAATATGGTGATTCCTCAGAAAACTTGGAATGGAACCATCATTGCACCCAATTTTCCCACTCTGTGGTACATACCTAAAGGAGTAAAAATTGGCATTCTGCAGTGACATAGCCACATCACTGTTTATAGCAGCACAATTCACAATAGCTAGCTATGGCCCCAAACTAGGTGCCTTTCAACAGATGAATGCATGAAGAAAATACTGTATATAGACACAATGGAATATTACTTAGGATGTATCTCTGTATTATGCTGATTTTAAGTCCTTTGGGTATAGTCCAAGGACTAGGATAGCTGGGCCAAATGGTGGTTCCATTCCAAGCTTTCTGAGGAATCTCCATACTGCTTTCCAGAGAGGCTGGACTAATTTGCAACCCCACTAGCAATGTATGAGTGTACCTTTTTCCCCACATCCTCTCCAACACCAATTGTTGCTTGTGTTCTTGATAATCGCAATTCTAATTGGGGTGAGATGGAATCTTAGGGTAGTTTTGATTTGCATTTCTCTTATTACTAGAGTTGTTGAACATTTTTTCATGTATCTGTTGATTGCTTGTACATCTTCTTCTATGAAGTGTCTGTTCATTTCCTTACCCCATTTGTTGATTGGATTATTTGTATTCTTGGTGTAGAGTTTTTTGAGTTCTTTATAGATTCTGGAAATTAGCGCTCTATCTGAATTATGAATGGCAAAGATTTTCTCTCACTCTGTAGGCTCTCTCTTCACATTACTGATAGTTTCCTTTGCTGAGAGAAAGGTATTTAGTTTGAATCTATCCCAGTTGTTGATTCTTGCTTTTATTTATTGTGCTATGGGAGTCATGTTAAGGAAGTCTGATCCTAAGCCGACATGTTGAAGATTTGGACCTACTTTTTCTTCTATAAGATGCAGGGTCTCTGGTCTGATTCCGAGGTCCTTAATCCATTTTGAGTTGAGTTTTGTGCAGGGTGAGAGATAGGGGTTAATTTCATTCTTTTTCATATGGATTTCCAGTTTTCCCAGCACCTTTTGTTGAAGAGACTACCTTTTCTCCATTGCATATTTTCTCCATTGCATATTTCTCCTTTGTCTATTATGAGAAAACTGTATTTATTTGGGTTTGTGTCCATGTCCTCTATTCTGTACCATTGATCTACCTGTCTATTTTGGTTCCAATACCATGCCGTTTTTTGTTACTATTGCTTTGTAATAGAGTTGAAGATCTGGTATTGTGATATCCCCTGCTTCACTCTTTCTGCTAAGGATTGCTTTAGCTATTCTGGGTTTCTTATTCTTCCAGATGAATTTCATGATTGCTTGCTCTATTTCTGTGAGGTACGTCATTGGATTTTAATTGGAATTGCATTGAATCTGTATAGCACTTTTGGTAGTATGGCCATTTTGACAATATTAATTCTGCCTATCCAAGTACATGAGAGATCTTTCCATTTTCTGAGGTCTTCTTCCCTTTCTCATTTTAGTGTTCTGTAGTTTTCATTGTAGAGGTCTTTCAACCTCTCTTGTTAGTTTGATTCTAAAGTATTTCTTTTTTTTTTTTTTTTTTTTTTTTGAGGCTATGACAGGTGAGAGAGTTCTCCTGATTTCTCTTTCAGCTGATTTCAATGAGGTTGGCCTTGGGTTTATCACACATCACTTTTACAGTGTCCTTCTTTGTCCCTTCTGATTATATTTGACTCGTGGCTCACTTTATCTCTTATGAGACAACCCCTGCTTGTCTATGAGATACATGTGATTCATATATTTTTTCCCTTCTTATTACCTTTGCTGTGAATGTCTTTGCTTATAAGGTGAATCTTTGGAGACAGCATATTGTTGGGTCTTGTTTTTAATCCAGTAAGCCAGTCTATGTCATTTGATTGATAAGTGTAGTCCATTTTCATTCAATGCTATTATTGAGATATGATTTTTATTCCCTGTCATTTATTTTTGAACTTTTAATATGAATTAGTTTCTCCTTTGATTGACTATTCTAGTTTAGCTCCTTCCTTTGCTGATTTTCACTTTAATTTTTCATTTCTTCTTCATGAAATTTTTTTAATGCAGGCTTTCTGTGAATTCTTTTAACTTTTGTTTATTATACAAGGTTTTTACTTCATCATCCAATCTAAAGTTTAATTTTGCTTGGTATAGTATTCTTAATTGGCATCCTTCTTTTCATAACATGATCTATATTATTCCAAGACTTCCTAGCTTTGAGGGTTCAGGTTGAAAAATCAGCTGTGATTAGGATTGTTTTCCCTGTAAATGTGACCTCTTTTTTCTGGCAGCCTTTAAAATTCTATCCTCATTCTGTATGTTTGGTATTTTCATAATTATGTTCCTTGTGTGGATCTGTTGTAGTTTTGTATATTTGAGGTCCTGTAAGTCTCCTATATATGGTTTTTGGTTTTCCATTTCATTATTAATGCTTGGGAAAATTTCTGATATTTTCTGATAAAATTTCTGACATTATTTCATTGAGTTTGCATTTTTTTTTTTTTTTTTTTGGTTTGTATCTCTGAGCCTTCATCTATCCCAATAAATCTTAACGTTTGGTCTTTTCATGTTATCCCATGATTCTTGAATGTTCTGTTCATGGTCTCTTAACATCATTTCCCCACAGTTAACTTTATTTTCAAGATTATATATTTTGTCTTTATTGCCTGAGACTGTCATTTCTAAATGGTCTAGTCTGCTAGTGATGCTTTCTAATGAATTTTTATTGTGGTTTATTGATTCCTTCATTCTGAGGATTTCTGACCGATTTATTTTTCAGGATCTCTATCTTCTTATTGAAGTGATCTTTCACTTCTTGTATTTTCTCCCCAATTGCATTTCCTGTGTCATCTTTAAACTTGTAGATCAGTTTAGCCATTACCTTTCTGAATTCCATCTTTGACATTTCCTCCACCTCAGTGTCAGTGCAGTCTGTTGTTGAGGTATTCTGTGTTGTTCCACACAGTTTCCTTCATTGCTTTTTCATTTTTTTGTGTGTGTCTACCCATTTATCTGGACAGTTCTGAAGCTGTAGTGTTTCTACATGTTTATGGTGTCCCTCTATGGAATTATTACCTCACAGGTTGGGGGGAAGCCCAATGATAGCAACAATCTATACAAACAATATATAGAAGTAGACTAGGTACTTAGTACTATTTTCCTATCTCCAGTATTAATTGGTACAATATGCAAAAAATAATAGGATCAGCAATTTCCATCAGTACAAAGAGTAAATAATCATGAATTATTTCTGGCATAAAATCAAACATTGTCTATGATTTTTGCTGTATTAATTATGGCTGAGACATTGATGGTATAGGCAGACATTTCACACATCAATTAGTATTCAGGGGTATTGAAGATAGAGTTGAGTATGAGGAATGAAGAAGAGGGTAGAAAAGTGTTTGAAATTACAAATGGTAAATTGGGCAGATACTTAGAATATGCTGTTAATGTAAAAGGGGAAGAAAAAGAATCAAAAGTATAAAGGAGGAGAGAGAGAATGAAATTTGGGTGTCAAGAAAAGTTAAAAGAGACTGGGAAACAAGTGAGATAGAGTAGTGACAAAGATTATGTGAAACAAAATAGAAATATGACACTCAAAAAAACCCTAACCCTCCAAATACAGAGCAGGAGAAACAACACCTTCAGAAAAAGAAAAAAAGACTAGAAATAAGGAAAGACAAAAACGTGTATATAGGAATCAATCAGTACACATTAAAAATAAAATAAAAAATATAAAAAACGAAAAAGTGAAACAAAACAACAGCAAAAAGAAAAAGAAAAAAATCCAGACAAAAAGTTAAGAAATTAAGGCATCATCTTCACTATGATGGACAAAATAGTCACCGAGCATATGTGTTCATCATCTGTGTGCACCTGATTTTCTTCTTGAGGTATGAACTAAGCATGGGAGAATGGGCTGTGGGCTGTCAAGTCCTTCCTTTTAATCATTACTGAGTTGAAAGTTAAGGTTTAAGATTTCCCAACTTTCCTTCTTGGGAGATTGGTGTGGGTGGGCCAGGGGGCAAAGAAACTGGGTGTGTCAGGTGGATCTGACCACGAAGTGGTGGGTAAGGCAGGCTGGGTTACAGCTGGGTAACAAAGTGGCTGGTCATGTCTGACAGGCCTAATTGGCCTGGGTCAGGCAGATCAGGGCAAGGCAATGGGCGTTGTGGACCAGTGGTTAAGCTGGGTCCTGGGACATGCAGGCCTGGAGATGAGGCTGTGACCTGGCAGCCTTAGCTATGAGCCAGCAATGAAGCTATGGATCTAGCTTGTGGAGCAGTGGACTTAGGGGATGTTAGGGGACTGGGTGCAAGGGACCCAGGGGGCCTAGGTAGGTGCCAGACTGGTGCCAGACCCAGCAGGTACTGGGGTCCCTGTGGGTGCCAGACTGGGGAGTGCGCCAGGTTCTGGCCCAAGACTGGTTGGATGGTCAAATTGAGGGCCAAGTACAGTTATACCCACCCTTCTACCTTCCTGACCCACTGTAGCTGGTCTTGTTAGCTCCTGTGAGCAGCAGGACTCACAGGGTTGGGGAGAGCTGGGTTTTCTCTAGCCTCTCCAACCATGTTCTCCTGGGAAAAATACTCTCAGTTTCTGATTTTCCTCTGGTTTTTTAGGCTCAGATAGGTTTATAGGGATCTAACTTAGAACTCACAGATCTGGGGTTCCAGTTCCTGTTGGCTCTGACACTCTGTAGTCCCCAAATGGTTTCTGGATTGACTCTCTATGGATGATTAATAAACTCAGGGTGATTTTTTTTTTTGTTTTATTAGATCCATATAATGAATCAGTCTCTGCTTTGGCTAGGAAAGACTGTTCCTCCAGTCTCAGGATTTTTAACTCTAAGCTTTGGGTAGTAGAATTTCTACTGCTTGAGTTCTGGGTAGCCAAGCTAGGAGAAACGCTACCTCTTTCTAATCTGCCATCTTTCCCCCCTCTTTAATCTATTTTAAACAAAGCAAGAATTATCAAACAATTATGTTCTACTCGCTTCAGCTACATGAAATATTCACATTGCATTTTCAATATGTTACAGTTTTGTTTATAATAATTTTTAGATTTACAAAAAATGTCACAAGGACAGTCCAGAGAGTTCTCATATGCCCTGTGCCTAGGTTCCTTTATTTTAATCTTTGTATGTTAGTATGGTATGTTTGTTACTATTAGCATTGATGCGTTGTTATTAACCAAAGTCCATCCTTTATTCAGATTGCCTTAGTTTTTACCTAATATTCTTTCATGTTCCAATATCCTATTCAAGTTACCACATTACATTTAGTCATTATGTAGTCCTTAGACTTCTCTAGTCTGTGGCAATTCCTCAAAATTGATTTGTTTTTGCTCTCTTTGAAAGACTCAAGGAGCACTGACTGGGCATTTTGTTAAATATCCCTTGATTTGATTTTCTCTAATGTGTTTCTCTTGGTTAGATAGTTTTGGTTTTGGGAAGGAAAATTGCAGTGATAAAGTACTATTCTCATCCTACCATATTATATCAAGAGTTCATGCTATCACCATGCTTCATCATTGTTATTAACCTTGCTTACTTGCCTTAACTAGTATTTGTCAGATGTCTGTACTGTGAAGTTCATTCTTTCTGCTATCCATTTTGTAGTCTTTGTAAGGAAGTTACTTTGCAATCTCCACACTTTAGGGGTTAGAAGTTATATGTCATCTCCTTGAAAAAGAAAAATCTGTAAAACTCATTTGGTACATTCCTGCACAGGAGATCTGTCCTTGTTCTCCCATTTATTCATTGTAAATCATTTATTTAAGTGTTATCTTGTAGATTTTTTGATACTTTGAGTAATAATCCAATACCACATTGTTTGTTGTTCAAATTGTTCTGCCTTTGGCCATTTGGCTTTCAGTTGGCTTCTATATTGTTTTGACATAACTATATTGAACTATATTGTGATTTTCATTAGCACCAACTTATTTTTTGGCATTTTAAGATACTCCAAGTTGATCATGTTATTTGTTTTGCCCCAATTATATAATCAGTTATTTCTCCAAGGGACCTTGGTTTCTTTACTTAGAGGATGATATTAAAAACCAAGATCTAGACACTGACTATGGTCATTGTTACAGGGGTGTCACTATTTCTTGATCCTCCCAACTGAGGGAACAAGGAAATACATGTTTTTGTACTTACTCCAATATATAGAAATAACTGCAATATTTCTGTAAGTATCCATTTGCATCTACAGTAAATTTAAAAAGAAATTCATAGTAAGGTCTTCAACACTAATCCAATACCACAAGGATTATTGTGGTTTTCCCTCTTGCTTATCAGTAACTCCAAAAGTGAAAATCCTGGGTCCTACCAGCTATGACCTGGATTTTGTAATTACACTATACACTTATAATGGTTTCAGAATTGTTAACACATATCCAAGGGGAAAAACTTTATCAATGAGAGCACAATGCTTATGTACAGTTCCTTCTTCCTTTAGCCCTATGATCTCTACTCATTTTCAATGTTATCTATGCCAGCCCTGTCCATCCCCATTCTCATTCCCTTCAATAAGGTTATCTCATACATTTATAATACAGAAACTTTAGTGACAACATGTATTTCAATCTTGAACTTCCCTAACCCCTGAAATGATTTTTTATTAACTTGCAAACATTACAGTTCACTCTTTGTTATGAAATTCTGTGGATTTTGATAGTGCAGTGTCATGCATTCCCTATTACAGTATCATATAGAATAGTTTCACCACCCTAAAACAATTCTTTTGTATCACCTACTCAATTCTCCTGCCTTTCCAAATCCTTGGCAGCAAGCGCTGATCTGTTTGCTGTCTCTATGACTTTGCCTTTTCTAGACTGTAACATAAATTTATTCATTCTGTATGTAGTATTTGCAAATGCTTTGTTCCTGCTTAATACAATAAAGATTTATCAATAGCTTTGATTTTATTGATAATTCATCCCTTTTAGTCACTGAATAGTTTGCCACTCTATGCTTGTACCATATTTTGCTTATCTATTCCTGTTTTGAATGAAATTTTGCTTGTTTCAAGTTCTTGAAAATTATGAATAAAGCTGTTCTAAACATTCACATGCAGGTGTTTAAGTGAACATATTTTCAAATAAGTTAGACAGATAGTTAGGAGCCTGATTGCTGGAACATTTGGTAAGACTTCTGTAAGTATTTTATGATATTGTCAAACTGCCTTACCAAAATGGCTGTATCCCCATTACATTTTATTAATAAAAAACAAAACACAAAAACAGTGTTCTGTAGGTTTAGCATTTGCAGATAAATTTTATAATCATGGAAATGGATTCACTAATAACAGTAGATTGAAGAAGGCATATTTCAGACTTGCCCCATGAGACATTCATCACAGGGTAGTGCTAATACATTCAATCTTAATGTGTCTACCCAGGCATCAGCTTTTGATGTTGAGGTAATTTGGTCTGCAGCCAGATGGTGTGAAATCGCTTTGTCCATTAGGACAGAACAAAGTTCTTGAGTTCCAGTGCTCATAATTTTCCAGCTTCTGTGGAAACAGAGCTATGTGCATTAAGGGAGGGCTGTGAAACTCCCCATTCTGCATCACAGAAGTGAAAACAAGATAGCAATGTTTTACAAATAGAATCTGCTCTGCCAATATTCATGTCACTCTGGGAAAAATGAAAATTGGTATTTCTCATGTGTGAATTTGAAACTTAAGGAATATTAAGATGGTTAAGGCTCAGAGCATGATATCCTAAACTATGGTGCCTTGACATGAGGATCCTGGAGCTGAAGAAGATTAGACAGGCTGCAGAAGGAGGGTGTTTTCCCTAATATCCCACCATCCTTTCTGCCCCTAAAGTGATAAAAACTAGAATCCCTCTCCCACAAAGCAAACTGAAAAACCTATACAGGTCATTTTCTGACCCTCTCACTTTCACTGAAGATATTCACATGACTGGTGTCCTGCCCCATACCCAAGGGTCAGAAGTCATTAGAGACACTGAATAAACAGGTCTCCCGACTTCATTAACATTAGATCAAACCCTCTTGTCTAGTCATGTTTTCCATAACTATCCACTTCTTTTACCAAATTTAGTATAAAAATACCTTTTACCCTGGGTCTTTGGTCTTCATTTCCTTTTTTTTTTTTTTTTTTTTTTTTGGAGGGTGGGGGTTAGGGAGAGTAAGAAAGAAGGGAGCACCCAGTTTCTCCAACATTGGAGGACATATCTAAGAAGCCCACTACTACTTTACCCAGCCAGATCATGGGGATGATGGGCACAGTCAAAGTCTAAGAGGGTGCTAGGAGCAGGGAAAAGTAGTAGATCCTCACAGAAACCAACATGTAAATCTTAAAAGTCAATGATTCAATTAACTGGCTGGCAGACTTCACCAAAAAGTCCATGGACAAACCCTGTGGGATGTCTCATCTCTAGGTTCCCTTCTTAACTGGCTGACATACTCCCAAGCACTCCACTCACACCCTATCTAACCAAGAACATTTTACTGTCAAAATTTTCCTTCAAATGACACAAACATCATTACCCTATGTAAATGTATGATTATATGAATGGTATGACTCTACATCATGTAGAACCAGAGAAATGAAAAGTTGTATTCCAAAAAAAAAGTTTTTTCCTTCAAAAATAATAGAGACATAAAGACTACCAAGCAAAGAAACACTGAGAAAATTCATCATCATTAGACTTGCACTATAAGAAAAGCAAACTATAATTCTTCAAATTGAAACAAAAGAATGTTAAATAGTAACATTAAGCCAGGCATGGTGGTTCATACCTGTAATCCCAGCAGTTTGGGAGGCTGAGATAGGAGGATTGTGAGTTCAAAGCCAGCCTCAGCAAAAGTGAGGCACTAAGCAACTCACTGAGACCCTGTCTCCAAATAAAATACAAAATAGGGCTGGGGATGTGGCTCAGTGGTGGAGTGTCCCTGAGTTCAATCCCTGGTTACCTCCCCCCCAAAAAAAGTAACATTAAAACATGAAAATATAAAATTTACTGGTAAAGGTAAATAGGTGCAAGTATTCAAAGTTCAGAATACTCTAATACTATAATGGTGGTATATAAATTACTTTTAACTCCAGTATAAAAGTCAAAAGACAACAATATAAAAATATCTAGAGTTACAAAAATGTATTAATGATATGTATTATAAAAACACATAAATACCCAAGTGTGGTGGCGTGGACCTCTAATCCAAGTGACTCAGGAGACAAGGCAGGAGTATCTCAAGTTCAAAGTTAGCCTCAATAACCTAGCAAGATCCTAAAATACTTAGCAAGACCCTGTCTCAAAACAAAAACCAAGATCAAAAACAAAAACAAAAAAAGGACTTGGTATGTAGCTCAGTGGTTAAGTGCTCCTGGGTTCAATCCCTAGTACAAAAACAAAACAAAACCAAAACAAAACAGAACAACAACAACAACAAAAAAAACAAATAAAGAGACATAAACAGTGACTGTAAAATATGGAGGGGAAAGACAGGAGAGGAAAAGTATATCTTTTGTGTGCAATTGAAGTTATCATCTTAAAATATATTGTTATTACTATAAAATATCTTATCCTTATGAAGGCTTTATGATAAGCACAAAGACAATAACCTGTAGTAGATATTCAAAAGACAAAAAAGAAGAAAGCATAACATTAAAAAAATCAAACCACAAAGGAAGACATCAAGACAAGTGGAAAGGAACTACAAAAAGAGTCAACAAATAGTTTACAAAAGGGAAATAGTAACTTCTTTGTAGAAATAATTTCTTCAAAAGTAAAGGATAAAATTCTCCAATCAAAAGACATAGAATGACTGAACGTATTTTATAATTTTATAAAAAAGGCCCAATTCTATTCTACCTACCAGAGACTCACTTCATATGCAAAGGCATATGTAAATTGAAAGTGAAGGGCTGGAAAAAAATTCCATGCAAATGGTACCCAGAACATTGTGGGGTGGCTTATAACATATGAAAGAGATCAAGCAAAAACTATAAAAAGAGACAAAGAAGGTCATATACAATGATAAAGGGCTAAAATTCATCTAGAGGATATAACAATTATAATTACATAAGCACCCAATATTGAGCACCTAAATATGTAAAGCAAATATTAACAGAACTGATGAGATGAATAGACAGCAGTATTATAATAGTGGGGTCTTCTGTATGACACTTTAAACACTGGATAGATTGCCTAGACAGAAAATCAATAGAGATGAAGAGGAGTTGAACACTAAGACCAAATGATTTAACAGATAGATGTATAGCATTCCACCTAGCTGCAGCAGAATATGTCCTTTTCTCAAGCACTCATGGAGTGTTTTATAAGATAGATCATATTAGGGCTACCAAACACTCTCAACAGTATATAATACAAAGCTATATTAATCAGAATGATATGGTACTGTCATAAAAATAAATAGACCAATGGAATAGAATAAAGGGTCCAGCAATAAATCCACCAAAAAAAGGAAACAATCAATAAAATGAAAAGGCAACCTACCCAATTGGAAAATATATTGCAGACCATATATCTGATGAGGTGTTAATTTTAAAAATACAGAAGAAACTCATACAACTCAATTGCAAAACAAAAGTAAACAAACAAAACCCCCAAATGTACCAACTAAAAAATGGTTTAAGACATCAATAAAAGTTTTTTCTAAAGATGATATACAAAACAACCCTGATGATTTGATACATGGTATGTAAGATGAAATTATTAATACAACCAAGCTAATTCATATGACTCATCTCACAGAGTTATCTTTTGTGTGAGTTGAGAATACATAGTATCTACATTTTTAGCAAATTTAAAGTGCATGGTAGAGTATTATTACCTATAGCTACAATGTGTCTCATTTTGTTTGGGTCCTATAAACAGAAATGCAAGAGAAAAAGTGGCAATATAAGCAACAGAAATTCATTATTAAAGTTTTGGAGGCTGGGAAGTTCAAATCAAAGCAGTAGAAAATTTGGTATCTGGTGAGAACTCAATTCCTGGTTTGTATTTGGTTATATTTTCTGTATATCCTTGCATGGTAGAAGGGAGTTCTGTGGAGTTTCTCTTAAGAGAATACTAATACAAATGTTTTCAATACATTATAATTATACACAGAAGTTGGATTCTTTAGACCATATTTTTACATGCATGTAACAATTTGATCATTCTCATTCCCCAGTACCTTTCATTTCCCTCCCCTTTCTTCTTCTCCTAATCTGCTTGCTCTACTCTACTGATTGTTCTTCTATTATATTATTCTAATTAGTGTATTATAATTACATGTAAAACCAGAGTTGGTGTGTTATATTCATATATTGACAGAATAATTTGTTAGATTTCATGCCCCAGTACTTCCCCATGCCCTCTCCTCTCGAACTCTTGATCTTCTTCCTCTACTCAATTTTTTTTTTCTAGAAGCAACACTTTATTAGTAGTGCCACAGATTGGAGGGATAATTCCCAAGTCTGAGTCCAGAGTTCAGCAGGACTATTACTTTTATACAAAAGCAAGTTTTGGGTACACTGAGGCATAATAGTTGGTATAATTCCATTGGAGGGTGCATTCTACATTCTTTATATGGGTACAAATTTGTCAACAGCCTAGAGACTCTTAGCTCATACAGCTTTGGAACTTTTACTGCACTAAGTCTAAAGGGGGATTGTTCTGTCTCTGCTTCTTTATTCCTGCTTCTGCTACGCTACTACTACTATAGTTATCTTATTATAGGTACCTGTTAGCCACTACAAGGCCCTACGGTTAAATGTCAGTATGCTCCTCTGCTATATTGATCTCCCTTCTACTTTTGTGAAATTCGTTTTTTAATTCCCATTTTTTTACTCTGATTTCCATTTTTGAGAGTTCCACTATCAAGATTTAAATATGTTCTCAAAGACTGTACTTTCTAATATTATTATACTGTGTATTAGGTTTCTACTTATGAATTTCAGCATTACACAAATAGCACCATGCTATTAGATCTACAGAACATGATTCATCTTGCGTAACTCAAACTTCATACTCCTTGACCAATATCTCCCAATAACCTTCATCTCCTGGTATCCACCTTTTTACTCTCTTCTATGAGATGGAATATATTAATTCCATTTATAAATGAGATCACATAGTATTTGGCTTATTTCAGTCAGCATAATGTCCTCCAGATTCATCTATGTTGTTATAAATTGGAGGCTTTCCTTAAATTTTTAACACTGATGACATTCTGTTACATGTATATTATACCTCAACAACCATTGCCCTTCATCCATCAATAGACCCCTAGGTTGTTTTCACACTATGGTCATTGTGAATATTGTTTTAATGAACACAGGAGTGCAGGTATCTTTTCCAGTTTCTGATTTCAGTTCCCTCATATAAAAACCCAGAATTGGAACTTGTTGGTCAAATGGTACTTATATTTTAAAGTTTTGATGATTCTTCATACTGACTTCTGTAATTAATGTGCCAATTAATATTTATGCAAAAACTATACAAAGGCTTGCTTTTCATCCTCACCAACAATTTTAAAAATAACAGTCATCCTATTTTTTGTTGCAAAGAATTAGCTTTAAATTTATTCTTCTACTTTTAATTGATGGAAAATATAGTTTTTCAAAAAACTCACAAGAACTCAAGTGTTTATATTTACAAATACATAAAGATATGCATTTATGTAATATGATTTTGTGCATTCCTGAAAATGATTTTGACTTAGTTGGAGAAGAGTGGAAAAACAGATTTATTAAGGGAATACATAGTGACAGGCAATATAAAAAGCACTTTCTATCCTAGCACATAATAATGTTAGGAAAATTTCTAATTTTTTAAAGAAAATGAAACTCAGATAAAATAATTAGATAAAAATTTAACACCTAATGAGTGGTAACTACAAGTATACTTGCCTCTTTATCTTTCTGTTTCTGATAATTTATCCTAAAAAATTCATTCTAATAGGTATGTGGTGATAACTTTGTTTTTGCATTGCATATTCTTTTTTATAAGAAATGTGTAGAACTTTTTCATGTACCTATTGGCAATTTTATGTCCTCTTTTGAAAAATATCTATTTAGGTCCTTTGCTCACTTAAAAAAATGCAATTTAATTGCATGAATTATTTCCATATTTTATATACCCACCCTATCAGATATATAATTTGTAAGTATTTTCTCCCATACATAGGTCACATTTTTATAAGGCTGGTTGTTTTAGGCTGCCCAGATGTTGTTGTTTTCTTTTTTTGGTTTGTTTGCTTGGTTTTTTGGGGGGGGATTTTTTGTTTGTTTGTTTGTTTTGTTTGTTTTTTGCGGTGCTGGAGATCAAACCCAGGGCCTTGTGTGTGCAAGGCAAGCATTCTACCAACTGAGCTATCTCCCCAGCCCTGCTTGTTTTTTTAATGGAGACTCACGGATTTATTTTAACTTTGGTGGATTGTGCTTTTGGTTTCAAATCTAAAAAAATTCTTGGCAAGATCCGTGCCAAATAATTTATTCATTATATTTTCTTCTAGGAATTTTATTTTACAGATTTAGATATTATGTGTTTAAAATACTAATTTACTTTGGGTTGATTTTATACATGGTGTAAGACAGGAACTACTTTAATTTTTTTGAATGTAGATATCCAGTTTCCCCTAAATCATTCATTGAACAAGAATATTCTTTTCCCATTGCATATTCTTGGCACATTTGTGGAAGATTAACAACTGTGCATTCATTAGTCTTATTTGGGGGTCCTTTATTCTACTTCACTGGTCTATAAGACTATTCTTACGTCACTAATGTACTGTTTTGATTACTATAGCTTGGTAATATAGTTAGAAATCAGGAAGCATAATGTCTCAAACTTTGCTCTTCTTTCTCAAGTTTGCTTTGCCCATTTTGAATATTTTGTGCTTTTATACAAATTTTAGGATATTTTTCATCTACTGTGAAAAATGCCATTAGGATTTTGATAGTGATTACATTGAAACTGACGGTTACTTTGGGTAGCGTGTATATTTTACCAATATTAATACTTCCAATTTGTAAACACAAGTTATCTATCCATTTATTTGTATCTTCCTTAATTTGTTTCATCAATTTCTAGAAATGACCTACATGAATGTGAAAATGTTCTCAATATCACTGATCATCAGAGAAATGCAAATCAAAACCATGAAATATCACTTCATACATTAGACTGATTATTATCAAAAAGCAAAAGAGTAACGAATCTTGGTGAAGGTGTTAAAAAAGGGAACCCCTATATATGATTGGTGGGAATAAAACCAGTTTAAAAACAGTATGGAGGTTCATCAAAAAATAAAAAATAGAAATATTATATGATCCAGAAACCCCAATTCTGGAAATACATATTAAAATAAAATGGAATCAGTATTTTAAGGAAATACCTGCCCTTCTGTGTTTATTATAGCATTATACCCAATAGTAAAGATATGGAAATAACCTAAGAGTCTACTAATGAATGAAAAGTAAAAGTATGCTTGTGTTTGTGCATACACACATACACACATTGAAATTTTCAGCCTTAAAGAAGAATGTAATTCTGTCATTTGTGACAACATAGATGGAACTGGTGATAAGTATGTTAAATAAAATAAGCCAGACACAGAGATCAAACTTCATAGTATTACATAAAATATCATTAACTCATTACCTCATCTCTTAGTTTTATTCTCACATGTATATACTATAATTTATTTCAAAGAAATTCATTCAATTTATTTATTTATTTACTGGTACCAGGGATTGAACCCAAGGGCACTTAACCACTGAGACACATCCCCAGCCCTTTTTATGTTTTTTTATTTTAAGACAGGGCCTCACTAAGTTACTGAGGCTGGTTTTGAACTTGTAATCCTCTTGCCTCAGGCTCTGGAGTCTCTGTGATTTCAGGCATGTACTACCCTGCCTGGCTCCTCTATATATTTTTGATAATATGATTATAAATGTTACCTTTGATGTTTTAAAAAATATTCTTAACAGATACATAAAACATAAAATTGTATATATTAATGAGGTGCTATGTTAATATTTCAATACATGTACATATTGCATGATATTTAAGTTAAAGCTTATTTATCTCATTTATAATTTCTTTGTCATGAAAACTTTGCTTGAATATATATTTCTAGAAGTTGTACCAACTTACATTCCCACCAACAGTGATCAGCATTACCCCTTCCTGCAAAATCTCTGTCATATTTCAAATCTAAAATTGTTGATCTTACAGAGGTTGAGAGTACAGGGGTGGTTACAGGAAGTTAGAGAGATTATCTTTATGGTTTGTTTACTCTCAAATATTTTCATTTTTGTACGAATAAACACTTTTCTTAGAGTGCACTATGGGCAATTCCTCCATATTCAACTCGTTGCCATACTATCACAATAGACCGTATAGTAGTAATTGTAGAATTTAAAAGCACACTTTCAAACTCTATTGTGTTAAATAAGCATTATTGAGAAATTCTTATGTTCAGAGTGTTACAAATCATCTCTGCCTTTAAGGGCTCACAATCTAATTGGATAATTCCCCACTTAAAAGTACAGAGAAAAATAAAATTCAATTTAGACAAGCAGGTGCCAAAAGCCAAATGAGTACATTTAGAGCACATGCTGTAAAGGAACTCAGAGAAGTGATGTCACTAAACTTCAGAGAGAAAGAAAGGAGCTCCATATTTTGCCTTTAAATATGATTAACTTTTCCAGTGCTTTTCATGCAATAGTAATTGTACACAGCTCTTCACCATTATTATCTTGAAAAAATGTCCAATGAAGATAAGCATTGATTGGACATGACTCTTTTAGCTGAACATAAAGATAAACTACCAAACTAGAAAAATAGTCCATCTAGAGGAGTGTTCTCAAGTAATCAGTGAAATTAAATATCAAAGAAGGTTGTGTTACAGAAAGCTTAGTGTGACAGAAAAACAGTGAACTGATTGTCAGGGTGTTGGGGTTCAATCTAAGGATCCATTATATCACATATTCAAGCTATTTCACTTTGTGTTTTTCATTGTTCTCATGTATAGGATACTGTTAGTGCATTTCATGGCATTTAAAGATACTTTCAGTTCTAAGTACCATGGTTCAATGGGAAATCACTGAAGGTTTTGATGGAGTGGCATACAAAGGACTGAAAAACACAATAGTTTTAATGTTGGAGAGTAAGTCTGAAGGCCAAGAGAAAAATTAGTAGAATGCTGTAATGTGTCATGCCAGAACTGTTCTTTATTATATATAATGAAGGTGTGCTTTATTTAACATCATGTTAGTGTATGTTTACTTCAATGGATATATTCTTTTTTTTGATGCTACTTGTGATTTTAGAAACATAAAGTTGATATTTTAGTTTGCCTCTTCAGTTTCTCAAGTTCATAAATAATTTTACCTTAATTTTAGTTGTGAAATGTTTGTTCTCCTTCTTAATACCCTAGCCTACTTTCTATTCAACTGATACTTCCATTTGAATTTTGGATCATTGTTATTTTATTTTTCCAACCTAACATCTTTGAAGCCATCCTACACTATTAAACGCAGTTCTATCTTCCCTATTTTTTCATTTCCCTAATGAATTCTATTTCTCTGAACTGATTTGTTTTGTTAACTTTATTCACCCCAGAAAATAAAACATCATCTGTTTATTATAATTTCTCTTAAAGATGTTTTCCATTTAAAATTACCAATCACTCCTTCACTATTTATCATGATTCTGTGTATGAAAAATTTCATTTCAGTTTTTCCTTAGAAGGTGTTCAAGCACTTTTAAGTGCATAATCTACCAAAAATACAGAAATTTAAATCTCATATTTGGGTCTTCATGAGCCATATGATCTCTGTTGCAATTGCTCAACTCTACTATTGTAGCATGAGAATAGTCATGATCCATAGAGTGTGTATGGTTGTATATCAATAAAACTGTATTTACAAAAGTGTGGCAAACTATATTTCATCCACAGGTCATAGTTGGCAGATCCTTGTTCTGCAATATCAAAAACTTCATAAGCTTCTGTATATGTGATACTTTCTATTTTAAAATGAGAAAAATTACTATTTTTGTAGTATAAATCTGAGAATTTTATCATAATTATCTACAACTTAGCACATTCATATGTTAGACACTTCACAACATAAGGCCATTGCATTACTTGAAATAACACTTATTTAGAATTAAAATGAAAATTTAATCTATGAATGATGAAAATTATAAATAGCACTCCCTAGTTTTAGGAGACAATGAGAAAAAATAAATTTGTTCACGAGTTAGAAGGCTGAAATTACTTCACTCAATTTTATTGCTTTTTCCTCTTGGCAAAAATAGGACTGGGGAAGCCTCAGGACCACTGATACAGGTTTTTCACAAGTTTGAGCATAGTGTTGGAAACAGTGTCTACATAAGATTATTTTTAAAAAATATACATGTCTAGATAGGCAAGTTAGTAAACAAAGAATTTATTACAAAAATATAAGTGAATCTTATTAAACCCCATAATATATTACTTAGCCTCATGGATATAGCAAATCATCAAATAAGTCTTCTCTCAATTTTTCTTTTCCCTTTTATTACCATAGTTTTTTACACATGTTACTTTATGTTCCATTGTTCTCTCTGAAGTTTGCTATTATCTGAAAAAATTTTAATATTCATTCCTTCATCATTTGGACATTCACACAGCTTTGGCCGTAGTACTGATTCTGGGTCTTACTTTACCAGATCTTTTAGTTCCAGTGCTTAACATCTTTCAGCTACAAATGACTGCACCTTAATGTAGAATTTGAACAGTCATTCTGATTGCTAGCTGACTACAAATGGATTGATCGACTTTGAGTTGATTCCTCCCCATTAAAAAACAAAACAAAAAACAAAACAAAACAACAACAACAAAAAAAACAGAACCATATGCCAAATTTGACCATATGCCAAATTTAAGTAACTCTAGGCTGAAATAAAATTTGAGTAGGAACTGAGGACAATAAAGGAAAACTGACTGATTTGCTAGCTTCAGCATGAAAAGTAGGATTTCTACAATTTGAAAGTTATTATTCTTAGAATCAATAGTTATTTTATTAAAAGTATGTATGTGAAGAAAGACTCTTGACATTAGTCAATACATGAGAGTCCACTATGTTGGATAGATAACCATAAAATTCTTAAATTTTCCTAGAATGATCACAGACCTAGGCAACAAGGGGGAAGCTATGACTCAGAATTAATGTCTTCATGTAAGGGGATGATAAGGTGATTAGTAGATATCAACAAGTAGCAGGGTTTATTCTGAGAAGATAGAATAATAATGGTGGGGAAGTGACATTAGGTAAAGAGCACACCGTGAACCATGAAGAAATAAGCATCAGACACTTAAAAGTTCTAAGAGGAAGAGGTGCCTTGTAGGAGATTTGATTACATACAGTCTTCCATCCATAACAAAGTGGTTTCACCTCTCTTTCTTGGCTATTTTGCTTTTGTACAAATGGTCTTGCTGTAAATGCTTTTCAAACTCACTCATTTTCAAATCATAATGAAGTCAGTAATATCTGAAACCTTCCAGATTTATTAAGAAGAGTTAAATTCTGAATTCTCCACATTTTCAAAGCACATAACTCAAGCATATATAAGAATAGTTATTTATGCATATTCGCATGTATCAATTTGCCATTAGAGGGCAAGCATATGAATAAAGATTATTTCATTCATCTTTATAATGTAATAATAAGGGCACACAGTAGGCAGTTAAATAATCTTAAAATCTCCAGAAATTTAATTTGAATGACCCAATTTATAGCTGGCTGAAGAAAGTGACTAAACTCTATGTGAAAACATCTCCTGGCAATGACCTTGATTGGTGGTAGAGGCAACTTCCATATCTACAATAGAATTCAAACTCCATATGACCAGTAGAAACTTATATTGATGAAGAATGCTCAAGGAATACTTTGAATTGTGGTGGAAGGATGGTTGATGAGGGTGGGTTTCAGAGAAAAAGAATCAGAGCTTTAACAAGAGCAGGTGACAAAAGGGCTCAGGTTGAAAGAAGGCCCTTGAGAATTCAAAGTCAGGGAAGGGGAGGCTGGGTGATGTGCACCCAGAGCAGCATTAATATTTCTGCTCTTAAGGTATTTTTCAAGATGGGATCATGGATAGGTTCTAGAAATATAAATGCAAGTAAGGTGGGATCTCTTAATGTGAGGGTAATGTTGGTGTTTGACCTAGACCCATGGGATCCTTCTGTCCATTTTGTGAACTTTTGTGTGCGTTCACTTCCACCAGTGAACAGATATCCTTTTGTCTCTTGAAGCCACTTTACCTTCATAATCTAGAAGTACCTGGCACTTCATATTCTTCTGGACATTCAATGTTCTGAGAAATACTGAAGCACAACACACCAGAATGTTCCCATGGCATAAGACTGAAGGAGGCCTTGTAAGGCTTCATCTTTGTAGGACTTCACCCTTGCTTGTCTTCCTCCTGTTCCCTGTCCTACTTTCTATTCTTCCTTACAGGTTTTCCCCAATAACTCTCTTAATAAATATTTGGACACTAATCATTATCTCAAGGACTATTTCCAAATTATCCCAATCTAAGGTACCTACAAAGGACAGCCAGGGAAAAAGGACAACCAACAAGAATTCAAATTGGGATGTGAAAGGAAATCAGAGATTGTTGAGAATTTATATAAACCAAAGAAACATTTAATGAGTCAGAAAAATAAATTATGGAATTTTTGCATGCTATACTGCCAAATCAAGTCACAAAGAGTTTTTATTAGAAACTGTTTTCAAATTCTAGCTGTAATTATAGCAATTGATAGAAAGACAAATTGACTGAAGTTGACAGAAGGTTGAAGCTATAAGTAAAGCTGAATTAACAGAACATTTCTAAGGCTAGTAATAGTGAACAGATTCATAATAAGGTCAAATGTAAAGCAATAATTTTCATCGCCAAGGACTCTGCCTTAATTTTACAGGGCTTCTCTTTTACCAAGACAATGTTCAGTTTCCCTTATTCTTGATGTATCCTCCTACTGACTTCTTAAACCACTGTCTTTGAATCCTCCTTATCTCTCTTGGTTTTTGATAGGTTTTACTGGATTTTACATAGGTAAACCTCTTTTATTCCTTTGAAATATGTGTTTCCATACCCTATGTTTATTTTTTCTCTCCATGCTTCTATGTTGGGGCAATACCATCAATACTTATGATTTCCTTGCTCTGCCATAGGCAAATAAACTTAAGTTTTTATTTTTAGACACAATCATTGTTTTAAGTTTCAAAAATATAAAGGTAGTTTATTTGCCACCTCTATCTGATACTAGAAGCCCATACTCAACATATTCAATACTACTCATTGTTTAGCTTTTACTTTTCTTCTTGGGTTATCCCTTGAAGATCAAGTCAGAACTCTTGGCACAATACTAGACCTGTCCATATTCCTTGTGACAGATACTTGCCAGTTTCCCCTCCTTTAAAAGCTGTCTTCAAACCCACTCCTTTTATTCAAAATGTATGTCTTCAATCATACAGTAAGAGCAGGGATATTCATAGGAGTATCATGTAAGCCACATTCATAATTTAAAATTTTTAGTAGCTGAATTAAACAGATTAAAAGAAAATGTGGAGGCTTTTTCCACAGGGTGATCCAAGATGGCGGACTAGAGGGTGACTGCATCTCCAGTCACTCCAGAACCCAGGATTCAAGAAGGGGAGGCATTGAGAGACTCAGGCTAAAATAGAGCCACGGGGTGAGTCTCCCCCACCCAGTGAAGCTCGGCCTGGGCGGCAGGCCTGGATTCAGGAGGCTTATTAGAGAAGAGCACAGCAGCTAGAGTCTTCCCCAGGCAGCCATGCGCACTGCGGCAGTGGGCTCCTCCCACATGGCCAGCTCGGAGCAGGCCCCCCAGTGAGAGCCTTTCCACACAGAGCCAGCTCCAAGCCCTGGAACCAGTAGCAGGCTAGGGGCAGCTTTTTTCGGAAGCACTGTACTATCAAGTTACTCCAAGACTTTAGGCTACTGAAGGCTGGGAGGTGATACACTGGAAATCTACAGGGACACTATAAGCCAATAGAGGAAACCTGCAATATCTCAGAGTCCCACTGACAGCTGACCAATATGAGAAAACAATGGAAGAAAATGTACCAAACAAACCTAGATACTATATCAATAAAACCCAATGACAGCACAGCAGAAGATATGTCAGAAAGGGAGTTCAGAATGTACATGATTAAAACAATCAGGGAAGCAAATGAGGAGATGAAAGAACAAATGCAGGCATTGAAGGAGGAGATGAAAGAGCAAAGGCAGGCATTAAATGATAGCACCAATCAACAGTTAAAAGAGCAAATACGGGAAGCAAGAGATCGTTTCAATAAAGAGTTAGAGATACTGAAAAAAAAAAAAAACAGAAATCCTTGAAATGA
Source organism: Sciurus vulgaris (assembly GCF_902686455.1). Classification (NCBI taxonomy): domain Eukaryota; kingdom Metazoa; phylum Chordata; class Mammalia; order Rodentia; family Sciuridae; genus Sciurus; species Sciurus vulgaris. The sequence goes on along the minus strand of NC_136471.1, from coordinate 116,202,058 downwards.
AGGAAACAATAAACCAAGTTAAAAACTCCATAGAAAGCATAACCAATAGGATAGAACACCTGGAAGACAGAACCTCAGATATTGAAGACAAAATATTTAATCTTGAAAACAAAGTTGACCAAACAGAAAAGATGGTAAGCAATCATGAACAGAAAATACAAGAATTATGGGATATCATGAAAAGGCCAAATTTAAGAATTATAGGGATTGAGGAAGGCTTAGAGAAGCAAACCAAAGGAATGAACAGTCTATTCAATGAAATAATATCAGAAAATATCCCAAATCGGAAGAATGAAATGGAAAACCAAGTACAAGAGGCTTATAGGACTCCAAATATACAAAAGTACAACAGACCCACACCAAGGCACATTATTATGAAAATACCTAACATACAAAATAAAGACAGAATTTTAAAGGCCGTGAGAGAAAAGAATCAAATTATATTCAGGGGAAAACCAATAAGAATATCAGCAGATTTTTCAATCCAAACCCTAAAAGCTAGAAGGGCCTGGAACAACATTTACCAAGCGAGAAAGAAAATGGATGCCAACCAAGAATCTTTTACCCAGCAAAACTCACTCAGATTTGATGATGAAATAAGATCCTTCCATGATAAACAAAAGCTAAAGGAATTTACAAAAAGAAAGCCGGCATTACAGAACATTTTCAGCAAAATATTACATGAGGAAGAGATGAAAAACAATGATGCAAATCAGCAACGGGAAGAACTAGCCTAAAGGAATAGCCAAATAAAGGAGAAACCAAATCATGTCAAGAAACAAAAATGAGTCAAATGACTAGAAATACAAATCATATCACAATAATAACCCTGAATGTTAATGGCCTGAACTCATCAATCAAAAGACATAGACTGGCAGATTGGATTAAAAAGAAAAATCCTACAATATGCTGCCAACAAGACACTCATCTCATAGAAAGAGATACCCATAGACTAAAGGTGAAAGGATGGGAAAAACATACCATGCACACGGACACAGCAAAAAAGCTGGAGTATCCATCCTCATTTCAGATAATGTGGACTTCAAGCCAAAACTAGTCAGAAGGGATAAAGAAGGACATTACGCACTGCTTAAAGGAAGCATAAATCAGCAAGACATAACAATCATAAATATCTGTGCCCCGAACATTGGCTCATCCATGTACGTCAAACAAATCCTTCTCAATTCCAGAAATCAAATAGACCACAACACAATAATACTAGGCGATTTTAACACACCTCTCTCACCGCTGGATAGATCGTCCAAACAAAAATTGAGTAAAGAAAGCATAGATCTCAATAACACAATCAACAATTTAGACTTAACCGACTTACATAGAATATACCATCCAACAAAGAACGAATACACTTTCTTCTCAGCAGCACATGGATCCTTCTCTAAAATAGATCATGTTTTATGCCACAAAGCTACTGTTAGCAAATACAAGAAGATAGAGATACTACCTTGTACTCTATCAGATCATAATGGATTGAAATTAGAAATAAATGATAGAATAAAATACAGAAACTTCTCCAATACCTGGAGATTAAATAATACACTATTATATGATGAATGGATAACAGAAGAAATCAGGAGGGAAATTAAAAAATTCTTAGAAGTAAAGGAGAAAAAAGACACATCATATCAAAATCTCTGGGACATTATGAAAGCAGTACTTAGAGGAAGATATATTTCATGGGGTGCATTCAACAAAAGAAGTAGAAATCAACAAATAAACGACTTAATACTACAGCTCAGAGCCCTAGAAAAAGAAGAGCAGACCAACACCAAAAGTAGTAGAATACAGGAAATAGTTAAAATCAGAGCCAAAATCAACAAAATTGAAACAAAAGAAACAATCAGAAAAATTAACAAAATAAATAGTTGGTTCTTTGAAAAAATAAACAAAATTGATAAACCCTTAGCCACACTAACAAAGAGAAAGAGGGAGAAAACTCAAATTACTAAAATTCGGAATGAACAAGGAAATATCACAACAGACACGAGTGAAATACAAAACATAATTAGAAGCTATTTTGAAAACCTCTACTCCAATAAAATAGAAAACCTCGAACACATCAACAAGTTTCTAGAGACATATCAATTAACTAAACTGAATGAGGAGGACATACACAACATAAATAAATCAATTTCAAGCAATGAAATAGAAGAGATCATCAAAAGCCTACTAACAAAGAAAAGTCCGGGACCAGATGGGTTCTCAGCCAAGTTCTACAAAACCTTTAAAGAAGAGCTCATTCCAATATTCCTCAAAGTATTCCATGAAATAGAAGAGGAGGGAACCCTCCCAAACTCATTCTATGAAGCCAATATCACCCTGATACCTCAACCAGACAGAGACACATCGAGGAAAGAAAATTTCAGACCAATATCCTTAATGAATATCGACGCAAAAATTCTCAACAAAATTTTAGCAAATCGCATACAAAAATATATTAAAAAGATAGTGCACCATTATTTCAACAGATGCAGAAAAAGCATTCTATAATACGGCATCCCTTCATGCTCAAAACACTAGAAAAAATTGGGGTAGTGGGAACATTCCTTAACATTGTAAAGGCCATCTATGCTAAGCCCATGGCCAATATCATTCTAAATGGTGAAAAACTGAAAACATTCCCCCTAACAACTGGAACAAGGCAGGGATGCCCTCTTTCACCACTTCTATTCAACATCATTCTTGAGACTCTAGCCAGAGCAATTAGACAAACCAAAGAAATTAAAGGGATACGAATTGGAAAAGAAGAACTCAAAGTATCCCTGTTTGCTGATGACATGATTATATATTTAGAAGAAGCGGGGAATTCCACCAGAAAACTTTTAGAACTCATGAGTGTATTCAGTAAAGTAGCAGGTCACAAAATCAATGCTCATAAATCCAATGCATTTTTATACATAAGTGATGAATCTTCAGAAAGAGAAGTTAGGAAAACTACCCCATTCACAATAGCATCGAAAAAAATAAAACACTTGGGAATCAATCTCACAAAAGAGGTGAAAGGCCTCTACAATGAGAACTACAGAACACTAAAGAAAGAAATTAAAGAAAACCTTAGAAGATGGAAAGATCTCCCATGTTCTTGGATAGGCAGAATTAATATTGTCAAAATGGCCATACTTCCAAAAGTGCTATACAGATTCAATGCAATTCCAATTAAAATCCCAATGATGTACCTTACAGAAATAGAGCAAGCAATTATGAAATTCAACTGGAAGAATAAGAAACCCAGAATAGCTAAAGCAATCCTCAGTAGAAAGAGCAAAGCAGGGGGTATCGCAATACCAGGTCTTCAACTCTACTACAAAGCAATAGTAACAAAAACGGCATGGTATTGGTATCAAAATAGACAGGTAGATCAATGGTACAGAATAGAGGACATGGACACAAACCCAAATACAATTTTCTCATACTAGAAAAAGGTGCCAAAAATATGCAATGGAGAAAAGATAGCCTCTTCAACAAATGGTGTTGGGAAAACTGGAAAACCATATGCAACAGAATGAAATTAAACCTCTATCTCTCACCCTGCACAAAACTCACTCAAAATGGATCAAGGACCTCAGAATCAGACCAGAGACCCTGCATCTTATAGAAGAACAGTCGGTCCAAATCTTCAACTTGTTGGCTTAGGAGCAGACTTCCTAACAGGACTCCCATAGCACAAGAAATAAAAGCAAGAATCAACAGCTGGGATAGAATCAAACTAAAAAGCTTTCTCTCAGCAAAGGAAACTATCAGTAATGTGAAGAGAGAGCCTACAGAGTAGGAGAATATCTTTGCTACTCATACTTCAGATAGCGCGCTTATTTCCAGAATCTATAAAGATCTTAAAAAACTCTACACCAAGAATACAAATAATCCAGTCAACAAATGGGCTAAGGAAATGGACACTTCACAGAAGAAGATGTACAAGCAATCAACAGATATATGAAAAAATGTTCAACATCTCTAGTAATAAGAGAAATGCAAATCAAAACTACCTAAGATTTCATCTCACCCCAATTAGAATGGCGATTATCAAGAACACAAGCAACAATAGGTGTTGGCGAGGATGTGGGGAAAAAGGTACACTCATACATTGCTGGTGGGGCTACAAATTGGTGCAGCCACTCTGGACAGCAGTATGGAGATTTCTCAGAAAGCTTGGAATGGAACCACCATTTGACCCAGCTATCCCACTCCTTGGCTTATACCCAAAGGACTTAAAATCAGCATACTACAGAGATACAGCCCCATCAATGTTCATAGCTGCTCAATTCACAATAGCCAGATTGTGGAACCGACCTAGAAGTCCTTCCATTGATGAATGGGTAAAGAAACTGTGGCATATATATATACAATGGAATATTACTCAGCCATGAAGAATGATAAAATTATGACATTTGCAGGCAAATGGATGAAATTGGAGAATATCATGCTAAGTGAGATAAGCCAATCTCAAAAAACTGAAGGACGAATGATCTCGCTGATAAGCGGATGAGGACATATAATGGGGGGTAGAAGGGGTTAGCGTTAGGGTTAGGGTTAGGTTTAGGGTTAGTGATATGGAGGGTGGTAAGAATGGAGGAAGGAAGGACTGTATAGAGGGAAAAGAGGTGTGGGAGGGGTGGGGGGAAGGGAAAAATAAATAACAGAATGAATCAAACAACATTGCCCTATGTAAATTTATGATTTAATTAAAAATAAAAAAATAAAAAAATAAAAGAATCTCTGAGAGCAAGGCTGAGGCAGTACAGATTTTTCAAATCTTCCTAGTGATTCTAATGTGCAGCCTGTTGGAGAACACTGATCCTGGGGATGTTATTGCTTAAATAATATTAATAACTTAATAGACCTGTAAAGACAGATTAAAGGAAGGATTTGAAGCAGAAAAAAAAAAAGAAAATGTGAAGTTATTAAGTTAATATTTGAAATTATATGAACAATGAAGGTTAACTAACAGTTTAATGAGATATTGGTCAATAAATAGTTATAAAATTAGTATGTGAAGTACAGTTACTTTTAATGGTACATTTTATTAAACCAAATATATTGAAAACATTACTATTTTCAAAATGTGATTGGTATCAAGTATCATTAAAAAGATATTTCCTATTCTATTTTTGTGTCAGTACTGCTATGATTTGAATGTGAGCTGTCCCCCCAAAAACTTACATGTGAGACAATGTGAGAAGGTTCAGAGAAGAAATGATTCAACTGTAAGAGTCTTAACCCAATCAGTGATTTAATCCCCTGGTAGGAATTAACTGAGTGGTAACTGAAGTGGTAGGGTATGGCTGGAGGAGGTGGGAATTGGGGCATGGCTTTGGGATACATATTTTGTATCTGGAGAGTGAAGTCTGTTTTCTGATCTCATGGGAGCTGCTTCCCTCTGCCACACTCTTCCTCCATGATGTCCTGCCTCACCTCAAGCCCTGAGGAATGGAGCTGGCCTTCTATGAACTAAGACCTCTGAAACTGTGAGCCCTCAAATAAACCTTTCCTCTAAAATTGTGCTGGTCAGATCATGTAGTCACAGAAGCAAAAAAATCTGACTAAAACAAGTACCCAGCTTATATTTTACACTTAGAGCTTATGTCATTTCTGACTAGCACACTCCAAGTGCTTAGTAGCCACACACAGCTGGTGACTACCATATGGACAAAACATGTCTAAACTATTGGAATAGTCTCTCCCACTCCAGGCCCATCCTTCACTGCTACTAGAGTAAAATTTCTAAGATTCAAATGTGATCGTGTTATTTCTATGTTTTGTGTGTTTATACATGGCTTATAGGATAAAGTCAAACCTCTTTTTCATGTCTCATTTAAGCCTCTATGTTCTCAGAGTTGCCTATCCCTTTTCCCTTAACTATGCTTAATACCCCCACCCACATAACTTGGAATTCACTAATCTTAACAATGTCTCGGTGCAGTTATTCAAATATTTTTGTTATTTTCTGTCTTGAGGAGTTCCCCGCTTTCTTTGTGTGCTCCTAAAGAACTTTATTTACATAACATACTCATTTATAAAGTTTATGTTCTGTGAAGTCTTTCATGAACTCCGCCTATGAACTCCACCTATAACCCCATGCCAGACATAGTTGTTCATGTTATTTTTCAACAGTACTTTGATCATTGTTCAAAAAAGCCTGCTTATGATAAAAAATAATTCTTGCATTTGTCTCTTCATTAGACTTCAAAACCCTTAAGAGCTGACATACTGCCTTTTCATCTTGTTACTCCTAAGAGTACACAATAATTCGGTAAATTCTTGAAGAATTGAAAGAAGGAAAATATAAGCATCTACCACTGAGGTGGATTTCATGAATTATGGAATCATAGGACTCACAAATAACATGCTATATAGATGGTCTCCAACTTAACAATGGCTCGAACCATAGTTTTTCTACTTTATACTGATGTAAAATAATTCATATTCGTAAAAACCATACTTTGAATTTTTATTTTTTCCCAAACTAGTGATATTCTTTCACTATGCTGGGCTTCAGCAGTGAGCAGCAGTCTCCAATCAGCCATGCAGTCATGAGAGTAACATCTGATACTCTAGTGTGGACTGTGTTATTAAGCAATGATGTTTGCTAGGTTAGGTATATTGAATGCGTTTTTAATATTTGATATTTTAAATTCATGGTGACTTTTTGTTGGGATATAAGCCTATCATAAGTCAATAGGCACCTGTTTACAAATCTCTCAATTGTGTATTGCATAGGGATTATGCATTTAAAAGGCACAATTCACATCATGATTTAAATTAAATGAGAAAGGGCAAGTAGACACTTGTGATCTCCCACCTGGAGCAACACAGAAAGCCTACTTCTACATAAACTCATCTGCACAGGGCACTACTCATACTACAGATATCTCACACACTGAGTCAGCAATTAAGGTACACATGCACACACAATTTCATTCTATTCAGATCCTGCTTTGGACATTCCCTGAAAACTTGCCTTGCCTGCCAGCAGCTATTGAAGACAAAATGCCTACTACCACCTGTCGCAGAATCTGGTATAGTCATTTCAACTGAAATAGTTGAGAGAAGAGTATTAATGTCATTTATGACACATAACTCATTTCTCCAGGTATTTTGAGCAGGAAAGAGTGAAGACTCCAGTGTGATGTTCACCCAGTAATGTCGAGCATTTTTTAAAAATTCATACAAACTTCCTGTAAAATCTAGTTTCTTGATTACAGATAGAGATTTCAGGATGCAGGAAGTCTTCTGGACCTGATTCGTATGGTCTTTATGCAAAATATATCTATTGCTATAATACAACACTCTGTTACCAAATGTTGGTGCCAAACAAAGGTGAATATTAAATAAGCTCATATGACTACCAGGATAAACTGATCTACATTAGACTCAACTGAACTTATTGGACTTGTTCAGATGTTTATTGTATGCTGTAAGTTAGGAAGGTAGGTCTACTGACCTTGGTTAGGATCATCCACATTTTCAGAGGTTGTCTGACTGTTGACTCATCTTAGGTAGCCTTGACTGGGGCAGTTGGGGTAACTGGATTTTGCTTCATATGTCTTATCTTGTAGTAAGCATAGAAAAAATGTTCTCAAGGAGGCCCATGGTCTCCTACTGACATTTCATACCTCTCTTGCATTGTATTTACTGCATTGTTAAAAATGTGAGAGATGGAGAGAACTACAGGTATGGATAGGAGGAATAAATAAATGGGGAATGTATGTAACCAGATTGACTTGATGGTTAGAAGGTAGCTTACCAAAAGGTAGTAGGGATGTGTGTGTCTGTGTATATATACACAATTATATAATATATAAAATTTTATAAGTTTATTTCTGTGCTTCAAAAGGTAATAAGTTTGAGATTATGTATCAAAAAATAAAAATAAAAAAGGGTTGGGGATGTAGCTCAGTGGTTAAGCTCCCTGGGTTAAATTCCCAGTACAAAAAATATATTTTTAGTGTTTTGTGTTTTTTGGCACTGGGAATTAAAACCCAGAAGCACTTTACCACCAAGCTATATACACAGTCCTTTTATTTTTTTTATTACGTTTTAAATTTTGAGATGGGGTCTTGCTAAGTTGCTTAGGGCCTCACTAATTTGCTGAGGTTGGCCTCAAACTTGTGACTCTCCTTCTCTAGCCTTCAAAGTCCCAGAAGTGCAGGCATATGCCACTGTGCCTGGCTATGGTTCTGTTTTGAGTTATATCAGTAATGCCCAGCCAGAGTGAATGCTCTTATAAACACTGAAATAGAGAGGAAATTTAGGCCGAAGCACTAAAGTGGAGAAGTCATGGGAGACATAATTTGATGTACTATACTTTTGAGTCCATGTGAAATGAGCCTAATTGTCAAATCAGTGATGGGATATTACACTCAATCCTTATAGTTTCTTATGCCTCTCTGCTGTATTCAAGTAAGTTCGGGAATTTTCCTTTTCTTCTGACTGGAGGATCCTTTCCATTGTGAGATGGTGACACATTTATATTTCCTGAATTTTGAGGTATCATTGAAACATGCATCTGCAGAACAAGAATATAACCCAAATAGCATTTCTGTAATTTTTAGAGTGGTATATCTTGAGAAAAGACAGGCAGACTCTACAGGAATTCATCCTCAACTTGACTTTGTATGCTCTGCTTTGTAACAGTATATGTTCTGTGATGAACATTGAGCTAAGTTTCACTGACAGGATTATAACTAGAAACGGGAAAACCAATTACTTTCCAAGTTCTGCTTTGTTTTCTTTCATTTTTTCCCCATCATGATTATCAGCAGGCAGACACTCTTGTGGTCTCACTGACTGCTATATTGGTAGAGATGCTAATGATCTAAATCCAACAGATGCTTGGAAGCATAGCACAAGTTAAAATATGCAACCAACAGAAATAAAAAATGTGGGTTGTCTGACATATACACAGATAACTCTTCCTATAATTAGAGATAATTACCAATGTTAGGAGATCAAAAGCATCTTTTTTGGGGCCTTCATAAGCTATATATAATCTTAAAATAGACACCAGCAGGTACACTAAATTTACAAGATGCAGAATTTCTTCTGGGAAGATGCTAAGTCATTTTTATAGTTATTTGCCTTCTTAGCATTTCATGTACACTTTTCAAAGTATACTTTAAATAAGCCATTTGTTACATATAGTTTCCAGTAGCATAATTTATTTTTCTTGGGTAGATACTCGTTCCCTGTAGTCAAAAAAAGAAAAGTACCATGGTGTGCTTCTACAAAATGAAAACGAGTGTTCTCAGTGAATATGTTCCCATTGGATTGTGTTACATGAGATTCTAAATCCTTAAAGTAAAATTTACATTTCAGAATTACAGTAGAAAAATTAAAATACCAAATAGGGCGACAGTACAACCTCTTTTTCTCATTCCTGATTCAGTCTTGTCGTATTTTACCTAGGTTATTTAATTTTTACAGCTATTATAAGTGTTTCAACTCCATTTTCTAATTTTGTATCTAGTGTATAGAACTCATACAGTACGCATACTGACAAAATATTAATAACTTAGACTTTATGTATAATGGTTACCTGCAAATGGAAATATTTGCCCACTAACATATAACTTTATTTTCCCTATTCATAGAATACATCATACTTTTTAATTTGTTCTTTGCTCATAGCAAGGCAGATGGGATTATTCTTAGGACAGTGAGACTCAATCCTAGAACTATTCCTTAATTTGCTTGGTCTGCATGGAAAGAGATTCATGCCTGAAAGAAAACTGGAGTAAATAAATGGAGAAATAGGAATTAGGTAGGTGATCAACGTATCTTCAGATGAACTTTTATGTAATGAGACTACATGGAAGTTTGTGGAGCAAACAAATCTCTCTCTCTCTCTCTCTCTCTCTCTCTCTCTCTCTCTCTCTCTGCTCTTCCTCCTCAACTCTAGCACCATCTATTTAAATATTTCTTGAAGGCTCAACTGAGACTATCAACTCTTTGTGGTAAACACATTCCTCTTGTACACAAGTGCCCAGATAATGTTCCACAAACATGCAATGATACTGAGAATTTAAAATAGTAGTTTAGAACAGGGATCAGCAAACTGTGGCCCTAGGGCAGATCACTTTTTTGTAAATAAATTTTATAGAATATACCCACATCCATGCATTTATGCATTAAAGCCAACAGAAACTATATGGTCTGCAAGCCTAAAGTATTTACTCACCAGTCCTTTATTGGAAAAGTTATGCTGACCCCTAGTTTAGAGCAATCTTTACTAGTACAATTATGAGAATGAATAATATATGAATGGGGGTACAATGTGTCAACTTAGGCTAATGTCCTTAGTCTAAGTAATATTTATTACACCAGATGGTAACTTGATAAGTAATGAAATTCGATGGTCACTTTTATGGGTCAACCAGGCTAGGATACAGTCCTTAATTATTGAGTCAATCAACCAAACATCCATGCAAGTGGTGCTATGAAGGTATTTTGTAGAGGTAAAGTCTGTAATCAGTTAGTAGTAAGTAAAGGAGACTATCCTGTATCAATTTGTGGGCCTGATTCAAGTTTTTGAAAGACCTTTTGAGAAAATTGAAGATTGAAAGAAAAATCTCTAACTTGCTTTTCCTGATGTCCTGCCCTACTGATTTCAGACTTGACTGCCCCTATAACTGCATGAATGAATTGCTTGTAATAAATAAAACAATGTATCTATCTATCATCTTCTATTGGTTCTGATACTTTTGTTGAATCCTAACTGATCCATGTATCTTGTGATATGAAGAAGTTAAAGCTCACTATGATAAAGGCATTTATTTTCCATCACAGGAAGGATGTATTATAACATGCTTGAACTCATTTATAGGAAGCTTGAAAAATATTATTCTTATTAATTTGCCCTAAACTGATAAAACTAGAATGACATTAAGATTTTTAAAACTAGGTCACCTATTTCAACCTATTATGCAAATCTTATTTCTTTTATTTGAATATTGTGAAAGTTAACATTAACCCAAAATTATTTACTTCTTAAAATCTAATTTATTTTTGCTAACTCTATGACATTAAAGATACTATCATTTCTCAGAGACAAAGGTTACTTTTTAATTTACTGGTTCTGCCACTTTTTTTTTTGGGGGGGGGAAGCATGGTGTCAAACCAAATCAAAATACTTCATTTTTGGTCTGTGCAAACTTTTGTTTGGATACATCAGTATTGTATTGTCTTTTATCTGACAGGAAGATTGCCCTTTTGACTTTGCTTATCAAATAATCTTCCTTTATCATTGAGAGCAAAGACCTGAAATATTGTTCTTTCAGACCTTCTGCTTTGCAAATAAGTTCCCCTCATCTTCGGACCCTCCAATGAATTCAATATTCACTGACTTCATAGTGCACTGTTCCCTCATGCCAGAATCCAAAATATAACATTGCAGAGATGCTGGGCTATGCCATTATACCAAATATCTATTTGACAACTGAAGTGACAGATTCTGAACAGAAAAGTTATTATTTAATAGAAAAAAATTTGAAATACAGCTATATTTTAAAAGAGGTATATCCAGTGACTTTAAAACTAATTTTGCAATTCTTAATCCTGTATGAAATATAATGTACTTGCTGTCAGATTTCCTGGGATGTCAGCTTGATTTTTAAAATTATTACCTATTTGGCCAGTTGCCTAATATTACTGATATATGTCTCCTAAAAGCAAATAAAAAATTGATCAAATTACGTAGGTACATGTGTTCATATAAGCCATGATTAAATCACTATTGTGTGTAATATGTACCAATAAAAATTGAATACGCAGAAGACAAAAAAGAATATTTTTCTTGTTTCCACAGGGTTATTTTAGTATCAAAACAAAAAAATCAGGGAAAATTTGAGACCTCTAATGCCAAAGGTGATATTATCATCAAGATCAGTCAGTGTCACAGAATCTTTCATGAATATTATGATTATAGTGGGTATTTTCCTTACAAAAATGCACCTATTACCATAACATGAATTTTTGTACATAAGCACAGTAGGTTCAAAGTTTCCCAGATACTACTGTTGAGCTGGTCCATGGAATTTATCTTCCAAACCCCTCTTTTACAGTGCTGCATTAATTTAATATGGTATTATTTTACATGGATATATAATAAGCAATTGGATATCAATTAAATAAATGTTTAATGGTTATGTCTCACCATTATTTTAGTAATATTGGTACAGATATGTTTACTATGTCTACTGTTAATCACCAATATCTTTCCATTTTAACCCCTAAGTAGGAAATAAGTATACTGTCCTCCACAGTACAATGAGGACTATTCCAAACACTGATGTAACATGAGAGCTTTTCTTTTAGCTTTAGAAGCCAAGGGAAAGAGAGGGAGGAAAAAAAAAAAAAAAAAAAAACTCTGATCATGTGGGATATACATACATTAAGAGGAGCTTTTAAGAGACTTTTGGGAGTAAGAATAATTCTTATTTGTAAGTAGCTAGCCTACCATTGGTTATTTCATGTCAAGGTCCTTTTGAAGTTGAAATGAGTATTACTCGGTTTAGAACACATGAAACCTAAACTACTTCGGTTTATTTGAACTTTTATTGACAGGCAACTGGGAAATCTTTCAGAATACAGACAAGGTAGATTAAATAACTCATATAGAAGATATTAATAATCAAAAATACTTCCTATTATAGTCTATTGTCTGCAGTCATGTTTCTGTGTTTTCCTAACAAATCCTCCCCAAATTATCACTATGAGCCAATTACACTCCTTGATGATATTCAGCTCTATATTTTTGTTTTGCATCATTGAAACTGAGAGTATTTCCATTTAAACAGTCAATTTTGTATTCAACATACACAGGTACATGCACATATACACACTCATCTAAAATATTTAATGACAAGCACTGGAACAGAGAAAAATGTAATCCAAGTAAAGGCAATATCTTTTAAAACTTTGTTATGACTAGCTAAGTTTTGCACTTCTAATAACTATGATAGTCATTCATAGATTGCTTCTTTTTCTGACTGGAAATAGTAAATCACCTACTGTTCATCCCAAATATATGCACAAAATTTTTAGTCTCTTAAAATTTAATGTTTTAATCATAGCTCAAATTATTTTCCCCTGACTTGTTTTCTCATTTTTCTTTCTTAAAATGGAAGAAAACAGAATAAAATGTTTGAGAAAAATTTAAATGGAGGTTTTAAAAAGATAGGACAATAGTTAATTTTTACTATTTTCTTGAACCTCACTTTAGACATGACCTACCTACATTCTATTGTCCTGTAATAAAATCTGAATATTGATGTGGTGGGAGGTTTACATTATCAAAAAATAGATCTTTTACCCCAAAAGATGCTGAGAAAACCAAGGGAAATGCAATTGAAATTAATTTACTGACATACTAATGCAAATTCTTAGATAACATTACTAACTAAACTCCCCACCCACCTTTTTGTTGTATTGGAGTTACCCAAAGTCACTTTACAACTGAGTTATATCCCTAACCATTTTCAATTTTTTAATTTTTAATTTTGCATGGTCTAAGTTGCTTATGGCCTCGCTAAATTACTGAGGCTGGCCTTGAACATACAATCTTTCTGTCTCAGACTCCAAAGCATATAGGATTATAGGCTTGAGTCACCACTCCTTTTTATTGTTTTATTTTGAGACAGGGTCTCTTTAAGTTGCCTAGGGCATCACTAAATTGCTCAGGCTGGACTTGAATATGCAATTCTCCTGCCTCAGTCTCCTGAATTACCACCCTGACTGGTCCTAAATACATGTCTTTTCCCCTCAACTCATTTGGACACTTTTGAGCAAAGTACAGTTATTTTCTCAAGCAATGAAGTTTATAAGTATTTATAGAGTGTGCAGCATAGGCATAGGGACATAATTTTGGATTCTTTCCTTCTAGGTCAACAAGAAGCAGAAATGTAAGGTACAATGTTGAGAAGTTGAATTTATTTTCTTCTGATTACCAGCATTCTTCCTAAGCTCCTCAGTGATAACTTATAATTACTTCTGAAAGGTACTTGGAGATTTTTTAGACTGTATTGTATGGCAGCAGAAGGAACAGTTCAGATTCCCAACAGGGCAAATCGAAGACCACATCAAATGTATAGGGATTATGTTAAAATTGCGATGTTATACTCACAAGATTAGAAGCAGTGGCAATTCTATGTTTCAACATGAAGTAAACATTAAACAACTTCAGTGAGCAGTAAGCAGATTTAGAAAAGAATACATCTCATAAAACATCAAAGTTGAAGTCATTTTAAAATTCATTTTAAAACATGACCTGAATATTAGAAGTATTAATAAAGGAAAACTTTCCCAGAGTTAAGCTTTATGAAAGTCTTATTATGATGTAAATTACTCTAATCTTGTTTCTTAAAATAAACACATTTAATTATCATTTACCTACAATTTCCTCAAATCGTAGTTAAATTTTCATAACTATTCCCTGTAGATGGTATCTTCCTTAATTAATTCAATTTTTTATCTTTCACTTAAAATTGAGTAGCTTTCTTCAGGTTCCTTTCTTCTTAAGCAATGTAACAATAGCACAATTATTAGTACAATCTATAAATATGATGGTCACATATAATAAACAGTTAATTGATATAATTTTATGCAAAATGACATTATTTTACTGGACCTCTCCACAGTCTAATATAAGCAATTTCCTTTCTAATGATTCTATAAGTATTGCATTTATAAATGAGATCAAAATAAATTTTTTGTGAATAATGCAAAGGCATACACATAGTGATTTCACACACTAGAATTATATTATTTTTTCCCACTTAAAAATTTATCTTCCAGCAAGGCATGGTGGTGCACGCCTGTAAAACCCAGATACCAGGGAGGCTGAGACAGGAGAATCACAAGATCAAAGTCAACCTCAGCAAATTAGCAAGGCCTTAAGCAAATTAGTGATATGCTATATCAAAAGAAAAATTAAAAAGGTCTGGGGATTGTGGCTCTGTGGTAAAGTACCACTGGGTTCAATGCCCAGTACCAAAAAAAAAAAAAAAAAATATATATATATATATATAAATAATATACATATATGTACATATATGTGTATGTGTATGTGTGTGTGTGTGTGTGTATATATATATGTGTAGATATATATATATATATATATATTTCAAAATGGTTAAAGAACTACCTGCATAAAAAGCTCCAGCTAGTACTTCTACCCCCAAACCATCTAACTTATCAGACTACCAGTCCTGAAATTTCACTATTAGAATCATAGATCATGGATATCTCTTCCTGCTTAAAGTACAGTTAATTACAAACATTAAGGCCTTATATATATATAAGGCCTTATATATATATATATATAGGTATTGTATTACAGATTTTGTTATAGGTAAGACACAGAGGATATTGTGGCTCTAGAGATCAGAAAAGTGAGGAAAAGTATCACTATTATTGAATGTACATACTTCACCAGACTCACAAAATCATTAGCACCTAGTTTTGATACTCAAAATACATACACTCTGAGTGGTCCAGGTTAAAGGGAATGAAGCTAAAAAAAAAAATCAAAGTCCATTTGCCAAACAACATCAAATACAAATAAATGTTTTTCATATACTTCATGTAGCTATTGCAAGAAAAGTGTTTTTAAGTAAACATAAATGATAAGGTGAAAGAATTAGAACATCATAGAGAAGCAGCATTTTTATGGGCCATGTTTGACCACATATGACTTCCTTAATTACTACCAGTAGCCAATAATTCACATATATTTAATTATAATAAAACATAACTTGCTAATTCAATTGGATATATATGCCTTGATAATGAAGGTTACCATCAATTTAGTTACTTGTCAGTACTATCATTAGACTCTCCAACTATCCATAACTACAACTGAATAAAATGAGTTAAAAAAATGCTAAAATGAGTTCCAAGCAGAAGTAGTGACCTTATCTTTTCTTTAAAAATGTTTATTTACTTAAAAGTAAAAAGTAGATAAAATACAATATTTGCTAATTATATACTTGAGAAATTTTTTAGTTTTGTGCCTTATATATCTTTAATTTACAAAATGTTTTTCATTAAAATATTTTTTTCTTGAATGGAGTCAAGCATTTTAATAAAGACATCATTACCTCTGTGTAGTCTCCAACTTCTACAGAGACTAAAAATGTATAATGTAAAATTCTATGGCTATGAAATAAGTAGCTTAATTGAAGTACATTTATTTTGGTCTGCTTTTGTGGGTAAAAGTTATTTCAGTTAACAGATGGGGGAAAATCTGGAGGTCTTAAACCTAATACTATTCTAATAAACTCAACATAAGGTTCTTATTTCTCTAACATAAGCAACTTAATGCAAATGAGATATACAGTAAATATTACTTAGCACTCATTATGAAGTATTAAATCCATCATCACAGCATGTGGTTCAAGACCTATGAGTTTCATCTTCTCAAGTAACATAATATGGGTGTATGAGCATGTGCTTCCCTCAGAATCTGAAGTGTATTACATTGTTTTAAGACCAGTCATTTTTAAGTATCTTCTAATTGGCATCCTGCAAAAAAGAATGATTAAAATTAATTACAATTTTACAACCTTTTTTTGTTTGTTTAGGGGATTGAATGCAGGATTGCTTTACCATTAAGCCATAGCCCCAGTCCTTCGTATTTTATTTTGAGGCAGGGTCTCACTAAGTTGCTTAGGTACTCCAACTTGCAATCCTCCTGAGTCACTGAGATTACAGGCATGTACCCACCATGCCCATATAATTTTGTGTCTTGTTACTCGGTCTGAAAGGCCATATTAAAGTAACATCTATCAACGGCAAAAACAATATGAAAATTGCTTTTGTTTGTAAATTTATTTATCCTCCCTTTCATTAACAAACTGCAAAATCCTTGAATATTCTTGTTTCAACCTAGAAAATGTCAATTATTTATAAATTCTAAACAGATTTGTTAATTAATGATCAAAATCAATAAATGATATACCAAATAATATTTCAAAAAACTCTCAAAAATACATATTAAAAAACCCTCAAATAATGCTGTTTATTATTTGGCAATTACATTCCTCTTGTATCTATGTGGGAGGCAGGTAGATAAATAATTTGGAATAAAACTGTTTTAGATATCTCAATTCTAAAATAATAGAATAAAATATACAGTGTATATTTTCTTTGCACAAACTATCCATCAAAATAAAAAATACTTCAAATATATATACGTATATAGGTATCTAGTTATACATATGTATATATATTTATATTTATATATACAGTTCCAGAATAGCTTTGATCTTAACCAAAGTTGCCTGCAGAGTACTTTTTAGTTCTCCTTTGCTTCTATCATTGAATTCATCCATGTTTTAAGAAAAAGTCTGAAAAATTTTTTTGTATCTGTAGATTTAAAGGAAAAAGAGAATGAATAAGAGTAGAGTAACATTTCTGTTATTTATGGACTAAATTTAGAAGATGTTCATGATCTAGCTATTCCTTGGCATTGAAAAATTGTATGTCATTGTGTCTCTTTGGGCTAAGGACATGTTTGGTTCTATGACCCCATTATTGATGATTCTATTCCTATGGGGAGTGTCCTTTTTAATGTTGCAACTCCTCATATGAATAATAAAGATGTATCCAGACATATTTCCAAGTGAAGAGAAGCAATCAACCTTCTCATATGTCTTAGTTTGTTTTCTGTCGCTATAACAGAAACGTGAAACTGAGTATTTGTAAAGAAATTTATTTGAACTCATGGTCCTGGGAGGCTGGAAAGTCCAAGAGTATGACACCAATATGTGAACAGGGCCTTGTGCTGCTTCATTTATAATGGAAAAGTAGAAGGGAAAATATGGGAGTAAGGACAACATGAGGCTTGCTTTATAACAACCCACCTTCATATCTAACCCATTCCATAAGAACTCACCCATTTCCAAGAAAGTGACATTAGTATATTCATAAGGAAGGAGCCCCTATAAACTACACATCTCCCTTTAGGTTTCACTTCCCAATACTACCACATACCAACACATGAACTTCTGGGGGACACATTCAAACCCAGTATCATGCTTCCGCTATTCTTCCTTACCATTGCTTATAAACAAAATTGTTCTTTCTCACCAAAGACTTGTATCAGAGGAGGTAGTTCTTTTATCATTAGTTAATTCCATGCTACCTCAACCAAATCATGATTGTGTAGGATGATTTAGACAAAGCTTATGTCCCGCTTTGCCTGAATTCACCTCATTAATATTAATCAGAAAGGAATTTCTATCAGTTGTGAACACGATAGAATGCAATTATAATCATATCATTTAAAGCATATTGAATTTAAGAGCTTGTGTAATGTAGCACCACTATTTTCCACATAACAACAGCAGCAGCAAATGAGGCTTTGAGAGTCGAAGTGACTTGCTACAAATGCTTTTTCCCAGATATCCCACCATTATTCACTATTATGGAACCATTTTAATAAAAAATTTAGTCACTATTAGTTGAGCATTCTGTTTATGTAGTCAAAAGCATTCTAGTTGATACAAACACTCCTGAGTATGTCTACTCAAATATATAGGGTTTGCCAGAGCTACACTAAATATGGAGATAACTATCTTATCAAGACAACCAAAATATCCAAATAATAAGAATATTTTAATTTTAGTTCTTCTGTTATTATCAGGATCTTTGTTTTTATCCAAAAGCGATTCTATCAATGCAAATTATTGATCTTTTATTTATCTTATAGCCAACAGGTATGCATCATCCATAGGAACTGATATATCTTCCAATATAAAGCATATTTTATCAGCAATATTATCTCCATTGCATGGATATTCTTGAATATGAGAGTAACGTGTTATAGAGTATAACATATTAAAGATGTTTATTCCACTTACTGGCATTATGCAAAAAGAGAGGGCAGTATAAATATAAAACTTAAAATAGCAGTTATATGATCAATCACAACTCAAAAATATTGAAAATAAATATTTGAAATAGAATCAGATATTCTCACTGAAGGAATTTAGCAAAGTATCTTAAATTGTAATGGAGTAAAATTAGCTGGATCCTACAGGCTTTCTTTAATGTTTCTTATAAAATTATTTTCTAAATATAGCAACATTCCAATGATTTTTATTCTATTTATAAATTATGTGGGGTTGCATTTATCAGTCATATTTGTAATTATCTTTTAATAACGCCATTATAAATCACAGAGTATCAACAAGAATTTAATTGATTTTTGGACCTCAGATGCAAAGAGGTCTTAAATAATCCTGTTCCTCAGATTAGAAGGCTGTGCAATGCTTCATTCTTATTTAATTTCATTTAAAAAGTACTTTATATGCACCAATTTATCTCATATCCACTTTCACTTCTTCTCCATGTATCACCATATCACTACCATAATGTGTTACATATTAGTATGGCTGTATCTTGGGCTCTTCATATAGCTAATCAATTTTTCTCAATCCTGCATAGTATCCATAGACTTTATTAGATTTTAAATAAAATGCAGTTACTAAAGTCTTAGTTTTCTAGAATGCCTATTCTCTCAACATATTGCAACATACCTAATTTCCAATAAAATATTGGTTTGGCTTTCACTAGTTATTAAAATGTAAAGATTTCATAAGAAAATATTTACCAAAAAAAAACCCACCAAAGTAATATACTGAAAACTTGTGTGGATGGTAAATCTTCAGTGTTCCTTCTCATATGCTCTGGTTCAAAGAGCATAGGACTGAGTTATTTAGCATGTGTGAATTTAATCCCAAAATTGCTTTCACATTAGCATTGATCTTTCATTAGTCAATTAATGACTCTAGACCTTGTTTTCTTTTTAACTAATAAAATTTGTAGTTGGATTTTATAATACATGCCTTACATTCTCAAGTTCAAAGCTGTTTTTAAAATTTTATTAATATGTATTTAAATTGTTCATAATAGTTAGAAAATGAAACATTTACCTAACAGTGTTTTAAATATGTAGAATTTGCTGTGTGCTTCAAACACTGACATTAATAGCATCCTTCTTCATTCAAATATATAAAATCATTGTCTTGGATTTCAGAGATAATCAACTATCTATACACTTAATTGTATTAAATATGTTGAAATGTTAAATGGTAACATATAGTGTTAATCTTGGAAAAACAGCATCTGTTAACATTTAATATGTCTTTAAAACAATTATTTCTTAAAATACAGGTAATCTACAATAGTGAGAAGCACAATTTACTTTTAAAGTAAATATAAATTTAAATCTCAGTGTTGTCACATAAAATTACTTCATTTATGACAGGTCTTTAATCTCTGTACATGAAGTAAAGATAATGGAATTGTTTTATGTAAATAAAAGAAAATGTCATGTAGTTTTTTTTTTTTTTTTTTTTTTGTCATTAAACAATGTACCATGAATAAATGAAAGGCAGGGACTGTGACCTACTTTTCTTTCCAAGCTTTTGTCTCAGCATAACGTCTGACAAATGTACTTAATCCGTGCACTCTGAAAAATGAGTAATTATGAATCTTAATGTGTCTACTTTATATCTTCAGAAATCTGCATTTTAAAATGTGGTGAACAATACTGCATGGAGAATCAGTATTGTTTTGGTAGATAGGCACACAATAAACATTATTTCTTCTTTCTTGAAGCTTATAGAACTGAATCAAACTGTGATGAATCATAGTATACTGTAACAAAGGCTGTGAATAAAAAGTAGCATTACTTGTTCATTCAATTGAACCTTTAATACAGTAACACTTTGCACCAGATATTTGTGCCCAGTCAAGTTCTAGTGTTTATTTCTTGGATATTTAGATATTTCTATTACTAATCATGCAGATAAAACATGTTAGTTTTTTAACTCAGGCATATGGAAAACCTGAATAAAAAGGCTCAAAGATTTTCCTAGGAATACATACAATGTTTTATAGTATGTTAAAATAATCAAATAAATCAATAATGTTGATATTAATATTAAAGTAATTTTATTCTATCATTGACACATAATTTAACCAATTAAATACAATTGTGAAGTTTGAAACAAATGTACGTGACATTTTCTCTCTCCCAATTTCCCCATTCCTCTGTCCAAGAGGCAAATACTTTTGAATTTTTCGACTATTTAATCTGGCATTATACACCTATATCCATAGTCCAAGCAAGTATCAGCAGAGACATAGTGGTCATATAGTTCTTAATCTTCCCATATCTCCTAAAATCATAGAGATAAGCCACTTTTACTCAATAATGATTTAACCAAAATCTGTGATAATGGGCCTTTGAAGAAGAAAAATATCCATTCATGTGTGTTTGTGTTCTGTTTATTTCAACCTAGTTGTAGGAAGTTCTTCTGTGTTATGCTCTGGTTTTATCTTGTCCCTGACCCTGTCCTCTCTTTCTTTACTTCCTGGCTGCCATGATCTAAGTAGCTTCCCTCTTCTACATACTTCCACCATGATGTTCTTTCTCACTTCAGGCCCAAAGCAATGCCAACAGCATCTATGGACTTACACCTTTGAAACTTTGAGTCAAAATAATTTTTCCTCCTTCCAGTTGTTCATATCAGGTATTTTGGGCACATCAATGAAAAGCAGACTAATAAAATCTCTTAATAGGACTGTGTTGTTGGAGGGCAATCTTAGGTAAATTATTTTAAGAGGATACATGAGAGGTACATTTTTGAGACTTTGTGTGGAATTTTATTTTACTCTCACATGCTTAATAGTTGTATTTTAAAACAATGCTCTGAAGTCTCCTTTTGCTCCTGATTACTATTGACATGTCCAAAGTCATTCTTATTACAGATGTAGTCCACAAAAATGTACCTCTCATTCTACTACATATGAATTTCCAGTTTTCTGAGCACCATTTGGTGAAAAGGCTATCTTTTCTCCAAAGTACGGTTTTTTGGCCCTTTGTCAAGTATGACATAACTATTGTCTATTCTATTCTTTGGGTCTTCATGTCTGACAGTTTTTGAAAGAGACAAAAAGTACACTCATTTTTTAAAAAGAGAATTAAATAGAAAAAAAGTGTTAACTAGAACTAAGGTTGTTGACTAAAAAGTTAAAAATTCACAAAGTAGCTACAGGAAGTAGCTAGAAATAAAGCTTAGAAATATACCAGAAAGGTACACTTTGTTCCCTGAGAAGGAGATGCTACTTAATTAGTGTGGTTTTCTCTGTATTCAAAGAATGGGGGCCTTTGGGTCTGTGAACTAGATCTTTGAGGAGGGAACATGAGTGAACTCTTATTGATGTCTCAGGGGAGGGCATGGGATAGTGCATTTTGTCAGTGTTGGGAAAAAAAACTACAAACTGCAATTAGGTGCTGCTATTAGAAGAAAGTGCTGCTGCTGGAATGTGGAAAC
Source organism: Sciurus vulgaris (assembly GCF_902686455.1). NCBI lineage: Eukaryota > Metazoa > Chordata > Mammalia > Rodentia > Sciuridae > Sciurus > Sciurus vulgaris. The sequence goes on along the minus strand of NC_136471.1, from coordinate 116,179,703 downwards.
ATTGTTGTAAGGAAATGGGAATAAGTAATATCTTTGTCCTTGTTCCAACCTAACAGTAAACCTCTTTCAGGGAGAAGCTGGCAAAGCAGAAATTTGGGTTTGAAAAGTCTCTGTTTTAGCATCACAGAATAGATCATAAAAGGAAAGGTTTGGAGAGGAGAAATAATAACAACTCATTATTTTCTGAACATCTTTTTAAAATAGCATTCTGGTTTTATGTCATGAATGCACTATTTTCTCTTCTCTCTCCATAGACATTCAAGTTTTCTTCTACCTTTACAGTTTACTCCTGCAAGTTTTTTTTTTTTCTTTTATCATTTGATGTTGTTTTTATTGTTATTCTTTGGCTTTATTATGTCTTTTTTCCTCTTATCATATCCTGGCCAGAATTTTTCTGGAAATACTTCAGAATCTGCCTATAATATAATTGGAAAAACTAAAATTCTGAGTGTGGGAAGATCACAATAAATTGATGTTTTAAGTTAATCTGAACAGGGGTGTCTTAGAAAAACCATGATAGCTGTATTTTTAGATCATTCCTTTTGAGCTGGTCAGTTCCTCAAAGGACTCTTCCTGTATTCTGCCTGAATGATAACATTCTGCCATTGAGGCCCAGTTGGAACAAGAGTTGTGAGATTTAATCATTCTGACAAACCAGTTACCACCCCCATCTGCCTACTTTGCAGATTTTTTCTTTTTTTTAATCATTTTTCCCCTTATTTTTTCAATGTATTCTCTTAGATGTACATACCATAAAAAATATACCATAAAATCTTCTATGTATTATTATTATATTATAAAATTCCAGTGAAAATTTCCATCTTAACACCAATGTTTATTGTTATTAACAAAAAAAATGATTACAAAAATTATTTCAAATAAAATACCAATTATTTTGGCCTACACAATTTGGACAAGTAGAACCAATGCCTGAGAGTTTTTCTTACTATCTTTTCATTAACACCCTGACCTTCAATAGCCCTTAAAATTGTTTGCAGAATTTCTTTCATGAATTATAGGATAGCAAATATATCATATTTATTTTCAAACTCTTTAAGCAAACATTGGCTAAAACATATATTCTTATTTCAAATTCTTTAAGAATTTTTGTAAAACACTATAGAATCTAAATACTTAATGCTAGAGGATGTGTGTTATTTAAAGTGTGATTTAAAAAAATAAAACAAAACTGAGTCATTTAACTGTGAAATTCTATGCTGCTGTAAAGAATAAGTTTAATGCAAGTTTCTGTGGGTCCTGAAAGTAATCTCTGTGCATCACACAATTTATGAAAAGAAAATGGTTGAAATTTTATCTGAAGGAAGCAGTCATTAACCAAGACTGATACTTTAATATGCCATAGATTAATTATAGTTTCAGGTTGGAATTGAATTTCAATTAGTTCTCCTGTAAAGAATGAGCCATTATTATCAAATAATATCAGAACCCTCAAAGAATCTATTTGTATCTGTTTTCAAATCAATAAAATGTGGTTTCAGCTTATAAACACATTAATGTTAGATATCTATTTTAAGATGAGAGAAATATAATTGGAAATTAGTGCATATGTATTCATACTCAATTAGTGAGTATGTATTCAGACTTGATTTTACAATGGTTCAATAAATGTAGATTCAATGTATAAATGTTATAGACCTTCATGGGTTGGTTATATGCTCTCATAATACATCCAGATGTATAGTCTGCAATTCTCCTTCAAGAAAGAGTATTAAAAAAATATCAAAGGAAAAAATCTAATTATATCTAGATATAATACCTAATTCAGAGCTACCTAAAGGTCCACACTTTTTAGTATAATTACAGTATCTATTTATTAAATGTTACATATTTGTTAAATATTAAATGCATTAGAAACTTGCTAAAATTTATGGATATTATTGTATTCATTCCTTACAACAAAATGATGATGTAAATTATATAATCAACCCCAATTATACAGTTGAGAAAATTAAAGTTTAGAGAGCATTTGTATGTTGCTTAAAATGTTGCTGCTTGAAAACAGACGATGTAATACTAAGAACTGCGCACTGTAGAGTTGGTGATGTGAATCGATATATTGCTACATGTTTATATGCACATAAATACACACATATATGTGGGGTGCCAACTATGACTAGCTGATAAAACCAGGCTTGATCGAGGTACAGACATGAAAATCTGGCTCTCAGGAACTGACAATCATGAGAGATTTTCCAGATTGTCTGGAGTATGTGGTTTCTGTGCAGTGGCTCACAGACGGAATTTGTATGTCCTAGATGTGCCAAAAGACCCTATAGAGCAAAATGGCTTGCTTAACTCCACCCCATCCTCTTCCTGATGGAAGAAACTCCTCCGGTCCCCCTTGATCTGAACCGCTATAAATAAAGAGAGTGTGGGCTGCTCCATCATTAGAGCCAGACAGTTAGCATGGCTCAATCTGTCAGGCCTGAATTCAAAGGATAATTGTCCCATGTGGTTTTTTCCTATTAAATAAATTTCTTAATAATTCATAGCCAGCCCATCCCTCCTATAGGACCCTTTTCCCTCACCCACATGGGAAGTGATGGGAGACATAGTCATTAGTAGTTTTTATATATTGTAGTATAGCAATATGTGTGTAAAACATATCTTGCCCAAATGATACTAATATCTCATTTGCAATAATAACATCCATAGTAGAAAAAAACCAATGAACCACAAAGATGACCACCTCATAATTATCAGAATCTATGAGTATGCTAGGTTCCACTTTAAAAGTAGCTATAAGTGCAAATGGAATTTACCAACCTTGACATGGGGAGATTGTGCTGGATTATCTGGGTGTGTTCAATATAATTAAAAGAATCCTTCCAATTGGAAGAGAGACACAGGAGAGGGAGAAACCAGAAACATGACCATATAATATTGTCTTGGTCAAATATTTATGGCTTTGAAAATGGAGGTAAAACTGTCATAAGCCAAGGAACGAGGGTGATCTCCAGAAGCTAAAAAAAGCAAGGAAATTTATTTTCCCCAGAACCTCTAGAAAGGAATGCAGTCCTGCTGACACCTTGGTTTTAGCCCAATAAGACTCGATATATAGGATTTTATTCCTTGTAGGGCAGACCAGTATTCTGTGTATATTCCACATTTCTATTATTCCTCCTTTCTATTTAGCATAGTAAAAAAAATTTAAGATTTCTAAACTACTTAATGTAATATAATACAATTGTGTTGTTTTAAGCTCTTAAGCTGTAGGAATATTACAGGAGCAGTTAGAAGCTAATATATGCAATGATAGGATTTTTTTTCCCTTTTAGTTCTGGGTAGTATTTCATTGGGTATATTCTATGTTTTCTTTATCCATTCATCTATGATGAAAATTTAGATTGATTCCATATTTTGGTTATTGTGAATAGTGCCAGGTACAGAAAGACAAATACCACAAAATCTCATTCATATGTGGATAGAAAAAAGTCTCTCTCATAAAAGTTGTGAGAATTATCATTATGACAAACCGGGGAAAGTAAGGTAGATGGGAAAGTAGGATTGATTTGAAAATAGGTACAATGTTACAGTGAACTAAGAAGAATAATTTCTAGTTTCTATGGCAAAACAGGATGAATATAATTAAGAATAATACATTACATATTTTGAAATACATGAATACAGGATTTCAAATGTACTCACAAAGAGAAATGATAAAAGATTAAGGTGGTAGATATACTCATTATCCTGATTTGATCATACATAATTTATCCATGAACTAAAATATCACACTGAACCCTATAAATATGTACAATTGCTATGTGATCAAAAAAATTAAAAAGGTTTGTACATCATCTTAAAAGGGAACAACAAAAAACTAGAAAGTATTCAAGGACACACTTTCAAATGTAGTTTTAATGTTGTCTTATGACAGAGTAGCGTACTTAATACTAGTAAAAATATTTTCTTTTTTACATAATTGGCATAATATTTACATATAGAGGAGAATCTAACAGCCTGCCAAAATTGTAATTGAGAAATAAGATATAAAATATTATTTTTCTTGCTTATAGTCTAAATTGAGTGACACAAATAATGGGCAAAGTATTCTTTTAATATCCTCAAAGTTTAATTTTACTCAACATAGAAGACAATTTCATTAAATACTATACTATAATAATTATAAATTATTTTCATCTACTGTCTCAGTATTTTTAATAATGTTCCATAATGATACCTAAAATTCTGCAACTTACATCAACATATATTTCTCATTATTATATCTAAGTATTGGTACATTCAGTTTAGTTTCAGGCTGCAGGTCTGTGGTTTACCTGGGGTACTCCTTTTCAGAGTCCCAGATAAGTTCGGGTTTTCTCCATGAGTGTCATTCTGAGCTCATGATAAAGGGTCTGTGGTTATCTAGGGAATATTTGCCTCATGGTTTTAGTTGTAAGTTCCCAGATTGGCAAGCAGAAATTTGTGAGGGCTCTTTAGCTTTTGATTTGGAACTCATATTGTCACTGTTTCGTATTTTTGACTGTCCAAAGGGAGTCATCAGGACATGCTCAAATTCAGTGGATAGGGAACAAAACTTGTTCCTTGGAAATACAGGAGAGAAAATAAATATTACCTAAATAATTATGTAATTTATAACACATTATAAAATTATTCATTTTATAATGAATTTATAAAAATGAATTTCAGCTAAAATATAAATTTTTGTACTTCTTCCAAGCACTGATATTAATTATACTATAATTCAATTATCTAGTGACACATGTTTGTTCAACCATAAAGAGCTTGAATTCTATAGTGAGTTAGGCCAGATTTTCATATCTTGTCATTTTCATTCAAAATTGAACTTAGGACCCTGAGAAAAGTATACCATGTACTTTATTGGTATGGGAAAAAACTTATAAATGAAATGGGAATAGCCAATTATATTTGTATCATAGTATGGTTATGCCCCTCTCTTTTTAAAAAGGCAAAAAACACAACCAGAATTACAATTAGAAATATGAAAATGAGAAACTACCCTTGGAAGTGAAATACATATATATTTCATGAGAATTCAGTATAATGGCCAATTATACTTCAATAGAAAAGGGAAGGTCTTTGAACTGTAGAGTTTTATTCAATATATCAAATAGTTTCTTTTCTATATAGGTACCTAATAGATCTATTTTAAGAGCTTCTGTTTAGTGCTTTTGAATATATCTTAGATTCCACAGAAATGTTCTCTGTAGACAAAAATTGGCCACTCTGCTATTTCATAGTGCTATATAGTTAACTGGAAAAAATAATGATGTCACGCATCAGTAATAGTAAGCATTACATTATTATTTATTCAATTGTCTTTCATAAAATGAATTCAAAGCATTATCCAAACTGACCTTTGTCTCTTCTTCATTTTTTCCTTTTTTTAAGACTAATGCCATCACCATCAGACCCACTCACTCAAGCCAAAGCTTTGGGCTCACCCTGGGTTTCTCCTTTTTGCCCCTCTTCTACAAATTACTGCTTTTGTCCCTTCTGGGTTTTTTTTTTTTTTTTTTTCATCACTACATCTGTACAATCTTTACTTCTCCAACTTCATTCTACCAAGCAGTCGACTGAAATGTACATTTTATCATAAGTTCAATTCAATACCTGATTCTGTGACAAGTCTGGATATATTCTGTTTGCTGACCTCTACCAGATCACTACTACCTGTTCTATTTTGCTCTGTGCCCTAACAGATCTTTCTGAACTAAACCACAGGGTTCCTTGACTTCTAGAAGGGTTCAGCTGATAGGACACTCAGGAAGGAGAGTGGAGTTTTGTGTAGAATCAGCTCTGGGGTATTTATTAGCTCATTTCTCTCCTGAGTTTCCAAAGATTGGCTTTGCATCTTCATGAAAGACCATACTTCCTCTCATGTAATTATTTCATTTAGCATCTTCTCTGAAGAAAAGTTGCTCTATTTGCCCTTCATACCTTGTACTGGTCACAGCTGGTAGCTGGACAGTTTTTGTGTTATCACTCTCTTTTTGGGATTCTGTAAACCCTGCCAAAGCCTTTGTAAATAATGTTAATATTTTCTGACGTTACTCTGTTTGAGTATCCATCTACTCCCTGTTGGGGCCTGAGTAATCCTTTTACTAGTCATATATCTCTGGGTAAGTTACATAACTTCAGTAAGTTTCAGTTTCCTCATTACTAAAATACAGGTAATACTTTCTTGTTCATATGGTTTCCATGAATACTACATGAGATTACATATTAAAGTGCTTGGCATAACATCTAATATATTAAAACTGCCATTTTGGTAAGTCATATAGTTGTATAGTAGTAATTTTATGTGGTTCAAATCAAGTATACACTTTATAAAGATTGACTTTTCTGTGTTGTATGAAAGGAGAGAAGGTTAGCACTCCCCTTGACAAGGATGGAAGAGGCCCTCCGGGCCTGACAACATGCATACGGTTTAAGGCATTGCCACCTACTTCGTGGCATCAAACCACTGTTTTACGCATTTTTATACATAAGTGATGAATCTTCAGAAAGAGAAATCAGGAAAACTACCCCATTCACAATAGCCTCGAAAAAATAAATACTTGGGAATCAATCTCACAAAAGAGGTGAAAGACCTCTACAATGAGACTACAGAACACTAAAGAAAGAAATTAAAGAAAACCTTAGAAGATGGAAAGATCTCCCATGTTCCTGGATAGGAAGAATTAATATTGTCAAAATGGCCATACTACCTAAAGTACTATACAAATTCAATGCAATTCCAATTAAAATCCCAATGATGTACCTTACAGAAATAGAGCAAGCAATTATGAAATTCATCTGGATGAATAAGAAACCCAGAATAGCTAAAGCAATTCTTAGCAGGAAGAGCGAAGCAGGGGGTATCGCAATACCAGATCTTCAACTCTATTACAAAGCAATAGTAACGAAAACGGCATGGTATTGGTACCAAAATAGACAGGTAGATCAATGGTACAGAATAGAGGACACGGACACAGACCCAAATAAATACAATTTTCTAATACTGGACAAAGGTGCCAAAAATATGCAATGGAGAAAAGATAGCCTCTTCAACAAATGAGGCTGGGAAAACTGGAAATCCATATGCAACAGAATGAAACTAAAACCCATATCTCTCACCATGCACGAAACTAAACTCAAAATGGATTAAGGACCTCGGAATCAGACCAAAGACCCTGCAGATTATAGAAGAAAAAGTAGGTCCAAATCTTCACCTTGTTGGTCTAGGATCAGACTTCCTTAACAGGACTCCCATAGCACAAGAAATAAAAGCTAGAATCAACCACTGGATAGATTCAAACTAAAAAGCTTTCTCTCGGCAAAGGAAACTATCAGCAATGCAAAAGAAAGAGCCTACAGAGTGGGAGAAAATCTTTGCCAATCATATTTCAGATAGAGCACTAATCTCCAGAATCTATAAGAACTCAGAAAACTCTACACCAAGAATACAAACAATCCAATCGACAAATGGGCTAAGGAATGAATAGACACTTCACAGAAGAAGATGTACAAGCAATCAACAAACATATGGGAAAAATGTTCAACATCTCTAGTAATAAGAGAAATGCAAATCAAACCACCCTAAGATTCCATCTCACCCCAATTAGAATGGCGATTATCAAGAATACAAGCAACAACAGGTGTTGGTGAGGATGTGGGGAGAAAGGTACACTCATACATTGCGGTGGGACTGCAAATTAGTGCAGCCACTCTGAAAGCAGTGTGGAGATTCCTTAGAAAACTTGGAATGGACCCTCCATTTGACCCAGCTATCCCACTCCTGGTATACCCAAAGGACTTAAAATCAGCATACTACAGAGATATAGCCACATCAATGTTCATAGCTGCTCAATTCACAATAGCCAGACTGTGGACCAACCTAGATGTCCTTTAATTGATGAATGGATAAAGAAACTGTGGCATATATATATATATATATATATATTATATATATATATATATACACAATGGAATATTACTCAGCCATGAAGAATGATAAAATTATGGCATTGCAGGTAAATGGATGAAATTGGAGAATATCATGCTAAGTGAGATAAGCCAATCTCAAAAAGCCAAAGGAGGAATGATATCGCTAATAAGTGGATGATGACACATAATGGGGGGAGGGGAAGGGTTAGTGTTAGGGTTAGAGTTAGGGTTAGGGAGGGGGGCAAGAATGGAGGAAGGAAGGACTGTATAGAGGAAAAGAGGGGGGGGGGGGGGGGGGGGAAAGGGAAAAAATAACAGAATGAATCAAACAACATTACTCTATGTAAATTTATGATTACACAAATGGTATGCCTTTATGCCATGTACAAACAGAGAAACAACATGTATCCCATTTGTTTACAATAAAAAAAATAAAATAAAAAAAAATAAAAAAAGATTGACTTTTCTTATAAATACCCTTATTTCTAACTTTTATAAAATTTTTGACTTGTTCCTGACTCTGCTCTTAGGTTCCAAATGTTACTTAAACATGCCCAATTATTTCCTTCATTAGAAGTTCATGGAGTTCTGTCTCGAAGTGACCAACCTGGTTCCTTCTTCTTTCATGTATCAGTTTGAATTTTAATTTCACAGACAAGGCTTCAGTGACATATTCTCCTAAGTAGCACCAATCTGCTAAATTTATTCTCAATGATCCCTGTTCATGCTTGCCACAAACTTAGTATTTTATAACAATGTATATTATTTACTATGTCTTTATTCTTATTCACTTATCTACAAAATCAAATACAGAATAGACTTTGTCCCATTCACTCAATGTACAATCAGCCCTATGACAGTACTTGGCTCTCAATAAGTATTTGTAGAAAGTGGAAAAATGGTTGAATTAGAAATAATCAAAAAGTATTGGAAACATGATATGCCCCTTCTGACCTTAAAATTCTACATCAGTTTCCCTAGGTTAAAATGGAAATACAAATATTAGATCTAGGTCCATCTCCCTTCACGGTTTCCTCTCTCACCACACTCAAGAATTCTGGTTTGTTCTCTTCATACCAAAGTATTTGTACCATAATTGCTTGCTTAGGCACACATTAGGCACTTTATTCTTTTTTTTTTTTCAGTGCTGGGGATTGAACCCAGGGCCTTGTGCTTACAAGGTAATCATTCTACCAACTGAGCTATCTCCCCAGCCCACTATTTCCTTTATTCTTATTATTTTCTGATTCTGAAATGACTATTTTCCCCTGTCTCCTCAGCTAAGGTGTTGTCATTCTTCAACACTCACTACAAGTACCTTCTCTTCAATAGTACTTGGAATCTTTGCCAGAATTAATTGTCCCTCATCATTATTACCTTAGTTATTTGTATCCATGTCAAGCTATTCAGAACGCATTGCATTGTTTATTTACATATTATTTCTAATAATTGAGATCTATAAGGATACTTAGTTTGTCAGTGAGCTGCAATTTGTGTGACAATGCTTGATAAGTATTGGTGTTCATTATATTATTGTTATTAATCTGACAATATGTTCTAGGCTTCAGGTTAGGTGCTTAGGGCTAACCAGAGGCCTGCAACCTATTCCTATTCCTTGGATGAGTAATGAAATGATTTCTACCATCTACCTGTTTATCATATCAACTTGTTTCTCATCTACATTGATTAAAAAATAAGCAATAAGTATGACTGGTTGGAGGATAGTCAATTGATAGATTTTTTGTTTGCTATATATGTTTGTGTGCATGTATTTAACCATATCTAAAATGTAAGAGTCTCAAAACTCTAAAATATCATTTATCCAAAATAGTTTTATAATAATTCAGCAGAAAATGAGCAAACTGATAATTTTGGGCTGTACAAGAGAAGTAGTCTTACATTTCTTCTTGATCCTTATCTGTATTCTTTGGATCATTAGTATAGGTTGGTGCTAGGTAAGAACTATTATTAGTGTGAACCTGATTTAATAATTAAACCCTGTGTGTAACAGAAAAGCTACACCTGAGAAAAGAAACTGTAAATGACTGTATTACTACATTATATTAAATAGTATCTAGCTCAAGGGCCTAATTATAAAATAAGATAAATGGGGAGTAGGATTAAAGGATTTTTAAAAGCACATAGGTGGCAGAGATAACAAATAAAACAGGGCTTGAATAGAAGAATCTACATCTATAAAATTTGGATATTAAAAGGAGATGTTCAGATTCATAGGTTATGTTGATCTGAGGAGAAATGGACATGGACATATTATGGCAAGTGTCAGGGAGTGACAATATGATCTTGAAACTCACCCATGAGTACAAAACTTTGCAGATGCCTTATCTCAGTGGGATTTTCTGAGTTCTAAATTACTCATTAAACTCCGATAGCACTTGAAATGGTCAATTATTTTATACCTCTTTATTTCCATTTTGAGAGATTTACTATAAGATTACAGGAAAGAAGGTGGGTGGATGAAATAAGGAGAATAATTAATTTTCTTATTAATTGATTAAAATGAAAATGTAGCTTAATCAACTTTTTGCACACATGTACTTTGGCTTCTTGGTAATCTTATTAGGTGGAGAAGAAACATACTATTTAGAAATGGCTTATTTCTGCTCTCTATCCTCCATTTACTTAGATAAGAAGTAGACTCTTTAAATTTAAACCAGAGAGAAAATTCAGGACATTAGAACAAACTGTGAGATATACTTTCCATTTATTTCATTTATATTAGTATATAACACCTAGAAAATGAAGGTAGGATTCAAAAAATTAATTTCTAGATTCTATGATTTTGTTACTGACCATGATCCTTCAGAGTAAAATTATAAAGATAGATAATATATGAATATATGACACTGTTTTAAGACAGATCTTAAATTTACATAATGGCATCAGATACATTCAAATGCAGAGCCATCAAATAGGCATACTTATAGTTCAGGATTCCAGAACATTTTGTTTTAATATAATGGGTTTGGTTCCATTATTGAAATAACTATGACATCTAATTCTGTTCATTTCTTCTATTGAGAGTTGATTGGTATTTGAAATGAATAGCTTTCATATACTTCAAAACACAATATGGTACATTTTTGTTTTCCTTTCATGAACTAGACCATGAATAAAGGATATCAGAGCTACAGATAAATATTTAAATATTTTATTTTACAGGTTGTCAAAATACATGTGCATACTCATATATCAAAGATGTGAAAGATAGTGTGTTCATTGAACAGAGGAAAGAGAGAAACTTCTAAAATGTTGGTTATAACTAAGTTCTAAAATCTTTTTTGCTTCTTGAATCAATGACCTATACATTTGTTTTGTTATTTGTGACTAGTTTTTGCAAATGACAAAGACCGAACTCAAACTATTTTAAGTAATAAAGAAAATATTTGGCTTAGGTAAATCAGAAGTCTAATTGCATTAGGTTTACCTTTATTTCCGTTACTGCATTCGGCCCTTCATTCTTCAGTGGTAGTCTGATTCTAAGGCTTCTGCAATGAAAGCAGAAGAACCATCAAGCAAATCTATGCTCCTCAAATTCTTGTTTGTACTACTAGTTCCATCAAAAGTCTTACAAAATGCCTCTGACTTTGTAGCTTAGGTCATAAGTCTATTTCCAAAGCAGTCATTTTGTTTGGGGGTTGGGGATGCTCTAATTCACTGAGATCAAACTTGGAGACCTCTTCCTGGTTCTTAGGGTCGGATGAGCAACTCTTGAATCACCTGAGCTGAGAATGGGAAGTTTCTGTCTCCCCAGTAAACTCTCAACAGACAAAACATTTCTGTCGACTAATCTACCAAGTTAAGACATGTTTGTGTTCTTTAAAAGTTGTCTCATAAAGATTTAGTTCAGAAATAGAAAGGAGAAGCCTAGAATATGTTTTTGAGTACAGAGCAATAGTTGGATTCTTCTCCCTTTACTTATGTTCTTTAAAAGTTATGCGCAGAAAACTATAGAACACTAAAGAAAGAAATTAATAAAAATCTTACAAAATGGAAAGATCTCCCATGTTCTTTGGATAGGCAGAATTAATATTTTCAAATGGCCATTCTACTAAAGACACTACACAGCTTCAATGCATTCCAATTAAAATCCCAAAGATGTTCCTCTAGAAATAGAGAAAGCAATCATGAAATTCATCTAGACGAATAAGAGACCTTGAATAGCAAAAACAGTCCTGAGCAGGAAGAGTGAAGCAGGAGATATCACAATACCAGAACTTAAACTATACTACAGAGCAATAGTAACAAAAATGGCATGAATTGGCACCAAAATAGACAGGCAGACAAATGATACAGAATAAAAAGACACAGAGACAAATCCACATAAATTCAGTTACCTCAACTAGCAAAGGAGCCAAAAAATACAATGGAGAAAAGATAGCCTGTTGAACAACTGGTGCTGGGAAAACTGGAAATCCATATGTAGCAGAATGAACTAAACCCCTATCTCTCACCCTGAACAAAAATCAACTCACAGTGGATCAAGGACCTAGGAATTAGACCAGAGACCCTGCACCAAATAGAAGAAAAAGTAGGCCCGAATCTTCATCATGTTGGCTTAGGACCAAACTTCCTTAACAAGACCCCCAAAGCACAAGAAATCCAAGCAAGAATCAATAAGTGGGATGGATTCAAACTAAAAAGCTTTTTCTCAGCAAAGGATACAATCAATAATGGGAAAAAGAGAGTCTGCAGAGTAGGAAAAAATCTTTTCCACATGCACTTCAGATAGAGCACTAATCTCCAAATTTATAAAGAACCTACAAAACTTTACACCAAAAATACAAAGAACCCAGTCAATAAATGGGCCAAGGAACTGAACAGACACTTTACAGAAGACATACAGGTGATTAATAAATATATGAAAAAGTGTTCAACATCTCTAGTAACTACAGAAATGCAAACTAAAACAACTCTAAGAATTCATCTTATTCCAATTAGAATGACTATTATCAAGAACACAAGCAATAATAGATGTTGGCATGGATGTAGAGAAAAAGGCACACTTTTACATTGCTGGTGGAGTTGCAAATTGGTACAGCCACTCTGGAAGCAGTATGGAGAAATCCTCAGAAAACTTGAAATGGATCCACCTTTTTGACATAGTTATCCCACTCCTCAGTTTATACCCAAAGGACTTAAAATCAGCATACTACAGTGATGCAGCCACATTAATGTTCATAGCAGCTCAATTCACAATAGCTAGATTGTGGAAACCAACTTAGATGCCCTTCAACAGATGAATGGATAAACTGCGGTATCCATACACAATGGTATATTATTCAGCCATAAAGAACAATAACATTGTGGCATTTGCACATAAATGGATAGAATTGGAGAAAATCATGCTAAGTGAAATAAGCCAATGTTGGGGTCTTTAGTTCTCTTGCTCTTCTTGACCAGCGACAAGGGAAGGGAGCACTCCCCAACAAAGGCCAGACCGGGAAGGTAGGACGACTGACCGCCCGCACCCAGCCCTCCGGGGGGAGGACAATCAGACACGTCAGGAAGACCAGTCACAGCAGGAACTCATTTATTGAGGAAGTCACACAGCTTTATGTAGGGGTGAAGGCTAGGTGGGAACCATCAGCTTAAATGTCAGCAAGGCACAAGGGGTTCACCGCAGGCAAGAGTCCCATAGGACTATATGGCAAGCATGAGCTGATCACGTTCAGGGAACTGTTGTTAACCAATCCCTGATGGTGGTCCGATTTATCATCATTAACTTTCGAAACTGCCTTTAAGACTTTGATCTTGCTCACTCACCAGGGAGTAAGGAGTCAGCCTGAGTTAGTTAACGTGTCATTAGTCCCAACAAGCCATCCAAAAAACCAAAGGTCAAATGTTTTCCCTGATAAGTGGATGATGATACATAATGGGGGTGGGGGGTAAGAGAAGAATGGAGGAACTTTAGATAATGTAGAGGGAAATGAGAGGGAGGAGGTGTGGGGGTATGAAAGATGGTGGAATGAGACAGAGATTCATTACCCTGTGTACATATATGATTACGCATATGGTATGAATGTACACTGTGCACCACTATACAAATGAAAGTTGTACCCTTTGTGTACAATGAATCAAAATGCAGTCTGTAAAAAAAATCAATTAAGAATAAAAGTTATGTGCAAACACAGATATATCACAATGAATACTGATATTATGCCTAATTATAATGCATCAATAAAAATTAATAAAAAGTTATAAAGTTGAGAAGACTGTACTTTCTCCCTTCCTTTCCTTTGCCTTCCATTGAATCTATGGCACTCCCTCTCTTCCTTTTCCTTTAATATTTTTAGAAGTTTAATGTGAATTTTAAAAAACATCTATCTATATGAATAAAGTAAAACATGAAAAAATGATGTCAAGAGAAATTAAAATGGGGATATAATATGAAGACAAAAATTAGTTGCTTTTTTTTGTCAACGTCTTAAAATCCCAAACATTTCCTTAAGGAAAATAATATATTCTGGGAGTCTAATAATTCCATAAGACCAAAAGAGGTGACTAACAGTTACATGATTAAAGAATGTACATAAGTAAAACAGTTCTCTGAATAAAAACAGATATTTCTGAATCAGATGGAAGCTATTTCTTTCAAGAGTCTTCATATAAAAAGCATACAATGCAATATACATATCATCAACAGTCCTCTAGCAAATGCAATTGTTGGATTCAAATATTTTTGTTCTACAGTCCTACAATGAATACAGCTATTTGGTTATAGGAATATTAATAAGAACTCCATCAATATAAGCTAATGTCCTTATATGAAATTTGAAATCTATAAAAACTATCTACTAAAGTGATTACTAGAACATGAGTCAAAATCATAACAGGACTGATAAAGACTTTATTTTCTTCCAATGTTTATAGGGAACTAGTACAAATGTATAATCTTGACTGATATTATAAAATTTGATTTTGAAAAGCTATTCCATTAGCTTTTGGGAGAATCAATTGGAATTTGACATTATAGGTAAGGTTATAATTGTATTGATCCAAAAAGAAATGTTAAGAAAGGACTTTCAAAAATGCTTTGGCATGCCCAATTTCATTCCTTCTGAATACCAGTGTGTTGTCTTCTAACAAACCTCTGATTCTTAATTCCTTAATCTGTGTTATCTCATTTAGAATTTGTTTTTCTAATTCAGTGCTCTCTTTCACTTCTCCTCTTGTATACACTTATAAAATATTACATATTGATTTATCTATCTTCCCCCTCCAGCAATTGCATAGTTAATCTGTGTATATATTAGCACAGAAATGGAACACAAGTATGGAGAGGTGAATAAACTTACACTACATAATGAGAGAGTAAGTTAGCCCTGTGGAACCCTACCCAGTCTGCCAACTTCATGTATTGATGGATAAGTAGTTTCCCCAAATTCTCTACATGCATATGGATATCCAAGTAGGATAAACACAAAAAGCATGGGAATATTCAAATGAACCATATCATCAAAAGTTCTTTCTTTTAATCTATTGAACAATACATGGATTCAAAAACTTGTAAGAAAAAAAATAGTTTTTCACATTAAGACACCCGTGTAACATTTTTTGAAAAAGAGAGATCTACTGAACAGTGTCAGATAAAGCAAGCTATTATAGCAATGAAAATACAATAAATAGTGCACCTCTTCCATGATTCTAAAGTTAAGTCACTGGGTTTTTCCTCTCCCACCTCAGATTATGGCCTCTCTAATCCAAGATAACTATCTTATAATTCTCTGTGTATACAAAATATAAACCTTCATTCAGCAGGATAATTCTGATAATTGTGTGAAGTCAAATAGAAAAAAATACATAGAATTATTGCAACCTTTTTTGACTTACTAATGTTTCCTTCATATTTCCTTTTATTGGAGGAGTTATGGTAATACTGATGGCATTTAAGGACATTTGGAGAAGGGCACATAATATTCCAGGTAAACAAACAAAACTGGACTGGCTCATTTGTACCTGCTCAAGTTTCCAAGGTTGCATCACTTACAAAGACAATTGATTAAAGAGTGAATGGTAGTATTTCAAACTTCAGAAGTAAAAAAACAAAAACAAAAAAGTGACTTTGAGCAAGATGGCCATCTACTTCTTAGAGACTACCTTGATTAAACTCTTGTCAACACCTATAGATTTTACCTTAAACTCTGCCAATTTTCCAAGGCTAGTTGGCACTGGATCTTAAGCAGACAGAATGATACTGGAGAGACATTGACACTGTCTTAAATTACAGTGATTTCTTTTGGAGCTGAGAGATGATGTACGGATAGGGAAAAAAAGGTGAATAAAAATAAATGGCAAGAGACATGGAGAATTTATTTTATTAAAATTTCATCATAACCCACATATCAAAAATACATTGCAATATTTGAAATTATATTAAATGGTATATGAATGATATGTAGTGCTATTACTATAATCATCTATCGGTAGGAAGTGAGAACTAAAGACTTCATCAATATTTATTAATCACCTGTTCTCAAATTTCATTTTATATGTTTATACATGAAAGTTAACTCTTAGAAAAGTAGATAACCAATGGATATTTCTTTTGCTTTTTGTTTACTTATAGGTATCATTTTAAATTTTTAACTTGGTTGCACCAATTTGCAGTCTCACTAGCATTGTATGAGTATACCTTTTACCCACATCCTCACCAACATTTATTGTTGCTTGTATTCTTGATAATTACCATTCTGACTAGAATGAGATGAAATCTTAGTTTTTGATTTGCATTTCTCTAATTGCTAGAGATGTTGAACATTTTTCATATATTTGTTGATTGATTATATTTCTTCTTCTGTGAAGTGTCTGTTCAGTTCCTTTCCCATTTAGTGATCAGGTTATCTGTTTTTTTGATGTTGTTTTTTGAGTTCTTTATATATCCTGGAGATTAATACTCTGAGTTTGCAAAATTTTTTTCTCCCATTCTATAGACTTTCTCTTCATGTTATTATTTCCGTTGCTAAGAAGCAACTTTTTAGTTTGAATCCATGTCCATTTATTGATTCTTGATCTTACTTCTTGTGCTTTAAGAGTCTTGTTAAGAAAGTCAGATCCTAGGCTGGCATGGTGAAAATTTGGGCCTGCTCTTCTTCTATTAGACACAGGGTCTTTGTTCTAGTGCTTAAGTCTTTGATCCACTTTGACTTGAATTTCCTGTAGGGTGAGAGACAGAGGTTAAATTTCATTTTATTACAATATGAACTTCCAGTTTTTCCAGCTCCATTTGTTGAAGAGGCTATCTTTTCTCCTATGTATGTTTATTGTGCCTTTGTCTAATATGAGATAACGTATTTATGTGGGTTTGTCTCTGTGACTTCCATTCTGTACCATTGGTCTATAAGTCTGGTTTGGTTCCAATACCATGCCATTTTTGTTACTGTGGTGCTGTAATAGAGTTTAAGTTCTGGTATTGTAATGCCTCCTGCTTCACTCTTCTTGCCAAGTTTTGCTTTAGCTAAAATGTATTTTTCCAAATGTATTTCATGATTGCTTTTTCTTTTTCTTTTTTTTTTATTGTAAACAAATGGGATACATGTTGTTTCTCAGTTTGTACATGGAGTAAAGGCATACCATTTGTGTAATCATAAATTTACATAGAGTAATGTTGTTTGATTCATTCTGTTATTTTTTCCTTCCCCCCCCCCCCCCCCCCCCCCCTTTTCCCTCTATACAGTCCTTCCTTCCTCCATTCATACCAACCTCCTTGTCCCTAACCCTAACCCTAACACTAACACCTCCTACCCCCCATTATATGTCCTCACCCACTTATCACTGAGATCATTCATCCTTTAGTTTTTGAGATTGGCTTATCTCACTTAGCATGATATTCTCCAATTTCATCCATTTGCCTGCAAATGTCATTATTTTATCATTCTTTATGGCGGAGTAATACTCCATTGTATACATATGCCACAGTTTCTTTATCCATTCATCAATTGAAGGACATCTAGGTTGGTTTCACAATCTGGCTATGGTGAATTGAACAGCAATGAACATTGATGTGGCTGTATCTCTGTAGTATGCTGATTTTAAGTCCTTTGGGTATAGGCCAAGGAGTGGGATAGCTGGGTCAAATGGTATGATTGCTTTTTCTAGTTCTATGAGGAATGTCATGGGATTTTAATAGGAATTGCATTAAATTCATATAACACTTTTGGTAGTATGACCATTTTGACAATATTAATTCTACGTATGCAGAAGCACGGGAAGTGGTATGGAGATCCTCAGAAACTTGGAATGAAATCACCATTTTACCCAGTTATGCCACTCCTTGGTTTATACCCAAAGGATTTAAAATCAGCAAACTATAGTGATGCAGCCACATCAATGTTTACAGCAGCTCAACTCACAATAGCCGTGAACCAACCTAGATGTCCTCCAACAGATGAATGGATAAAGAAAATGTGGTTTATAAATATAGAATGGAATATTACTCAGTCTTAAAGAAGAATAAAATGATGGCATCTGCTAGTAAATGGATGGAGCTGGAGAATATCATACTAAATGAAATAAGCCAATCCCCAAAATCAAAGGTTGAATACTTTCTCTGATATGCAGATGCTAATTCACAATAAGGGGGGCAGCTAGGGAAGAACAGAGGTACTTTGTATTAGATAGAGGGGGTTAAAGGAGGGGAGGGGTGTAGGGGTAGGAAACATAAAAAATGAATCTGATATTACCTTTGGTACTATATGACTACATGATGGGTATGATTCCACATCATGTACAACCAGAAGCATGAGAAATCATACTGCATTAATGTATGATGTGTCATAACGCATCACACTGTCAAGTATAACTAATCAGAACAAATTTTTAAAAAGAAAAAAGAAATTTAAAAAAAATTTATAACTTGGTATTTAGTTTCCCTAGTCTATTTTCTCTTCAGTAAACAAAATCAACCAATGAAAAGCAGTGAGAGCCATTGTTTACTTGATACTGCTAAGTCCCAAAACAATACTAGGAAAATCTTATCCCTTTGTTTTAGCATTCCCTAGGTTAAGTTCTAGAAGCAGATAAAATGAGTTTTCATTCAGGGACATGCTCTTGACAGGTGCTTTAATTTTTACCTGAAAATGTCTAACCTTCTCTCAGCTATGTAGAGTCTTAAAGGACAAAGTTCTACATCTCAGTGACAAACAGAGTAGCCCACAGTGCTTCTGTATCTAACTTCAAACTCACTGCCATTTTTAATAGCTGTAAAAATCTAGGCAGGGAAACACATTTATGCAAATATGTCTAAAGAAGCCTACCCTTATCACATCTGACCATGAAGACGTATTTGTGAGAGACAGAAGTTGGGACACTTTGTGTACAGGAATAGGGAGAGGGAAGATGAACCAACAAAGGAGGATGAGGAAAGAGGGAACTGGAAGAGTCCCAGGAAGGAATAAAGTGATAGAAATGGAGAAGAAAAATTCAGAGGATGTCATTTCCAGTGGCCAAAGTCTATCTGCCACTTTGTCTTAACATCTGAAATATTGATACTACTCTTTCTTGCCATGTTGAGAGGACAATGAGAACAGAACCCTACCAACAAATGCAGTAATTTTCATTTTTAGTTTAAAATTACAATTGGAAAAATATGGTGTAATGTGTACCCACAAACTTTAGTAATTATTTTGTCTGAGAAATTTCATAATTTGAACTCAAGTCTGACTCATTCCTGGAGAGAGAAACAGAGATAGGGATAGCAAAATAAAATGAATTACCTTCAGAAACCATAATAAAAAATAGCACTATTCAGTCTTTTGTTCTAGCAACAGAAAGAATATTAGATGTACCCTAGAAAGTTCCACATTCCCTGGTCAGAGCCTCCTTGGTTTTGTTTCTCCCTCCCAGACCCCCATTTGCCTCCATTTCCTTAAGGAAGGATTTTTCTCTCTTTCCCTCCCCCACTCCATAGCAGCGCATGAGTGGGGGGGGGGGGGGCAGGCAGTCCAGTTTTCCAAGAGATAACTTCATCAAGATGTCCAGTGATAGGCAAAGGTTCTATGATGAGAGCCCCAGCACCAGCAGTGGCAGTTCAGATGTGAACCAGTGAGACCCAGCCCCTCTAAAGCCTGAGAATAAGAAACCTTCTACCACCCAGCAGAATGCCAAACTCTCTAGCAATATCACTGCTAAGTTATCCACTAGTGCTAAAAGAGTTCAGAAGGAGGTAGGTGAAGTAACCCTTGATCCTCATCCTAACTGCACTGCTGGGCCTGAAGGAGATAACATTTTTTTAATTATTTTTATTTGGCTTTTAATTTTTTACAGACTGCATTTTGATTCATTGTACACAAATGGGGTACATCATTTTGTTTCTATGGCTGTGCACGATGTAGATTCATACCATTCATGTAATCATACATGTACATAGGGTAATGATGTCTGTCTCATTCCACCATTTTCATGCCCCCACCCCCTCTCATTTTCTGCTATATATTCCAAAATTCCCCCATTCTTCTCTCATTCACCACCCCCACCCCCATTATGTATCATCATCTACTTATCAGGGAAAACATTCGGCCTTTGGTTTTTTGGACTTGGCTTATTTCACTTAGTATGATATTCTCCAATTCCATCCATATATTTGCAAATGCCATAATATTATTCTTCTTTATGGCTGAATGGTATGGATAAGGAGATAACATTTAAGAGTGGAGATCAACCATACTTGGTCCACCAGGTTCTGTATATGAAGGTGGTGTGTTTTTTCTGGATATCACATTTTCACCATATTATCCATTTTGCCACCAAAGGTTACTTTCCACATGAGAATCTATCACTGCAACATCAACAGTCAGGGACTCATCTGTCTGGACATTCTTGAAGACAACTGGAGTCCTTTGACTATTTCAAAGATTTTGCTATCTATTCCCTTTTGACAGACTGCAACCCTGCAGATCCTCTGGTTGGAAGTGCAGCCACTCAGTAATTGACCAACAGAGCAGAACATGACAGGATATCCAGAGAGTGGACCAAGAGTTTAGCAATATAATTCATATAATTTGTATGCAGTGTGAAGGAGCAGAAGGCATCTTCTCACTGTGCTACAAATCTTTATAGCCTTTACAATATGGACTTCTGTGTATATGTTATACAGATTCTACTCTCTGCTTTTATCCTTGGAGAGTGGGAGACTCCCCAAAGAGATAAATGCTATTAAGAGTAGAACTTCGTAGATGTAGATTAGTTATGTTTAAAATGCCTATTTGCAAGTCTTGCTTCTTTGGGATGTCAAAAATGTAGTTTGTGATGTACTAAGGATACTTGTCCTGAAGTCTACCAAATATTATAGTGCATTTTAGCCTAATTCATTATATGTATGAAGTTATAAAAGTAGCCATAGATGACTAGGAATTATGTCATTTTTATTAAACCCAGATCTATTTCTGAGTATGTGGTTCATGCTGTTGTAAAATGTTTACCTTTTACCTTTGTAGCTCAGAGAGCACTTACATATCATCTCAACACAATACATATGCTCCTGAAGTTATAGTTTTCTGTCAAAAAGAAAAAAAAAAAAAAGGAGGAGGAGAAGATATACCCTACTCCTCAAGATAAGGTAGGAACCTCAATTGTTTGAAAGTCTGCTTTACAAATAACTATAGTTATTGGGCCAAGGGCAGAAGTCCAAGTCCCACCTTTAGGAACAAACTTGATAACTCTCTACAATAGTAGTTTAAGTGGCAGATATCCTAAATCCTGTTACCAGTTAGTATTCTCAAGTATGAAAC
Source organism: Sciurus vulgaris (assembly GCF_902686455.1). Classification (NCBI taxonomy): domain Eukaryota; kingdom Metazoa; phylum Chordata; class Mammalia; order Rodentia; family Sciuridae; genus Sciurus; species Sciurus vulgaris. The sequence continues at coordinate 116,158,020 of NC_136471.1, read as the reverse complement.
AATAATTCTCATAGATGACTATAAGGCTCCAAAGAAGGCCCCTGTCATATCTTCGTTAAGAATTTAGATTGAGCCAGCCACATTGATGCATTCCTGTAATCCCAGCAACTCAGGAGGCTAAAGGCAGGAGGATCCCAAGTTGGAGGCCAGCCTCAGCACTTTAGCAAGACCTAAGAAACTTAGTGAAACTCCATTTCAAATTTTAAAAAAGACCAAGGGATGTAGATCAGTGATAATGACCCTGGGGGTACTTAAAAAAAAAAAAAAAAAAAAAAAAGATTTAGATGGGGTCCTTAAGGTTTTCTTTTCTCTCTTCATTAATAACAATTGCTATGTTGTAGAACCAACCTAGATGGCCTTCAACAGATAAATGGATAAATAAGCTGTGATATATATACACACAATGGAATATTATTCAGTCATAAAGAATAATAATATTATGGTATTTGCAGATAAATGGATGGAATTGGAGAATATCATGCTAAGTGAAATAAACCAATCCCAAAAACACAAAGATTGAATGTCTTCCCTGATAAGTGAATGATGATACATAATGGGGGTGGGGGAATGGGGGTAAGAGAAGAATGGAGGAACTTTAGATAATGTAGAGGGAAATGAGAGGGGGGAGGAAGCGGGGGTATAACAAATGGTGGAATGAGATAGACATAATTACCCTATGTACATGTATGATTACACAAATGGTATGAATCTACATCATGCACAACCATAGAAATGAAAAGATATATCCCATTTGTGTACAACGAACCAAAAATCAGTCTATAAAAATAAAAAAGATAAATAAGTAAATAAATATTAAAAGACAACACCACAATGGGCTTGAAAGATGGCAGAAGGGAGCTAGGCAGTGATTCTTGATCTCCTCACAACACAGAAAGGAGATAGGAAGAAAAATGCAGAATTGAAAGTTGGGTGGTAACAAAATCAATGCTCTAAGACTCAATAGAACATGGTCTGAGACCTAGAGAAACTTGAATATAGTTACCAGAAGCTGAGCTGGGAGTCTGCAGCCATCTTGTGGAGCCCTCAGTTCACCAGTCACCCCTTTAAATCAGCATGTCTTCCCACACCCAGACAGCTGCAAATTAAACCAGAGGGAATTCCCTGCAGTGGGACCTCTTAAGAACCTGGCCAGAATGAACTTCTAGAGGGACCATAACTAGCCAAAAATTGCTGAAACCCTTCCTCCTCCCCCTCACCACAAACAAGGAGAGTGGTGAAGTAGGTCTGTGCTGGGAAATGCACCTACTCCAGTGTTCAGCTCAGCCTCTCTGACCCAGGCAAGGGCAAAAAGCTCTGTGCAGTGTCCAACCCAGACAGTTACAGGGCAGAGAAGCAGCTTTGCTCCAGAGCAGAAGAAAGAGGATCTATCAGAACCATACCAGCTCCAAACACTGACATTGTGGGGAGGTACCCTAGAAAGCCTAAGGACTGTCCTCTGCATCATCATGCACTAGAGGGAAGATGCAAGATTACTCAGCAACATAGAGATCTGGTTCCTGGATGGTGGCAGCTACAAGCAAAAAGACTGCTAGGAGAACTTCCTTGAATACCCCAGGAAACTTAAGCAGTAAACATCTGCAAATAGCCATAAGGAGATCAGTTAAGCTGGAAAATTGCCTGATCCAAGACATCAAGAAGTAGCTGCTCCCTAGCCTTAACTGGCTTCCCACCTCACCTCACCTGTGAGTACAAGTAGTGAGTAAAAGCACATTGTTTGAACACTGGCTAGACCTTGCATAAAGTCATAGTCAGCCCACCATTCACAACTGGGGACCGTGAAAAGTAGAACCCAGGTGAATCTCTTGAGTCATTTACTACAATAACCCAGAGAGCAGCACTGGCCAGAGGACTACTTTTGCCCACAAAACACCCATGAAAAAATCTATAACCAGAGATCCTGTACTCACAGACAGCCATCAGGGTTGACAACATCATGACAAGGATCTTCTACAGGGGAATTAGTACACACAGCAATCAAAGGGTCACTCCAGAACCTGCATTCTGAAATCCTGCACACAATAGAATGATCCAAACCACAATGCTCCACCCTCCTAGCAGTCAGGTGCAGGCCCCTGAACTGACAAACCAGAACCATCTGGTGGGAGGTCCGTGGAAACTAGGGAAGTGGATCCTGCACCCCAGCAATTCTGGAAGGATCCAAAGCCAAAGAATGATGGGCATCTGCTAAATGTTCAAACCAAAGTAAAATCCAAACCAAGATTCACAAAGAATTATCTTCACCTTGGCATGGTTTTCTATAATAATTCTAATGTTGACTTTGAACATATACATGACTTTTTAATTTGAACAATAGTGGTTACCCGGATAGCCAACATCATACCTTCAACACATTTGAATACATTTCATCTCATGGTTTAAAGCATTAATTAGAATAAATCTTTCTTTGTTTTCCTAGCTCCAGTTCACACCTGATCCACTTACCCCCCCACTCATCCATATTTTTATTCCCCAACATCAATCTATTCCTCCTTTCTACCTTGCTATGAGTTATTCTCTTCTATCTTTTCACTATCTTCTTTCCTTTTTCTCTTTCTCGCTCTTGCTCGCTCCCTCTCCTTTTTGTCCAATCTTTCTTCTTCCCCCATTTCATCCCTTGTTTAATGTTGTAACAATTTTAGTAATTTGGGAGGAGTATCAAAATTTGATTCCAGGGGCAATTAACCACAAAGCCACACCCAAGTCCTTTCCATTTTTTAATTTTTAAAATTTTGAGATAGGGTCTCACTAAATTTCTGAGGGCCTCACTAAATTAATGAGGCTGGCTTTGAACTTGTGATTCTCATGCCTCAGTCTCCTCAGGTGTTAGGACTACAGGTGTTTGCCACCACGCCCAGCCAATTTTAGTAAATTTGATGATTAATTTGATGACCTCTTCCAGAACTTTACTACAAGTTCATAACTGAATTTGAGGAACTGTGGAAAACAATATCAACAAGTTTTTGTTTCTCATAAGGTTGAATAGTATGGGTTTGGCTCTGAGGTGATTATAGTAAATGGGGTTCACTGGCATCTCTCAAAGTGGCGACAATATTGGGATCAACAAAGGTCACATATTGACTTAAAGTGTCAATATTTGCCCAACCAAGTGTTCTTAAGAGAAGGAAACTCATAAAACAGTACTTAAAAGAAGAAGTGATAACTATCCCAATATAATGGTAGATATACTAAGACCATGGAAAAGCAAGGGAATAAACCATCCTAAGCAGTGGAGGAAATGTCAGAGAAAGAATTTAGAGAGTTTAGAAATTTCATAGTTAAAATGTTATATGATCTAAAAGAGGATATAAGGAGTGAAATTAGAGCAAAAATACAGGAAGTGAAAGAACTTCAATAAAGAGTAATTTTGAAAAAGAAACATAGGGAAATCCTGGAAATAAAAGACTCAATAAATGAAATGAAAAATTCAATGTAAAAAATTACCAATAAATTAGATCTCTTTGAAGCCAGATTTTCAGGCCTCAAAGAAAAAATATAGAATCTTAAAGTTGACGATAAAGCTGCTAAGAGACCATAAACAGAATATTGAAACAGTCAGGGATAAAATCAAGAGGCCAAATTTAGGAATTATTGGGGTAGATGAAGGTTCTGAAGTATAAGCTAAATAGATAGAAAATCTTTTCAATGAAATAATATCAGAAAATTTTCCAAACCTTAAGAATGAGATGGGAATTCTAATACAAGAGGGATATAGGAATCCAAATAAACAAAATCATATTAGAACCATTCCAAGACACATTATAATGAAAATAGCAAACATACAGAATAAGCACAGAATTTTAAAAGCTGCAAGAGAAAAACATCTGGTCACGTTTAAAGGTAAAACAATCTGGATTTGAACTAATTTTTCAAAACAGACCAGAAAAAGGCCAGGAGGGATTGGGATAATATATACCAAACTCTGGAAGAAAATTGATGCCAAACAAGAATACTATACCAGTAAAATTAAGCTGCAGAATTGAAGATGAAATTAAAAACTATCCTTGACAACCAAAAACAAAATAACTGGAAAGTCTGCACTAAAAAAATAAAATAAAATATTTCATGAATAAGAAATGAAAAATAAAAACAAAAACTAGAATAGGGAGTAATTACACTAGAAGAAAAGTCAATTAAAGGAGAATAAAGTTCAATTTTAACACTAGAAATAAATTTAAATGGCAGGAAATAAAAATCATCTTCTTAACAAGATTGAATGTAGATGTTCTAAACTCCTCAATCAAAACACATAAATTGGTAGACTTGATTAACAAAAAATCCCATTGATATTTTGTCTGCAAAAGATTAATCTCATAGTCAAAGACATTCACAGACTGAAGGTGAAAGGATGAGATAAAACATAACATTCAAATGGTACTCATAAACAAGGATAGTTATTCTCATATCAGATAAAGTGGACATTAAGATGAAATTAATCAGAATACACAAAGAAGTTCATTTAATACTGCTTAAGGGAATCATGCAACCACAAGATACATTGCTTGTAAATATTTATGCCCCACAATGGTGCACCCACATACATAAAACAAACTCTTCTCAATATTAAGAGTCAAATAGACAACTTGCAATAATACTGGGTGACTTTAACTACACTGGATAGATCAAGCAGACATAAACTTAGTAAATATTATATAGAATTAAAAAATATAATTATCAATATGGACAAAATAGACATCTATAGAATATTTCATCCATCATTGATTTAATTAACGCTCTTCTCAGCAGCACATGGAACATTTTTGAAAACAGACCATATTCTAAGTCACCAAGCATTTCATAGCAAATTCAGAAAAAAGAGATAATACCAGGCTGGGGAGATAGCTCAGTTGGTAAAGTGCTTGCCTTGCAAGCACAAGGCCATGGGTTTGATTCCCAGTACCACAGAAAAAAAAAAAAAAAAAAAAAAAGAGATAATACTTTGCATACTATCTGATCATAATGGAATGAAATTAGAAATCAACAATAACATAAAAAAAGAAATCACTTTAATACCTGGAGATTAAACGATATACTATTGAATGATGAATGGATAGCAGAAGGAATCAAGTGAGAAGTTTAAAAAATATATAATGATAATAGTGATATATCAAAATTTCTGGGATAGTATGAATGAAGTTCTAAGAGGAAAGTTTACAGCATTTAGCTCATATATGAAAAGAATAGAAAGACACATAATAAATCTCAAGGTCCTAGAAAAAGAACCAACTCCCAAATCAGTAGAAGACAGAAAATAATTAAAATCACAGCCAAAATCAGGAAACAGGGTTAAAAAAAAAAAAAAAAACTACAAAGATCAAAACTCAATTTTTTGAAAGGATAAACAAGACATAAACCCTTAAAAAGTAGTTCCAACTCCCCATTATATAGGCTTAAGAACTGAATTCCTCAACAAGACTCCTATAGTACAAGAAATAAAATCAAGACTCAATAAATTGGATGGCATCAAACAAAAAAAGCTTCTTCACAGCAAAGGAACAATCAAGAATGTGAACAGAGAGCATACAGAATGGGAGAAAATCTTTGCAACCTACACTTCAGAGTATTAATTGCTAGGATACATAAAGAACTCAAAAAACTTAACACCAAAGGAACTAAACAGACACTTCACAGAAGAAATATGAGTCAACAAATATATGAAAAACTGTTCAACAACTCCAGCAATTAGAGAAATGCAAATTAAAGCCATATTGAGATTCCATCTCACTCCAGTCAGAATGGCAATTATCAAGAATACCAGCAACAATAAATGTTGGCGAGGATGTGGGGAAAAAGGTACACTCATACATTGCTGGTGGGACTGCAAATTGGTTCAATCACTCTGGAAAGCAGTATGGAGATTGCTCAGAAAACTTGGAATGGAACCACCATTTGACCCAGCTATCCGACTCCTCAGAATATACCCAAATTAAGGGTTCTGTGGAATAACAGCTGCTAGGGAAAATATCCGAAGACATGACTCTCATGCTGCATGTATAACCCCCTGGTCGTATTTGGGCTATCTCTAAAGTCCACAAGTCTCCCTAAACCAGATTGGAGACTTTAGGAAAAGATCATGGCTTCCATAATTAAAGTGGAAAGTTAAAATGAATATATCAAGAGTCAAGCTTCACACTGTTTACGGGTTCTTATAACAACTACAGTACCTCTTTTGTTTCAATTTTCTAATAGATAATAGATAATAAAATAGTAATAATAACTACATCACAGGACTGTTGTATTAAAGATGCAAGCACACATACTCTGTCACAGTGATAAGTACTTAATGTTTAGGGTTATTGTTACTCTTAGTATTGCAAACCAAAAAGTAATAATAGAAGACTGTATCAGATAAGACTTGACACTCTTCATGGACATATACATGTAATGATTAATTATGTGAGCACAATAATTTATTCTAATGGTCCAGGTGATATTTTCAATGTGTCAGACTTTATATTTTATTTATTTTTATCTTGTTATTGCTGAGCAGAATAGAACTGCCACTTGGAACTTCCTTTATTTTCCTATAATTTCTGTTTAAGGTTGCTGAAGGACTATTCCTTTGAGTCATTGCTTCTTTCTTCCTTTTTTAATGTTTTTAATAGTGTATTATACATAATAATAGGGTTCATTCGGACATAACCATACATGTATGGAATATAATTTGTTCCATTTCAGCCCCAAGTACTTCCTCTTTCCCTCCTCTCCTTTCCTACTCTGGGACCCCTACTTCTTATCTGCTGGTCTTCCTTCTACTTATTTATTGATTATTTAATTGGTGCTTTAGAGATATAAATAAAGGTGGAATTTACTGTGGTATATTCATATATATACATCACAGTAATTTGGTAAATTTTATTCTGTTGTTCCTCTCCTTTCCCATCCCTCCTCCTCCATCTATTCCCTTCCTTCACTCCACTGATCTTCTTTCCATTTTCACCGGATCCCCCTTTTTCTCTTTTCCTGCTCTAGCTTGCACATATAAGAGTAAATATCTAACCCCAGCAGCTCAAGATAGAAAAGAATATCCTCATGGTAACAATGCTCAGGATTCTATCCGTTTGCATTTTCATAGAAGAGATATACTAATTAGGTATTAACACTAAGGAATTTATAGCATTTGGAAGAATACACAATTTTGGGGTTGTTAGAAGTTTAGGGTTATGACAATCTCAACATTTATGTAAACTATTAGTAGACTGTTTGAGCAACTCAAACAACAACTGTTAGATAGCAATACGTTTTCAAATTGCTTGAGATATTTGGGCAAAAACTTTGTTATCTACTCATCTTGTAGGTAACATTTTCCAAAATCTGTCCATACATTTTCAATTATCTCATAATTTTTTACTTATGACTTTCCCTTTTTAAGTCAGAGAAATTAATTTGATTTGGGAAATATTATATTTATCACAACAGGAATACAAAGAAATAATTGCTCAATAGACAGCTTTTCAAAATTCCAAATCAACTTTGAATGAAAAAATGTATTAATAATCTTAAAAGTCGGGTTTTACCAGGATAGAAAGGGATTTTCTATATTCCTGTAAGTTCCAATACCATTGAGAGATGAACTGAAAAGATTCAATCATAGTGTTATTCCATATTTTAGAAAGGATAAACCTTTTACCTTACTGAGCTATGAATTCTAGTTTCTATAGAGAAGATGAAAGATGTGATTTAGGGAAATCCATTTTATAAAAGAAGAAATGGTAAATCTATCCTTCTTTCTCAGTAGATTTTAAGAAGTAGAAAAGAGGGTTAGAAGGAAAAAGTTAGGTACTGATGTCTTCAATATACACATCTATACTGAAACCAGGAAGGTGGGGTTTAGAAACACTGCATAGGAGATCTTAGAAACATCAAATGATTTATGGGTCTCTGGGTAAAGATTGTAGGAAACTGAAAGCCTGGGCATGGCTGAAAAAAGTCTCTATAGACCTCATTTCACAAACTGCAGAGTGACAGCACAGTGATAGTAGGGGTAGATGACCAGGTAATTGAGATTCACCAGCCTGTCTCTGAGGCAGCCCTGGTTTCCCACATCTTAGGCTTGTGATAATTGAGATAGTGAAAAGACTCTGAAGTACTAGGAGGGTCAATGGACCTGAAGGTAGACAAAGGGACTACAATGAGGAGAGTAAATGGCTGGTATCACGAATTTTGGATGTCAGATCTAGGATATCTTTATTAAACATGGTCACCAGTCCAAATGCCAGAACAGAACAGCCACTGTGCATCTGAGACCAGTGAGAATCCAAACCACAGGATTTAATTTGACTGTAATTCCTCCTCTCCCCTGCTGCCAGAAGAACAAATTACCCATACTCCCATACAGTTTGTTAATATGAAGTTCCCTTTGTTCCCATAACAATTGCTAAAACCCAGTTAAATTCCCAGAATCCTTATTGCAGAGAATCAAAGGAACAGGAAATGAATCAGAAGACAGATCTTTACTCAAAGTAGATTGATTTAAAACAGAGATAAAAGCTCAACTTAAAAAATGACATTGCCAAATTAAAATTTGTTCTTGACCCGTTATGTGCATGTGTTTATTCCATAGTGAGAGGTCCAAGAGGATGAAATGAGGATGGTTGATGTGGAAGATAGCACCAATTATATTATTAAAGTATCTGAAAAAAGCTGAATGTATTAATTATTAAGCTAGGGAGATTTGTGTGTGTATGTGTGTGCTACACAATCACTCTGAACAAAGCAACGTGATCTTTTATAGAGTTTAGGGAAGCAAGGAGTTTAGGGATTGGAAGATTTCAAAAATGGGACTGTCATGACACTGGTTGATCTTGGCGATGGAAACATTATTAATGAAGTGTGGCTGCTGTTGTTGGTTATACTTTTAAGAAAAATGTTGCTGCTATAGATTGACTGGTTTTCAAAAGCCAGTATGCTGACCATCGATAGAGTGGGAAATATGTAACATAATTATTATGGTTAATTTTCATTATGAAATGGAAACAAAATTCTGCCACTAATTATTTTAGTTGACAACATGTTTAGATAAATGTATTCATTGTGGAATGGCTAAATCAAGCTAATTAACATATGAATTGCATCACATATATTTTGTGGTGTGAACATTTGAAGACAAGTCTTTTCCTAGGAAGAAAGTTGTTTTACATTTTTACTCTGAATTGGAAAAAATAAGTTACATTTCAAAGTTAAATTTGAGTATATTATATAAAATTCAACTGTTCATAAGTAAATATTATCTTAATATAATTTATATTATAGGTATATGTGCAAGCAGATTTTGCTTATGCAGTAATGGGTCAAGGAAAGCATGTAGACTAAGTAATCCTATAGAAGCCAGCTAGCTAAATATAGTCATGTATTTGAAGATAGGACAAATCATGAATTTTTTAAAAAAGGAAAAGTGAATGAGGATGATTTTTTTTTCCAGAAAAGTAAAGAAGAAAGTATGCTAAATGGACCATATGCAATGTGCACAGATTTATAAAGTATGAGAGCTTATCTGAATATTTTAAATTAGAATGTTTAACTGGGAAAATATTAGCCTCAATGTTAACAGAAACAATATGTATGTCCTATGAAAAGTTCACACAAAATGAAAGGCTAAATACCAAGTCCTCCAACAATTGCAAAAATCTCATTTGATTCACATAACATGAATAAAAATGTTTTAAATCATCAGAATAATTTCTCCTATGAAAGAAGACACTTAGTAATGTAATTTTTACTGGGGGAAACATATTCACTGAGAAGCTACAGTTTCCTCTAATTCCAAGCTCATAAAAAAGAAAACTAAATAGTACTAATAATCATCTAGTAAAGATAAATATATAACTGTTGCTACGCTTAGAATTGTTATCATATTTGTGCTGTCTCCCTACAATACCATAACACGTTACTACAAACACTGACTTAAAACTGCATAAACTTCTTATCCCATATTCTGTAGGTCAACAAACCCAACACAAGTCTTACTGGGCTAAAATTAAGCTGTAAGAAGAATGAGTTCCTTCCGGATGCTGTAAGAAAGCATCCATTTCCTTCTCTTTTCCAGGTTCTAGAAGCCATCCTCATTCATGGCTCATGACTCTGTACCTTGATTTTGAAACCAAAAGGATAGCATCTCTATGGTCCTTATTCCATCACTACTTCTCTTTTCTCTGACTTTCTTCTGTTCTTTTCTTCCCCTTTTAAGGATCCTTGTGAATATATTGGCCATAGCTAGATAATCCAAAATTATCTCCTTATTTTAACGCTGTCTAATTAGCAACCTTAATTGCATCTGACAATTTAATTCCTTTTTGCTATGTAATGTAACAGTCACAATTTGGGGGAATTAGGTCATGGACATCTTTGGGGGCTATAATTCTACTTCCCTGAACCTTTTTGTCCCTTTATTTCTTGGCAAAATATTTGCATCTTCATTCTATCAGTATAAGTGAGCAAAAGGGCAATTGAATGTTCAGTCAGTCATCACTTTCCTTACCTGGTCAAATAAACAATTCATGGAGTAGTAAGACATGTGCCCCACATAGGAAACCATATAGGAGCAATCGAAATCTTCCTTGGGATTTTTACATTGGAGACTTCTCATGAAAATATTAGAATGTGATCTACACACACACACACACAAAATCTGTTCTTTAACCTAATTTAAATTGGATATCACTGTTGCAATCAAGGAGTCTTCTATATCATTTGACTAAAAGTGACTATACATACGGAAAGTTCTGTCAGGGGAAGGGAAATAATGTTCAACTTGAATACTTCACCTCTTAGATTGGCACTTGTTGAAAAGTGATATGGACAATGATTTATTGTCTAATTTGCTTTATTTTATCAGAAAGTACTGTGTGCAAATCCCAAGAAAGGAGTCATAATCTTATTTCTTAACTGGATCCCCATCAGCTGCTAAGAGGCTGTAGCACCAGAGGGTAATAAATCAGCTTAATATGGTATTGACTAATGGTTTTGTAATTTTCAGAGTGTCTGTATTGTTCTAAATCTTGTTAGGTTTTTACACTGCATTGATATGATTTCTTTTTGTAAAAAAAGAATACTCTCAGAAATTATTGGTGACCTTCCAATTTCATTTTTCTGCTAAACTGAAACCATGGCAACCTGTGGATGGTGCATTTCATTTTTTCTATGTTAAGGGGATTTCAATCTTCTTGAACTAGTTTCCTTTCAGATAAAAATCACTTTACTACAGATATATGAGGCATATTATTCCAAACCTTGACATACATTTCTAATATATTATTTTCCATACTTTAATGTGAACTAAATTTATGTCATTTAAATATATATATACAAAATTGCTTTCTAGACTTGTTTCCAAAATATGTCTTACAAAACAAAATTATAATTTCTTTAACATGGCATGTTTTTTCTTGTTAAGTCATGAGAAGTAAAAACAGGACTAAGCAACTAAATTCTCTAGCACAGGTCATGATCTAGTTTAACAGCAATCTAAACTGCAGGATATTTTATGTGGATTATATATGGGAGTGTAGCAACTGCATGGTTGTGCTAAAGCAGAAAAGACATTTAGTTTAAGTGTAAAAACCAAACTATGGTAACTACTTTCAAAATGTTATATGTAAAAAAAAACAAAAATATCAGCATTATGGCATTGATTGAGGGCCTCTGACTGGGAATCATCTCATATTTGAATATTGGTTATACAAGAAATATTTACTGATTCCTTGCTATATGCCAACCACTGCACCACACATTGAGGTTTAAAATGGTGACCGAAACCAAAGTCTTCAGCTCTCATGGAGTTGGATATGAGGGATAAACTGTGTTGATAGCTAGGAAGGCTGTTATTTGAGTAAAATGAGATAACAAGGGCAGCACAGCTATGTGGTAAATTGTTGTCCTTCCAAGATGGCCACATCCTAATCACTGAAAATTTGTGAATATGTTACCTTGCATAGCAAGGTAATTCATAGATGTGACTGATTTAGAGAACTTGTGGGCAGGGCTGGGGGTGTAACTCAGTGTTAGAGTGCTTGCGTACTTGCATGTGTGAGGACCCGGTTTGATTCTCAGCACTGCATTAAAAAAAATAACAAGTATTGTATAAATCTACAACTAAAAATTAAAAAAAAAAAAGATCTTGGGGAGATTGTTCTAGTAGGTACAATGGTTTCCTAAAACAGGGAAAAGAAGGGGCAGGGTCACAGAAATATGTGTGAACTTGGAATCAGAGTTCAGAAAAAGGAAAATATCCATACTGATATCTTTGAAGATGGAGGATGGGTCTATGTACCAATGAATCTAAGTGACCTATAGGGCCTGGTAAAGACAAGAAAATTGACAAATAAATTAATATCAAATTAAATATTTAAAGTAATGGATATGCTCATTATTCATTCTGATTTGTTCATTCTACAAGGTACCCAAGGATTTTAGTCAGTTATTTCACTGCTGTGACCAAAAGACCTGACAAGAGCAATTTTAGGAGGAAAAGCTTACTTTAGGTTCACACAGTTTCAGAGGTGTTAGTCCATAGACAGCCAGCTCCATTCCTTAGGGCTCAAGATGAGGCAGGACATGACGGTAGAAGGTTGTGGCAGAGGATTACTGCAATCATTAGTTAAAACTCTCACAACCCAATCATTTAATCTCTAAACTTTCTTATATTGTCTTACACATGAGCTTTTGGGAGACATCCCATATCTAAATCATAACACCAAGTATGTACGATTATTATATGTCAATAAAATTTTAAAAGTACAGAAAAAAGAGAAAGAAAAAAAAAGAAAAGTGAGAAAAAAATGAATATTGACGAAGAATGATAAAATTATGGCGTTTGCAGGCAAATGGATGAAATTGGAGGATATCATGCTAAGTGAGATAAGCCAATCTCAAGAAACTAAAGGACGAATGATCTCGCTGATAAGCGGATGAGGACATATAAGGGGGGGTAGGAGGGATTAGTGTTAGGGTTAGGGGTAGGTTTAGGGTTAGGGATAAGGAGGATGGTAAGAATGGAGGAAGGAAGGACTGTATAGAGGGAAAAGAGGGTTGGGAGGGGTGGGGGGAAGGGAAAAAATAACAGAATGAATCAAACAATATTGCCCTATGTAAATTTATGATTTTTAATTAAAATAAATAAATTATTTTTAAAAAATGAACATTGGCTTGCTGACACCTTCCTTTTAATCCAGTAACACATGTTGGACCTATGAAAGTGAAAGAAGAAAGTGTGTTGTTTTAAAACTAATTTTTTGGCATTTTTTTATGGCAGCAACAGAAAAATACTATCACCAGACAGCTCTTTTTGCAGTATAACTAATCTTAGATAGATAACATGATATGACTCAATGGATAATTCTAAAGATAGACAATGGATTTTAAGTTAATATTTTCTCTACCTTCAACATTACCACACACACAAAGAGTGACTCTTCATATACACAAATATTCTGCATATTCTCTTCCTTCTTTCAGCTCTTCATTTGTCTTCCACATATAACCATCATGTTAGTTGTTGTTTATGTTCAGTGTAACTTCTCATATGTATAGTTCTTAAAGTCATTTCTTATCTGTCTGATTTACCTTGCACCCTCCCGTGCTCCCATCACAAACTTCCTAAAATATACATGTATCTGCATGCCCTTAAATACATATTATAAGGTTTCTTCCATTCAGAAAAATTACAGGAAGAAACCCAGATATTGTCTTTGCAAGGAATCATATTTTGTTCTTGAATTTAAACAGATGTATTTTACTTTGCTTCCTTCTATGTTTAATGATTTTCCTTCAACAAAATTCTTTGAAGCCAACAAAGTAATACCTTGCTGAGTGAAATAAAAGTAAAAAATTTAAAAAGAAAAAAATGTAAAATCATACATAGGGCATAAGTAATGTGTATCTGAGTACAATCAACATTCCTTCAAAGTTATATTGTATAAGGACCACATATTAAAGGCCAAATATCAGAACTCAAACCCTTAGGTAATTGCCTTACCTGTTATCTGCTCTTTAAATTTTTTTCCATGTATTGATAAATTCTGTAGATTTCTTAATCTGAAAAGTTTGTTCATGTTCATGATATGAATATTAAAACACCCCCCAATTTTTCCACCTAATGTTGCCAATTCACAAAAATTGAAAACAAAATTTGTGATACAGCCTATTAGACATCCCATGAATAGGGTTGCTCATGTTTGTGAACACAATATTAAAACAACCATTTCCCCCTTAAAGAAACTTCATATTTTATTATGTATGAAACCCATATGCCTTAGGAAAATCCTCCTACATAGAGATCACCTTGGGGTATCTCATTCAATAAAAAAATTTCCTTTGTACACATGAATTTGAAAAGAATTCATGTTTAGAGTAGAATAAAAATGTATATTTTCTTTGCTCTTTTAAGGTACCAAGCAATTTAAGCTAATATTTTTCTTTCCAGTTTGGCAGTATGATTACAAACCTTCAATTCCACCTTACGACTTGGATAGAAAATTGTGCAATTTAAGAAAATGATACTATTGAAGGCTCTATTAATCTCTTACAATTTAACTCCCTTTCTTTTTTCTTCCTTTCTTTGTCTTTTCATTTCATCTATCCTCAAATGCATTTGCAAACCAAACAAAACGTTACTCAACATATTTAAGATCTGAGAAACATGTTTGGTAGTTCACAAAACAACTCCTCACCTATGGTGAGACTTACCATTAATTTTAAATGCTAAAAAAATTAAGAGTTTAGAAGCAATTGTTAGCAAGAAACATGAAGCAGGTGGCATCACAGTACCAGATGTTAAATTATACTACAGAGTAATGGTAACAAAAATAGCATGGTACTAGCACCAAAACAGATATGTAGACCAATGGTACAGAATAGAAGACACAGAGATTAACCAACATAAATACAGTTATCCCATATTAGACAAAGGTGCCAAAAACAAACATTGGAGAAAAGATATCCTCTTCAACAAATGGTGCTGGGAAAACTGGAAGTTTGTATGTAGCAAAATAAAATTAAATCCCTATCTCTCACCCTGCACAAAACTGAACTCAAAATGGATCAAGGACCTAGGAATTAGACCAGAGACCCTGCACCAAATAGAAGAAAAAGCAGGTCCAAATCTTAATCATGTTGGCTTAGGACCAGTCTTCCTTAACAAGACTCCTAAAGTGCAAGAAGTAAAATCAAGAATCAATAAATGGGATGGATTCAAACTTAAAAGCTTCTTCTCAGCAATGAAACAATCAATGATATGAAGAGAGAGCCTACAGAATGGGAGAAAATCTTTGCCACCTGCCCCTCAGATAGAGCATTAATCTCCAGGATATATAAAGAACACAAAAAACTTAACACCAAAAAAAAAAAAAAAAAAAAAAAAAAAAAAAAAAAAAAACAAATAACCCAATCCCTAAATGGGCAAAGGAACTAGACACTTCACATAAGAAGAAACATGATTGATCAACAAATATATGAAAAATGTTCAACATCTCTAGCAATTGGAAAATGCAAATTAAAACTCTACTGAGACTTCATCTCACTCCAGTAAGAATGACAATTATTAAGGATACAAGTGGCAATAAACATTGGCAAGGATGTGGGGGGAAAGGTACATTCATACCTTGCTAATGGGACTGCAATTTGGTGCAATCACACTCTAGAAAGCACTATGGAGATTCCTCAGAAAACTTGGAAGGAACAAACATTTCATCCAGTCATGCCACTCCTCAGTTTATTCCCAAAGGACTTAAAATAAGCATACTACAGTGAAAAAGCCACAACAATGTTTGTAGCAGCTCAATTCACAATAGCTAAGCTATGGAACCAACTTAGGTGCCCTTCAAAAATGAATGGATAAAGAAAGTGTAGTATATACACACACTGGAATATTACTCAGCCTTAAGAAGAATAAAATTATGGCATTTGCTGGTAAATTAATGGAACTGGAGAGTATCATGACAAGTAAAATGAATCAATCTCAAAAAAATCAAAGGTTGAATATTTTATCTGATATGTGGATGCTAATTCACAATGAGGGGTGGGTAGGGAAGAATAGAAGTACTTTGGCTTAGACAAAGGGGAATGAAGGGAAGGGAGAGAGCTTGGGAATAGGAAGGATAGTAGAATGAATCAGACATTACTATCCTATGTGCATATGATTACACAACTAATGTAATTCTACATCATGTACAACAAGAATGAGAAGTTATGGTCCATCTGTGTATATGTCAAAATACATTCTACTATCATATATAACTAATTAGAACAAATAAAAATTAGTATGCTCATATTACAAATATCTGAGTAAAAAAATAAAATAATCAATTAAACAAAAATTTTATGTGTATTTGAGATGAATAGAGATTCACTATCAGATTATTCTATCCAGGAAACAACTGAAGTTCATTTTTTCCTTAAGAAAATATTATGCCAATTTTTACACTAATTTAAAAATCAGTCTGTTCAAAATACTTCTGCCTACAGAAAGTAAAATGACCACAGTTTTGACCAATCACATTTTAAAATTAAAGAGTAGAATATATCTTGTAAAGTATGATAAATTGTGAGAAATTAGTTTGAAGAATATGCCATGATCTTTTGTTTGTCTTTTGGAAAAAGGATTTTTAAATATTAAATGAGCAACCATTGAGAGGTCCTGTGACTTCTTATATATTTTGTAGGAACAACTGATATATCACATGGCAATATGTTAAGGAGATGCTAGCACCCTAAAAAACTATTTCTTTAAATGTTTGTGGCAGTTTTCCATAGACTTATTCTTAATTTGAATCCTACTTTGTATTTTTTAAAATATTTTGTATTGCATCTGTCTTCTACTGACAAGAGTTCCAATTTTTACTGATTTTTGGCATATTTTCCTTCATAATTGCCTTTCTGAATTATACAGCATCATTATTCACTGATTTCAAATAAAAGTAAATGGTGATTAAACACTTTATCCCCTGAAGAATGGGTATTTGAAATCCTTCCTAAAATAGAAACAATCCTTATGAACCCCATTAGAATTTGAAAAAAATATTACTATTGGAGTTTTTAAAAATTTAAATTTATGTTCAGTATTTGTGGTTGCAGTTTTCCTTAACCAGAAGCAATTCTTGATTTATTTCTGTAAATGTTTACTTCTGTAACATCAACTCTACACAATACTTGTTTTGCTTCCAAAAATAGATTAACAAAGTAAAGGCAGTATGGTCCTTGAGTATTGTATATTTATCTATTTTATAATCACTACTATGTAAATTCCATGTTATTATTTCAAAAAGGTATTTTAGGAGTACTTATTTGAAATCTTAGTCTTTCATTGTTTTTAAAAGGTAAATAATCATCCTTAGCTGATTGTCTGGGTTCTCATAAACTTGTTATGTTGCAGAAAATAGGTTCAGTGGATATAATAATTTATGTTCAGGAGATAAATAGCCTATTTTGATGAAAAAAATAAGGAAGAAAAGGATGGTTTCTCAACTGAGTCCTTATTTTGTGTGCCATAGATTTACATTAAATGTAGGCTATGAGCTCATTGACATTTATCTGAATCAATTAAGGAAGAATCAGAGAATGAATCCAAATCTATTTAAAATAAGAAAGTAGTTTCAAGGATTCAGTACCACTAATCTAAGGTTTCTATTAATTCAAGGATACTGAAATCATAGAGAGAACTCTACTTTCTTGGTATTGGCACCCTGGTGTTCTAAGAGCACCATGGGATGGCAGGTTTCTAATCTGAAACTCTGAAAGAATAAGGAGTGTCCACAGGTATATCATCATTGTGATTTTTTTTTTTTTTTTTTTTTTTTTGGTACCAGGGATTGAACCCAGGGCACCAAACCACTGAGCCATGTCACCAGTCCTTTTATTTTCAGACAGATTCTCACTAAATTGCTGAGGCTGGCCTTGAACTTGCAATACTCCTGTCTCAGCCCCCTGAGTCATTGGGATTACAGGCATGTGCCATCACACCTACTTATCATTGTGAATGTCTTTGTGTGGATTTGGTAATATATGCTTTTGTACTGTTAAACCACCAAATTCATTTTTATTGTTTCCTGTACATACTCCAAATCTCATAATATATTCCTATTCATTTGAAAAAGCCTAAATTCATTTTACAAGGCCAAGTTTCATCAATATGTTTTAAAAGTTCTTTTTTAATGGATGCACAGTAATTGTATATATTTGAGATGAAATATAGCATTTCAATACATGTATATAATGTGTAATTATTAGATTAAGCCTATTAGTAATAGGCTTATCTATCACTTCAGACACGTATCATTTCTTTGGTGTTGGGAACATAGAAAATCCTATTACTTTGAAATAGTCAATTAAGTTGTTGTCAACTATTGTTAACCTACTGTGATATAGAACATTAGAAGTTATTCCTCTTATCCAACTGTAGCCCTCTCTTCATCTCTATTTCCCATACACCCTTACCAGTCTTTATTCTATTCTCTACTTCTTTGAGATCAATATGTTAACTTCTTCATAGAACTGAGAACCTGTGATATTTGTCTCTTGTACCTGACTTATTTCACTTAATATTGTCCAGATCTATCCATGTTGCTGCAAATGACAGAATTCCATTATGGTTTTATGACTGAACAAAATTTCACCATCTATGTGTACCACATTTTCTTTATCCAAGCATGTCAATTGACACCTATATATTCTATATCCTGGCTATTGTGAATAGTGCTGCAATAAACATTCAAGTGCAGATGTCTCATCATACTGATTTCATTTCCTTTGGATACATAACCACTAATGGAATTGTTAGAGCATATGGTAGTTCTTTTTTAGTTTTCTGAGGAATTTCCATACTGTTTTCCATATGGTTGTACTAACTTACATTCCCACCATGTATGAAAATCCCCCTTTCTCTGTATCCTCAACACCATTTATGCTTTGTCTTTTTGATAAGTCATTTTAAGTGGGGTGAGATAATGTTTCATTATAGTTTTGATTTGTATTTCCCTGATGATTAGTGCTGTTGAGCATTTTTTCAAGTGTTTGCTGGCCATTTCTCTATCTTCTTTGAGGAATGTCTATTTAGGTCATTCATCCATTTTTTAACTGGATGAGTTTTTTTTTTTTCCTGTTGAATTGTGTCAGTTTCTTATAGATTATGGAAATTAATCCCTTGTTAGATGAATAGGAAATATTTTTCCCATTCTGTAGGTTTTGTCTTCAATTCTCTTGATTGCTTCCTTTGCTGCAGAGAAGCAATTTTAGTTTCATGTCTTCTTTTACTTTTGTTACTTGTGCTTTTGAGGTCATATCCAATATATCTTTGCCCAAACAAATGCCCTAAAATATTTCCCCTATATTTTCTTCAAATAGTTTCACAGTTTGGGTTTCACATTTGAATCTTACATTCATTTGGAGTTTATTTATTTTTATATGGTAAAGGATAGGGGTCTAGTATCTTACTTCCACATATAAATATTCAGTTCTGCCAGAACCATTTCTATTAAAGATTTTATCCTTTCTCCCTTGTATGTTCTTACTGTCTTTGTTGAAAATCAGTTGGCTGGAAATATGTGGTGCAAAATCATGGCTAAGATCCTCCAGTGATTACCTCCATATAGACATAACAATTTAAACAGCTATTTATGCACCAAACTGATATCAGAGGAAGCCAAGTGAGAGATCATAGTAATTGGTTTTAGTATACTACTAATAAAAGTTGCATTGAAGAAGGCAGGAAGGAAAGAGTTGTCCACAACACCCTTCCCCTAACTCCAAGAAGCTTGGAGAGAGACACCTCCTACTTTTGGGAGGGAGAAGAAATTAAATCCAGGCCTTAGATTTAAAACCCAGTACCAGGTCTGCTACAGAGAAAACCAGTAAAGCCCCAAGAATTCCAGTACCCAGGCCAATACCCACCAAATGTGCAGTTGAAACTTCATTAGTCAGGTAGCCAAGGAATTTCTTCCACCATTCTTCCTCTAAACTGGGGTAGCAGATAAGGAAGCAAAACTCCATCCATTGAGGTTCACTGCATGAAAGCATGAGGCTTTGTCTCAGTAGTAAGATCCAGAAACTGGTAGAAACTGAAAGCCCAGTAGGCAGATCAGAGTTCACAGGTGGAGTCTCTAGGCTGGCCCCACCATTAGAGATCTGAGTGCAGGTGGGACAGACTTGAATTTCAGCCTCTAATATTTCCAGTTTTGTAGTGGCCGAAGGCTCTCTTTCTGAGACAGTACAGGCCTATGCACTTCTGAGACTGAGATATGATCCTGCTCAGCATCAGCCTTGGTGATGAAGGGACTGTCTGTACCACCCATAACCCGACTTCAAGGACACAGTAATCACCAGTCCAGTATTCACAGATAGGGGTCTAGAACAACCTTGCACTAGACTGAGACCTGCTCCCCAGTGGAACAGACTCCTATTTCGGTCTGCATCACTGCTACTTATCAAGACTAATATAGCTATTGCTTCCTTTGAGTGCCAGCAAGAGAAACTGACACTGAACCTCTGGTATGACAGTATTCCTCATGTAGACCCATCCATCCTGGAGAACTAGTGTTTATTTTCTCAGGTATAAACACCTATTATGGTATAGAATTTTATTTCTTGTCCACAGTGTCTTAGCCAGCACTATTATTAGTAGTCATTAAGATGATTAAACATATATTTAGTGATATAAAAATGTTTGTAGTATGTGACAACAGTATGAAATTCTATCATCATTCAACTATATATGTATGTTTATATACTTAGAAAAATATCAAATGGATTACAGAGTGACTGTATTTTGTATGATTTTTGCCCTTAGGCTGCAGGCTAATTTTTCTATAAGAACCTGATAAATTCTATAATAAATATTGTAAATTGAAAAAAATTACAAAACATTATTTTTCCTCAGTTGAACAGAGAATCAGCAAATGTTATAATAGTTTTGCTATATTCAATCTCCTGTAATTATTCATCTTGTTCTCCAAAAAAATCATTTTTTGCAGAGAATCTCTACATTGACATGACTTAATTATATTAGAGCATGTTGGGCATTATTTTTTAATATTTTCATCCAAAATCATAATTTGGGGTCCACTCAAAAGATTATAACATAAAAAATGGGCAAGTGCCAAAGTTTATTTCCCTTCTAAAACCTTCTTTGGAAGAACACATATAGTATTAAGTTAAAACTTACTTTGCTTAAAAATACTAGCTAATTCCTTTACCTCCTTTTTGTCTTTTTCACAAAAGAAAGAAATGGTAAAAAATATAGGAGAATATTATGGACTGTACATAAAACAAGCAATATTTCTGGATGTCCTAGTAAGCATGTGTCTCTGGGGATCTATTTATAGACTACCTAATAGCTGTGAATGTCTATTACTTGGAAGTAACATTCAAAAGTCTCCTTGGGGACCAAAAAAAAAAAAAAATGCAAGATATAAATTTCTTGTTAATTTGGGTTTTTCTTACTTTATGTAGGAAATACCTAAGTGTTTGATAATCATAAAAAAGCTCAACACCTTAAGAAATTAGAAAAACATAAAATAAAATCCTGTTAAATAGATAAAAGTAAATAGTATTTATGAAAATATGGAACAAATGAATTCTCATGAATGAATCATGAAGAGTAAATTGTTGTAATCTATTTGTGGAAACTCTATCATAGACACATGATACTCCTCCACCAGTACTATATACATAGAAATTACTGCACACATGAACCACGATAATGCATGAGGACACAATAGTATTGAAAACTAGAAGCAGGGAAAAGAGGCTGTACATTTATAAGAGACACAGAATAAAGTGTGGACATACAGTTTCTAGGGCACAAACACAGTTTTGGTCACATTATAACTAGTAAAAAAAAAATAGTATAAAACACCATGTGAGCATTATACAGATGCAACATTTATGAGATACAACATGTCCCCATAACATCTGTCTTTTGTTGTGGTGCTGGAGTGTGAACCCAGGACCTTACAGATTCTGCACACACTCCCAGTGAACTGTGCCCTCAGCCCCAACGTCTACTTTTAGATTGGGTTTCATTGTCCATTCACATATTCTAGATACGATTGGATTTATTTGGGCCCTTCTATTGCTCTTAATACAAAAAAATTACATGCATATGGATTTATCTATGGATTTTGTTTTGGAGTCATGATTCATTGGTCTTTATTATTTTAATACTATAGTTTCACAATGCACATTAGTGTCAAGAAATGATACCTACTTCTTTTACTCTTGCAAATCAGTTTTTTTGTTGTTGATTTTATATACCTCCCAGATGAATGTTAGAACTTTTTGCTTTGGTCCCCTCTTCCATTAAAAGTAAAGCATGCTGAAATTTTGCTGGAATAATATTACAGATTAATTTTTGGCATAATGGTTATCTTTGTAATAATGAGTTTTATCATCTACACTCAATTGCATTGGGTATAATTGAATCTTTTATGTGCTTCTGTAAATTTTTATTTTCTGATATATTTTGTGTATTTCCTTTTTAAAATATGTATACAAATGAAGTATCACATAATTGATGCATTTTGTTAATTTGTGTTTATTGTCAGGAGTATGGTAAAACAAATTAAAAAAAGTTCTGACTTAGCAGCTAATCTACTGAGCAAATGTGTTTAATAAATTATTTCCAATAATATTAGTATTTATTCTTCATTCATGTATTACTACAAAGAAAGAGAATAATAGAATGTTTGTACCTACAAGTTTATGCCTACAAGTGCTCGGCTAAAACAGTGAAACAGACTTCATGTGAAAACAGACTTCCATGAAAGTTTTACAATCTATCATTTCAACACTTTTTTCTTCTTTCCTTTCTCAAGTTCTTTTTAGAAACAAAAAATGAAAATACACACTAATCATACTTAAGTTTTTAAAGATTGTTGTATAGAATAAAGAAGATTTTTAAGCAGAAAATTACATAAACTTCATTTTGAGGAATATGAGGAATAATCTGATAAATATATCCTCATTAAAATGAACAGAAGACCAGTAGAGTGTTGTGACAGGGGAACAGGGGGACAGAGGGGGAGGGAAGAAGTTAGTATTGGGGAATAAAATGGAGCAAATTATATCTATGTATGTATGATCATGTCAAAATGAAACTTATGCATAACTATAATGCACTAATAAAACATTATAAAATGAATATATTTAACATAATTTATTCAGATGTCAATGTTAACATAACATGCTGCCTAAATTATTTGGTTATCACAATGCAAAATGAATATTCCTTCTTTCATATTGATCTAACTAGCTTTATTCAGAATGAGGCCATAGCTAAAGACTGATTTAATGAAGGAAAATCATGCAAATAAGACTATAAAATTAATCATTATTAAATATAGTACAAAGGGCAGAAGATATGTCCACATTTTCATTGCAAATAAAGTTTCAATCAGTTTCAGAGTCCAGTATTTAATAAACTGAAATGTTTTGGTAGCAGATAATTTGTTTCAGTTAAACTATTATAATGTTTCAGTATGTTACATAACTATTATTATTTTACTTACACAGGAATTCTACCATTTCTTTCTCACTTCTATCAATTAGTATCAAGGTGAGTCTCACATGATTAATAGTGCTAGGTATTTGTAAAGCTTTATAAAAAAGCACTCTCTTGAACCATAGCTGATTTTACCCAGTACTCTTGAGACTTATTTTGTAAGTTAGAAGAAAAGCTGTATCAGCAAATTACAAAATGCTATTCTCTTTGTTAGTCTTCAGACAGGATCTGTCTGATCCTGTTTCTAGAGGAGCTGCAGTTAAAATATGAAGGGGTAAAAAAATAACAGCAATAACTGCTAATAGAATTACCAAACTCAGGCTATCATAGAATAGGACAAATAAATTTCCAGAAACTGAACAATTGAATACAGTTTCTAGAGAGTTGTCATTACTGCTTCCTACCTCCAATCTGCAAAATGGAAAAAGGTGCTAGTAATCCAAAAGGTCACCATGTTGGGTAAATTTAGGTTTGGTTGAAGATGACCAATGAAAATAACAGTGCCTTAAACAAGATAGTTTATTTTTCTTTTAAATAATAGTCTGGGTATATGTTCCAAAGACTATGTAGCTGTTGAAGAGGTTTATTTCGTTGTATCGCCAAGCTCACAGGTTGCATTCTCATGGTGATCAAGTGGCTGCTGTAACACCAAATATCATGCTTGCCTTCTAACTAAATGTAAAGAAAAACAAGAAGGATTCCACTTTTAAATAAGCATCTCCACTTCTTTAAGGAAACTTTCCAGAAATATGTTAATATATATTAATATATGTGTATAAATATATGTGTGTGCATATATATATATATATATATATACATTTTTTTATTCCACTATTCAGATTTTACTCTCATGGCCATACCTAGCTATAATGGAAGATGGAAACTATAGTTAGCTCAGCCTACCAACCTAAAAAGAAAGAACTTCACTACTATTTACAAAAAAAAAAAAAAAAAAAGGTAAATAGCCTTATTTGATTCAGCCACAAAAATTTGCAAAATTGCTATGATGTCTTTCCTTGACACTGAGGCAGTGTTAAGGTAGATATATATGGGGTTTATGGAATTTTATAGACAGACTATAGTAGCACAGAGTAAACATGGATCATCTCAAAGGAAATATCTTTCTCTGATGTTAAGCAATTTGCAATGTTTTTATTTGAAAACAAATACAATTATGTAAGAAAATAAACTAGAATCTTTACATGATTAATGCGAAATAAAGCAATATTTTAAGTATGTTTTTCTTTCCAATTACTTTAATATTTGTCTTTCACTTTTAACTACTTAGGTAATTGTACTTTATGCTTTCTTAATATTAAACTAATTATATAGCATGCTTTGAGAGCTATGTAAAGTACTTCAAATTCAAAAGAGGGGAGTACTAAAACTCAAAGATGTTAAAACTATGGGGGGGGTAACATATCTGAAGTTTTAAACCTTGTTTGTATGACAAAAAATTCTGATTATTTTAAAAATCCACATTGCTACCTTCTCTAGTATGTGTGCATATAAACTTTCAGACCTACTTGTCAAGTCTTCTACCTATTGTAATATGTCCAGAAATATAGTCAATTATTACCTTTGAATTTATTGCCAAAAAACATTTATTTCTGAAAAATCAAGATCATTTAAAAAAGCACAAAAGAGGAAATAAAAAATATCTATAAAATCTAACCCCAGAAAATATACATTCATGCTTATTTAGTACCTACAATTCAGAAGAATATACTATTTTATTCCAAATTCTGTTCTTTCTTTATAAATTCTATAAAATATTTATAATACAGTTTCACATTATTTTACAAAATCCAATCTTAGTTTGTCCATAAAGTTCAGTGTACTGCATTTAACAGATGTTCATAATTTTGCTATTAAAGATGATTATTAAAAATTGACCTTTGAGCTAGATCTGTAGCCCAGTGATAGAATCCAGGGCCTCATGCACACCATCTCCATTACTACAAAAGAATTAAACTGACTTTTGCTACATATATTCAATGAAATCATTTGTAAACTGGGACTATAGGTTAGCATAAGTTTCTATGAATGGACTTTGTCAAGTCAAAGGTATGTTTTCAAGGATTTTGATGACTGAAAAAAATTAACCCTCCAGAAAATTTTAATAATTGGTTTTCCCAACAAAATAGGTAAGTATCTATTATATAACACCTTCAGAAATTGGGCATGAACATAATAACTACAGTTTCAATTTGTTATTTGACAAAGTAATACTTTATTCTTGCTTTAATTGGCATTTAATCACTAATATATTTATAGTGTTCTTAAATTTCTTCTTTTGTAAATTGTCTTTTGAAGTTTATTTTCCAGTTCACTGTTGAGTGTGTAATTTCTCACATTAACTAAATGAGCACTTGGAAGTGGCAATTAATCTTTAGGAGGTTTCCTAGTCTGTAGCATAAGGGTTACAATATTTTTCTTTAGTATATGTTACTAAATAGTGGACTTCCTTAGGCAAAAGAAATAAAACTTAACTGGGTATGATAACACACACCTATAATCCCAATGACTCAGGAGGCTAAAGTAGGAGGATGGCAATTTGGAGGCTAGCCTCAGTAGTTTAATGAGAACTTCAGCAACTTATTGAGATCCTGTATCAAAATAAAAAATAAAATGGATTTGGGATGTGACTCAATGATTAAGTATCCCTGAGTTCAACTCCTGGTGGAGGAGGAGGAGGAAGAGGAATAAAATTTAAGCATTTTGGTGCCTTATGAAGAATGACCACCAAGGATATTCATATTAATATATAGTAAACCAAATTTTGGGATTGGTTAAATTATAATCAACCAATTCTTTATATACAGCAAGGACGGGGATTTGGCCAGTCAAGACTGTAATAGGTCCAAACATCTCATGATGAGACTACGGAAAAAGACCTCATATTCTCAAGTGTAAGCACTGAACTGGTCATCAGGAACATTATCTAAGTTTTTTTAACAGCTCCACAAATGAAATGAATGGGCTGAATCATATAACTTGTAAAGTTCCTTTGCAAAACTCAAATTCTGTTTCTACCGGCATATAAATTGAAATATTTCATTTGCTTGTGATGAATTTGACATAGATGTTGATTAATTTCCATAGATACCATTGGCTTAAATAAGTTGAAAAATGACATTTTATGTATCATTCAAAAATAGGATATTACCAATTAATCATGAAGTATTTAGCATGTATCATTTGGCTACCATATTGTGCTTTGATACAGATCTTGGTAGAGGTCTTTAGGCCATAACCTCCCCAGAAATTAGATAAGCGCTTCTCAGACTTTAATTTCCATAGAAATCATCTAGGGACCCTTAAAATGTGGATTCTGATTCCTGTGTGGAAGCAGGGATACCACATTTCTAGCGAGGTCCCAGATGGTATCAGCTACTGTTTCTCATTACTATAAATTGAGTAGTTATGTTCTAGAATACCTTGAACAAATATAATTTTATAACAGGATTTTACCTTTGGAATAACCAGATCATTCACTAATGTAACCAGATTCTTTATTTTCCAGATAAAAAATAGACTAATACAACTTGATTATAATGTAGTTTTTCCATTTAGACAACAATATTATGTCTGAAATGAAAGACTACTTACAGGTATGTTTTCAAGGATTAGTAAATTACTTTTGCCTGTGCAAATCCAGTCTGTAAATATCCTGCCATTTAAATAAACCTGTACACACTGACCAATTTCTCTGTAAACATAATACTTGGGTCCTGCTTACATGACCACTGCCCAATTAGCTTTATAAAGAGGGCAGAGTAGACAAACAAATGTCCTATGCTGGTGTCTGCTGAGATCCATGAAAACACTGTTGCCTGTCTTCTTGCCAGACTATGAACAATTTACATTCTGAAAATACATTGGGGGCTGGGGAGATAGCTCAGTTGGTAGAGTGCTTGCCTTGCAAGCACAAGGCCCTGGGTTCGGTCCCCAGTACCAAAAAAAAAAAAAAAAAAAAAAATCCTACTGAAAATACATTTCCATCAACAGTTTTCTGCCATCAAAGTCAGTCAATCTCCACACAGTTGAGTATTAAGGAATTGTAGCACTTAGTCTTTCTGGCTAGATTATCTTCAAAATATTTTTATTAGTGCAGTGTAGTTATATGTGGTAGGGTTCCTTCTAACATATTCATCAATACATATGCTTGCTCCATTTCAATCACCAGTTTTTGTCCTTTTCATCCTGTCTCCTCCTGTTCTCTTTTCTCTAATCTTCCTTCTACTTATTTTTAGTTGGTACATTATAATTATACATAAAAATGGAATTCTTTTTGATATATTCATACATTCACATAGCATAATTTGGTCAATTTCATTCCACATCTTCTTCCCATTCCCACCCCAACCCCCTCCCCCTGATCCTCTTCCTATATTCTACTGTTACCCCTTCTATTTTTGTGAGACTCTCCCTGCCTTTTTTAATTTCTTATATCTCTCTAGCTCCTGCATGTGAGAAAAATCATATGATCCTTGACTTTCTGAGTATGGCTTATTTCACTTTGTGTGATATTCTTCTGATCTAGGAATCTTCTATTCCCTTTCAGGTCTTAGGAAAGCAGGAGAATGCTGCTTATTTCTTTGAGAAGTACTTAAAAATAATAGATTACTGTAAACTTGGGAGCAATTATAAATATCTGGACTTCATCCCACATCTAGGTGGTTCCTGGGCATGCACCTTTTCTGATGTTTTATTTTTAATTGAAAAATTATACATATTTATGATGTTCAGTGTGAAATTTTAGTGTATGTATGCATTGTATAATCATCAAGTAATTAGCATATCCATCACTACAAACATTTATCATTTATTATAAAAACATTCCAAAATTTCTCTTCTAACCATCTTGCATATATTAGATTTTTTAAAGCTGTAGTCACTGTGTGATACAATACCTTAGTTTAATGATCTTCCTGTGGTCCAAATGCTCAGCCATGATTTTATTTATTTATTCTTGTGGTGCTGAGGATCTAACCCAGGTCCTTACAAATGCTAGGCAAGCAAGCATTTTACCATTGAGCTACATCCCCAACACTACCACCATGATTTTAAATCTCTCCAGGAAAGAGAGAGAAAAAATAACTTGCTCTCGCTCTCCCTCTGGAATTAGAAAATAAACATTAACTACACTCATGGAGTTGTTAAAAGAAAAGGAAAAAGATAGTGTAGACACACAAGTAGGATTGCCAGATTTAGCAAATTAAAAAACAAAATGCCAGTTTATAATGAATAATTTTAGTATAATTACATCCATGCAACATTTGAGATTCAGTTATAATACAAAAGTATCCATTTTTTATCTGAAATTTATATTTAACTGAACCTTCTCTACGCACAAGGGCTACCTTAGGTTTCTAGCGATGAAGGTCTAAAACTATGTAGGTCAGGTTATATATCATTATAGACATTTAGAGGGATAATATACTCAAATAACTTGGATTCAAAACCAATGCACTAAGAGGGGAGAAAAGGATTGATCCTTAAAGTTAGAATTTTGGAAATAGCACAACTGTTATTAGTAGTTTTAATATGATGAATTTTACATTTTTGTGTTTGCAATTTGTTTTTGTTTTCTCCTGATATCATAGTTCCATCAGTATGAAGCTGGGAGGCATTGCGGGCTGGGCTAATAACCAGATACCAAAATAAAATTGGAACCCTGCCTTGACCTTTTAACAGTAATTTGAATCAGCCTTGTCAGAACACATAGTTTTAAAATGTTCCGACTCCTCACCAATCACCTTCCCAGTCATTCTCTTAAGGGAGGAAGAACTATGAAGAAACATTGGGGCACAGAATTTGATGCAGGTGACTTTATGGTTCAGAACCTATGACTGTTATAGTCTACTTCATTATTATCTTCAGTGGGTCATAGGGACCAAACAGAAGTGGTTTGTGAATATAGAAGAGACCATGAATTCTAGATGTGGAAATAGTTTAATTCAATTGGGAACACAAATTTGAGCAAAGTAGTAGTAAACATTGTTCTTTCTCTTATGAATGCAGCAGTCTAGTAGATGATGGAAAATATATACGTATATGAATGAATTGCTAAAATGAGAAAGTAGATCTTCCAGAGATTTGTCATTTCTTACCATTTATAGTTTTCTTTAAATGATTTCCTACATGGTTGTCTCAAATGTAAAAGACAAATGCAAAACAGAAAAAAAATTCCCACACAAAACAAAAAATGAAACTCTTTTCCTTGAAGGTAGTTGGTAGAATTTCTAAAAACACTGCTGTCTGACAATTCCCCAAGCATTAATGTAAGTTAATGCAGAGGTATAAATGATTCAAGAAATCAAAAGGAAGGATTGCTTAGGTATTAACCTAGGAAGGCATCATAGGGAAGCTGGGGTTTATATTTGACCTTGTGAAAAAGGAATATTTTTAGACCTGAAGAATTATAAGCAGAACCACATCAGCAGAGATACCCAAATATTCAAAAAATTTAAGGGTAGACAAAGGCAACAGTATGCTAATATTGGAAGGTTTGTAGTAAAAACAGTAGAACTATATCAGTTCTCCTTAGAGGAATGCCTTATCTATGTTGTTTATTTCCTATGAACATAGCATATTGATAAATGGTTTTTATACAAAGAAACTGCTATGCCTATTTTTTCAAACTTGTCCAGTAGCCTGTGTCATGTATAACTATTATAAGCTTGCATGTATAATAAAAATTAAAAAATAAAATGTAATAGCAGTCTTAGATCCAAGCAAGAGAAACCTCTGGTTTTCCTGGTGCTATAGAGGGCAGGGCTCCAAATGTCACAGACACACAGATACACACACACACGTTATGACATCATACATGACCAGTTGTGATACCTGGATCTAATACTTAGTATTAGCAGAGAAGTACTTACATACCCTAAATATCTGCTCACTGTTCAGGCCCCAGAGAAACCCTTTTCCCAGATACTGTCATCAAAATAAAAAATGACTGCATCCAAATGCCATGAAGATTTAAGATTTGGACCTTTGACTGCATAGATTATGAATACTGCTTCAGAGTTTGGGAAAGATCTGAGATGCAGAAGCATTGAAATTAGAGAAGACTAAGTTACTAAATTTTGTCAGCATGAATACATGTAAGTCTTGCTCACTAAAATATAATCCCCTAGTAGCTGTTCAAACTATCCCCCTTTTGCTTCCTTTAATGTTCCAACCTGTGGTTCTTGAAGTATATATGAATAAGGGTAGGAGTTTTCCAAGTTCCACATGGAGCTGAGAAATATTTTGGATTACTACATAATTTATGTTACACTTAAATTTGTTCCTGTGTAGACCTTGACACAATATGCTTTACACTGGCAAGAATGCAGACACTAAACACTAAAATTAGAAAAAACACTCTGGTTTTGTATGAATATTTAATATATTTCATATTTTAAATATTAAAAACAGCTTTAAATAATTTTAGTTTAAAATTTTGATATTCAGTTCTACAAATTACATTTTATCTTCTGATTTTAATGTGTATTCATACTATGGAAGAAAATGAAAAGTTATTTTACTTTGAGGTTTTTCCCTTTACTTTTCATTTTGGAATACATTCTCAAATTATATAAACTCTGAATGCAATTATATTTAACTTCTTAATCCATTCATTCAATATTTTTCCAAAGGAAATTTCTTCCAGGATAAAAAACACCTAGCAACTACCTCATCCTATGTAGTAGCTAACAGCTGCATATGACTATTAACCCATTCAAATGTGGTCGTTATGGCTGAGAAATTTTAACTAATTTTGGTTAATTTAAATCTGTGGTTGGTGACTAACCTCTCAGCACAGCATTAGAGTATTACTTTCTATTCAACACAAATTATGTAAAAATATTTTATGGTACATTAAATAATTAGTGATTTTGCTGAAATAAGGAGAAGTTTTATTTAATCGCTATAATAATGACTCCAGAACTTCCTACCCCATTATCAGAACACCCAGACATACAAAATGATTGTAAACATTTTGCAAATTTTAAGTCCTATGAAAGCATAGCTTTGCACATATATTTCAATTTTTATTAGCATGTGTATATAAAGTATATAAATCATATTTTATTTATGACTTCATTCATGTCTTAAATATATAGCTACATGGCACAAGGCCTTCCTTTGTTTCTCATTTTGCAAGTACAGAATAAAATTATAGAGGACAATATTCAAGTCATTAGACTGCAAATGAATAGAATTATAAGCCATTTCAGGTTTTAATAGTATTTTAAGAACAACTGAGGAAATTTTTATTGGTTCTTATTGATTATGCAGAATGTTGAGTTTCATTATGGCATATTAGTACATGCATATGGCATAATTTGATGACTTGTACTCCTTAATACGTACCGTTACACTCTTTACCTCCCTTCCTGATCCCCTTCTTCTACCCTCATGTCCTTTCGTTCCACCTTTTCTTCCCGCACTAGCTTCTATGAGAAAACATACTTGTCTTTCTGAATCTAGTTATTTCATTGAATATGACGCTCTCCATTTTCATCCATCTTCCTGAACATGACATAATTTTGTTCTTATTTAAGACTGAATAAAACTTTACTACACATATATGCCACATTTTCTTAATCCATTCATCTGTTTAGTAGCACCTAGGTTAGCTCCATAGGTGTTGTGAATTGTGCTGCTTAAAAAATTGATGGGCCTGGGTCACTGTAGAATGCCAATTTTAACTCCTTTGGATGTATACTGAGAAGCGGTATAACTGGGTCAAATGTTTGCTCCATTCCCAGTTTTTTGAGGAATCTGCATACTTCTTTCCAGAGTGGTTGCAACATTTTACAGTCCCATCAACAACGTATAAGTGTACCCTTTCCCCCACATCCTCACCAACACTTATTGTTGCTTATATTCTTGATAATTGCCATTCTGGCTGCATTGAGATGAAATCTCAGTGTAGATTTAATTTGTATTTCTCTAATTGCCAGGGATGTTGAACATTTTTTCACATATTTGTTACATTCGTTTTTCTTGTTTTGAGAAGGGTCTATTTAGTTCCTTAGCCCATTTGTTGACTTGGTAGTATTTTTGGTGTTAACTTTGATTTCCTTGTATAGCTCAGAAATTAATATCCTGAGGTGCAACTTTTCTCCCATTCTGTAGGCTCTCTCTTCACACTTTTGATAGTTTCTTTTGCTGCAAAGAAGCTTTTTAGTTTGATGCCGTCCTATTTATTGATTTTTTTTTTTTTTATTTTACTTCCTGTGTTTTAGGAGTCTTGTTAAGGAAGTCAGTTCCTGAGCCAATATACTGGAGTGTTGGGCCTACATTTTCTCCTAGTAGGTGCAGATTTTCTGGTTTAATTCCTAGGTCTTTGATCTACTTTGAGTTTTTTGCAGTGTTAGAGATAGGTGTTAACATTCATTCTACTACATGTGGATTTCCAGTTTTCCCAGCACCATTTGTTGAAGAGTCTATCTTTGCTCCAATTTATGTGTTTGGCACCATTATCCAATATGAGAAAACTGTATTTATGTGGGTTTATCTGTCTTCTATTCCCTTGGTCTTCATGCCAGTTTTGGTGGCAGTACCATGATATTTTTGTTACTATAGCTCTATAGTGTCATTTAATGTCTGGTATTGTGATGCCTCCTGCTTTCCTTTTCTCACTAAGGATTGATTTAGGTATTCTGGGCCTCTTGTTTTTCCAAATAATTTCAATACTGATTTTTCTATTTCTATGAAGAACATCACTGGAATTTTAATGGGAATTGCATTGAATCTCTATAGCTCTTTTGGTAGTGTAGACATTTTGACAATATTAATTCTGCTTATCTAACAACATGGGAGGACTTTCCATCTTATAAAGTCTACTTTAATTTCTTTCTTTAGTGTTCTGTAGTTTTCATCGTAAAGACCCCTCACCTCTTTTGTTAGATTAATTCCCAAGTATTTTAATTTTTGTGAGGTTATGGTGAACAGGATGTTTTCCTAATTTCTCTTTCAGCAGATTCATCTTTGGAGTATAGAAATATGACTGATTCATGGGTATTAATTTCGTATCCTGCTATTTTGCTGAATTCATTTATGAGTTCTAGAAGTTTGTGGTGGATATTTTTAGGGTCTTCTAAATAATATTTAGAAGTTTCAAACAGTTTGAACTCTTTTCCTATTCATATCTCTTTATTTTTTTTCTTTTGCCTAATTGCTCTGGCTAGAGCTTCAAGAACTATGTTGAATAGAAATGGTGAAAGTGGGCATCCTTGTGATATTGCTGTTTACCAGTGATGAGTTCTGCTTCCTCTAATGTTGAAGTTTGAACACGAGAGAAGCACACCAAAGCAAGCATATTAAGCAGGTTTTATTTAAAAGTAGTAATGATACAGACTTCTCCCGGGAGGGAGAAGGGGGCCATGGCTAACGTTCTAGAATCCCAAGAAGTGAGCGCACCCTACATCTTTTATAGGTTAAGATCTCTTTTGTTCTCCAGTTCTCTCCCCTTATCTCTCCTTCCTGCTTGTGTGACTAGGCCCAGTTTGCAGATGTAAAAAGTCAGAAGCCATGGGCAGGGGGAGGGCCAAAGTGAGTCAACTAGGCAAGGGCCCAGGGGGCATTAATTAGCAGCTCCTTGCCTGCAGTCCTTGATAAGGGCAGGGAAATTTGGTAACTAATGGGCTCCACAGATCCTTGACATTCCATTCTCCTAGAGACAGTCTCCAACTTCCAGAGACAGATCACTCTCATGGCCTCCATTTCTTCAATTTGACCTGATCCCCTATTTTTTCACTAACTTCCTGTCACCAATTCTGGCTTCACTTGTCTTGCTCCTGTTTTTAGAGGGAGTGCTTTCAGTTTTTCACCAGAGTGAAATTGACCTTGAGTTTGTCATATATAGCTTTAATATGTTGAGGTATGTTCCTTCTAGTTTTTCTAGTGTTTTATTTTTTAATTGTTCGAATTAGTTATGCATGACAGTAGAATGTATTTTGACATATTGTAAACAAATGGAGCACAACTTCTTATTCCTCTGACTGTACATGGTGCAGAGTCATGCTGGTAGTGTAATCATACAGGTATACAGGGTGATAATGTCTGCCTCATTCCACCATCCTTCCCACCACCATGCCCCTTCCCCTCTGCTGAATCCAGAGTTCCATTCTTCCTTAACCCCCTCTCCCCTTACGGATCAGCATCCGATTATCAGAGAAAACCTTCGGCTTTTGGTTTTTGGGGTTTGGTTTATTTAATTTAGCATGATATTCTCCAGCTCCATCCATTTACCTGCAAATGCCATAATTTCCATCTTCTTTAAGGTTGAGTAATATTCCATTATGTATATGTACCACATTTTCTTTATCCATTCATCTGTTAAAGGGCATCTAGTTTGGTTCCATAGCTCAGCTATTGTAAATTGAACCTCTATAAACATTGATGTGGCTGCGTCCCTTTAGTATGCTGATTTTATGTCCTTTGGGTATAAACCGAGGAGTGGGATAGCTGGGTCAAATGGTGGTTCCATTTGAGGTTTTCTGAGGAATCTCCATACTGCTTTTAAGAGTAGTTGCACTGATTTGCAGTCCCACTAGCAACATATGAGTGTAAATGGATGCTGTATTTTCTCAAATTCTTTTTCTGCATCTATTGAGATAATCATTTGATTGTTATCTTTAAGACTATTTATGTGGTGAATTACATTTGTTGATTTCCAAATTTTGAACCAACAATACATCCCTGGGATGATACCCACTTGATCATGGTATGCTATCTTTTTAATGTGTTTTCTGTATGTGATTTGAAAGTATTTTATTTAAAAAATTTTGCATCTATATTCATCAAGAATATTAGTCTGAAATTTTCTTTCCTTGATATATCTTTGTCTGGTTTTGGTATCAGATGATACTGGCTTCACAGAATGAATTTGGAAGAGTTTCCTCTCTATTTCATGGAATAATTTGAGGAGAATTATTATTAGTTCCTCTTAAAATATCTGCTAGAACTCAGCTGATAATCCAATCATTCCTGGACTTTTCTTTGTTATTTGTATTCTTGATGATTGCTATTCTGATCTGAGTGAGATGGCATCTCAGTATAGTTTTGATCTGCATTTCCCTGATTGTTAGAGATGTTGAACGTGTTCTTATTAAAATCATTGATCATTTGTACTTCTTTTAAGAAATATCCGTTTTCTTTATTTGCTCAGTTTAATTTTTTTAGTGTTGAACTTTGAGTTCTTTAATAACCTTGATTTTAGCTGTTACAAGAGCATGTGACAAAGATTTTCTCCCATTCTGTAGGCTGTCTCTTCATACTGTCAATTGTTTCCTTTGCTATACAGAAGCTTTTTAAATTTTATACTCATTTATTGATTTTTGCTACTATTTCCTGAGTTATACAAGGAAGTTGTTAACTGTGCCTATGTTCAAGTATTTCCCCTATATTTTCTTCTAACAGTTGTAAGATTTCTGGTTTAATGCTTAGATCTTTGATCCACTTTGAATTGACTTTTTTACAGGGTGAGAGACACAGTTCTAGTTTCATTATTCTACAGTTGGATGTCAAATTTTCCTAGAACCATTTGTTAAAGAGGCTGTTTTTAACCAACTTAACTTTTAGCCACTTTGTCAAAAATCAGATGACTGGGCTGGGTGCAGTGGCATACACCTGTAATCCCAGTGACTCAGGAGGCTGAGGCAGTAAAGATTCAAAGTTGAAAGCCAGCCTCAGGAACTTAGCAAGTCCCTTTCTTAAAATAAAAAGTCCAAGCGGGGTGCAGTGGTGCACATCTATAAACCCAGCAACTTGGGAGGCTTGAGGCAGAAGGATTGCAATTTCAAAGCCAGCCTCAGCAACTTATCATGGCCCTAAGTGACTCAGTGAGACCCTGTCTTCAAATAAAATACAAAATAGGGCTGGGGATGTGGTTCAGTGATTGAGTGCCCCTGAGTTTAATCCCCATTACTCCTCCCACAAAAAAAAAAAAGTAGTTAAGAATCCCTGGGTTCAATGCCCATTATAAAAAAATTCAGACAACTGTAGCCATGTGAATTTGTCTGTGTCTTCTATTCGATTGCAATAGTTCTAGGTGTCCAGTTTTATACCAGTAGCATTCTATTTTTGTTACTGTGACTCTGTAGTATAATTTGAAATTGGTATTGTGATGCCTTCACATTTGTTCTTTTTAAAGTCTAGATTATTAATTGTATTCATTGGTTCTATAGCTTTAGTTTTTTGGGGAGGATTTATACAGTGATGAGAGAAGCATATTGAAGTCACCCAGTATTATTGTGTTGTGGTCTATTTGATTCTTGAAATTGAGAGGGTTTTTTTTTCTTTTTTTGATGTACACAGGTGTTCCACTGTTTGGGGCATAAAATATTTATGATACTTATGTCTTATTGATGTAAAAATTCCTTAAGCAGTATGAAGTGTCCTCCTTTGTCCCTTCTGATTAATTTGGCTTGCAGTCCACTTTATCTGATATAAGGATAGAAAACCCTGCTTGGTTACAAGATCCATGTGAGTGATATGTTTTTTCTCCAAACTTTTACCATCGGCCTGTGAATGTCTTTGCCTATGAGATGTCTTGGAGACAGCATAATGCTGGGCCTTTTTAATCCAATCTGCCAGTCTCTGTCTTTTGATTGATGATTTTAGGCCATTTACGTTCAAAGTTATTATTGAGATATAAGTGACTTAGCACTTCTCTATTGAGGATTTTAAAATCTTTCTTCTGATATTTTGGCATTTTTACTATGTCATGGAAAAATTCTTTTCTGTTCATGTCCATTTGGAGTTCTAAATGCCTCCAGTACCTGCATGTCCATCTCATCTCAAGGATTAGTGACAGTTCCCACTATCATTTCATTGAGTCAGTTTTCTATGCCATTAGCCTGTACTTCCTCAGGATGTCTAAGTCTTAGGTTTGGCCTTTTAATGATGTCCCAGACCTTTTATATATGGTATTCATGGTGTCTTATATTTTTCTTTATTATTGTTTGAATTTTCCAATTCATCAACATTGTCTTT
The DNA here is from genome assembly GCF_902686455.1 of Sciurus vulgaris. Lineage (NCBI taxonomy): Eukaryota > Metazoa > Chordata > Mammalia > Rodentia > Sciuridae > Sciurus > Sciurus vulgaris. The sequence continues at coordinate 116,120,516 of NC_136471.1, read as the reverse complement.
AAGCCCCAACACTCTTTCTTCAGCTTTGCCTCATCTACAGGTGACATGCTCCACAAAATTTTATTTGAGTTTTTGTTTCCAGTATATTTTCTGTTTGGTTGTTTTCCAGAATCTCTACATCTTAAGTGCTCTTTCATATCCTGCATTTTCTACCTTAGTTAATTCTTTAGATGTTTATTATATTGATTATTTTATTTTTATTTTTATTTTTCATTTTTTAAATTTTTTTTGTTGTTCTGGGGATTGAACTGGGGTGCATTCAACCACTGAGCCATATCTCCAGCCCTATTTTGTATTTTATTTAGAGACAGGGTCTCACCGAGTTGCTTAGGACCTTGATAAGTTGCTGAGGTTGGCTTTAAACTTGCAATCCTCCTGTCTCAGCCTCCCAAGCTGCCAGGATTACAGGTGTGTTCCACTATACTCGGTTCATTGATTATTTTAATGATCAATTTTTTCTAATTGTTGTCTGGCATCTCTTCTAATTTATTATCCATGGGTTCAGTTATTGGAGGGCTATGAAATTTTGAAGGCATCTTATTATTGTTTGTTTTCTGTATCTCTATGTTGAGTTATACTTATCTGTTGGGAGGAATATTTCTTTCACTGTTATACAAGGGTCATTTTAGTGAGCCACTTTCTCTTTACTACATGCCCCAGGCTGGAGGTATAGTTCAGTGTGAAAGCACCAACTCAACATTTCCACAGGGCTGTAATCAATCCCTACCACCCCCTAGAGAGGGGATAATAGTCACCAGTAATTGTGACTACTTGAGAACACAAATCCCAATAAATCATAAAAATTTACTGAAAATGTTCTCTATAATTATACTAGTCCAAAAGTGGGAAAAGGTATTAATACTTTGTACTAGGATGAAACATCAGATATTAAAGAAAAATTAATATTAACGTATATAGAGTATGAAAAAAGGAGAAGCCAAAGAATGTAACGGTGTTGGTGGGGAGGGAAGAGAGGTAGATGCATAAGAAAAAGCAAGAACATAAAAAATTATATAAAAAGAGAAAAAGATACAGCAAATAATTCTAACACATTGTAACATTACAAATACCTAAAATTGGATTAAGATATGCATTGTCAAATAGTGGATGCAACTTGAAGACAGTACCAATAAAATAAAAAAAAAAAACATTCAAAAGTCTAAAATTACTCCTTGCTTAGGTATTTGAGATGGAGAGATTTCATACTGGGCTTCCCAGCTTTGGATTTGTCATTGGGAGGTATAGCAAATTCCCAAGACTTGGCAGCATGACCTATAAGTGTCTCTCTGCTTGAATATGGTGACTGTATCAGCCATTTCCATCCTGGGTCAGGCACACTGCATATTTAGTATTTCCCCCATCTAATTCAGCATTCTGCTTAAAAAACTGCCTAGAACCATGCTCTTACACCTATCCACCTATCCATCCTGCCCACCTCTGATGTGAACCTGGGGGCGGGGTGACATGGGTATTTCCATATACCTAAGGGCTCTCTGGGCTGTCTAAGGGAATTCCTTGAACCAGGAAGTTCTCTAGCATGGATAGTGGCTTTGTGTGCCCTGTGGGAAAAAATTACACTAAGAGCTATTAGTAGAGGTCTTGCCCTGCCCTTCTCTAGTAGATCTGAGGTAGTTAAAGTTTCATGATGAATCCTATTGCTTTTTATACCCCTATTTAGACAAATTAAACTGTGCTGGGCTGAGGCGGGTATATATATACATGCCTGCTTTGGTCTTGGTGTGCAGTAATGGAAAAGAAAGCCTGGACAATGTTGGCCCACCATCCACAATGTTCTCTCTTTCTTGCCAGTGGTGGTGGGGATCAGTGACTTTTAGCTCATAGTGAAAGAATGGACATTTTTTTAAGCTGTCTGTTTTATCTCAACTCCCTAAGGTCTCCCTCCCAGTAATGGGAACAAAGCCCTTAAAGCTGTTCCAGGAAACAGCCCCAAACAGAGAGTAAAAGAGTCAATTGAGCCTGATAGCCAGATAGTGCTCAAACAGTAGGATTACCAGAAACTATTGACCAGAATCTACACCCTGTTGTAAAACATTGTGAAACATTTTGTCAGCAAACCCAGACCCCCTTTGGAATTTCCCGCCAGCTTTTTTCCCCATTTTTCCCTTTTTTCCCTCTTTTCCCCCTTTCATGTGCGACCCCTCCCGATGTGTGGTTTCTGCCTTTATAAACCTACAAGATTTTCTGCTAGGGACTTGACTCCTGGACTCCTGCGTGAGTCATGAGTCGGGTCCCAGTGCGCTGGAATAAACACCTCTTGAGGTTTGCATCAAGTGACGCCTCCTGCGGTTGATTGCGGTTGCCGTCGATCCATGGGACAGAGTTAGGGTTTCCTTTTTGGGGGCCTTACAATAGGAATCCCAAGACATAAGTTACTTAGCCTGGTTCAAAGGTATTCTCCTTGAAAATATTTGGTGCTATCTCTAAGTGTGATGAAGCTGTAGGAATATAATCTTTCCCAGAGCTACAATCACAGGCATTGTCTCTACAAAATGATTATGTATCACTGATCTCCACCAATAAATTGAGAAAAGAAAAGCACTTCTCACATGTGGGTCCACTTTGAAGCTCCTGCCCCAGCCTAATTCCCTGACTTTGTCTTCTATTGTTTCTGAGGCAGCTTGTTTCAGCTTTGCCTCTTTCTCTACTTGTAACCCTTACAGCTAGGCCTGCCTTGATGCTATAGGTGCAGGTTCAAGACCAATGAATATTTTCCTACCTTTTGTTCCAATAACCAGAATATTCTGAGTCCCTTCAAGTCTCTGACAGTCTAATATTGTGCCTCAGTTCATTCTATCACCTGCCACACTGAATCACTGTTCTCTTGTTTTGATTCCAAACTGCAGAGAAGATGGGATCTGCAGCTACTTTCTACTCTGTCATCTTGATTGATCTTAATTATTCAAAACTGGAGCTATATGATACTATATCTTATAAATAATAACCTGGTAGGGAATTTGAAAGAGAGATCTGTATAAGGCAGGGTAGGGAAAGTATAAGCAAAACAATTATATGGAATGCTGAAGGCTCAAAGTGGTGAACATGTGAATGTCAATTTAAAAAAATACAAGGCAATGATTTGAGGGAAGAATTTATGTGTTGTTCCTTGGAGGTATGTTAGGAACTTGGAAAAACAGAGCTGAAGATAGTGGCGATAAATGAGAAATGAGTAAAGTTTATTTTCAAATAATCACCTGTGGCAAATGCAGGGCATTTGCAGTGTAAGTACTTAAATCAAGTTCTAGTCTTAATTTTCAGGTCTCTATGAATCTTTATGCCTATCACTTGAATTCTTTGAGCATTAGTTTGGCAGTGTAACATGAAAATAAGATGACTGAGGGAATCGATAATATGGGCAAAAGTGCTTAGTGCAATTCTAAGTATTATGCATTAAGAAATAATGCTATATTTTCATGTTAATAATGATCAGTATTAACTATGACTAAGTGATTCATTTCATGTTTGAACATAATATTCATAAAATCATTCACTTCCCAGTTTTTTGTTAAACGAGCTAAGATATTTTTATTTTAGTTTTTTGGGTTCCACATCCATAACTTTTAAGAATTCCAAAAGTAGGCAAACATGGCTAGAAGTATGATAAACATGATAAATTACAAAGTAAAAGATTTGCAAAGATTGACATGTATTTATAAATGTTATTATTTCAAGAAAGCAGAAGAAATATAATCATTTCTGATCATACTTAATGAACTATTTGTCATCACTTAAATTTTCAGTACCAAATGAATGGGCAGACCAAAGCAGAGAGTCAGAGATATAAATAGAGAAAGGGGAAGGAGGGAAGGATAGAGAAAGAGATACTTCTGAAATACATGTTGTTCAGAGGATATCACTGCCTAAATCAAGGGGTTTTTAAACTGCTAGATTATTTTAGTTAGTATATTAGTTCCATCCTTGAGAAATTTCACTTCTTGGATCAGAATAATTAAAATGGAAAAGTTCATTTCTATAATTCCCTATGAATCAAACTAAGCTCATAAATCAATATGATCAAACATGAATAAGAAAATTTAGTAACCAAATACTGGGGTTTAAATGTTATGCTTTCACTAGACATGGCTTCTAGATATCATAGGGCTTGATTATATTCATCTTGTTAATTCACTGAATTAACTATAGTGGGATTCAGAATTATAACTGAGTTTTAAGCTCTATTATAATATTTTAAAGTGATGCTCTTTGAAGAGCTTTTAGAAAGTACCCTGACAAGTAGGCAAGTCAATAAATTCATAAATGCACATTTTTAATATTGTACATTATATCAACCTATTTTTCAGTAGGCCATTTTAAGTATATACACACATTTGAATAATCAAAAATGTTCACTGAAAATCAATTTCTTAAAATCACTTTCAATAATTGCAGTAATACTCAAAAGGTAGCATTTAGTGAAGTATGTTGAAGCTTATGTGTTAGTACTTTGTCACAAAAATTACTTAATATCAGTAACAACCCTACATTATTTTTCCATTAAAAAATAGAAAACTCAAATTTAGGTTTCAAGTTTCACTGGACAAATACACAGCTAAAACTAAACACATTCACCATAATACTACCCACAAAGTAGTTTCAGGAGTAAGGTCTCAGATTTGTTTTTTTTCCCTGATTTTTCTGTCCTACACTGATTTTTGTAACACTTTAAACAGAGTCTTCATGTTTTGTGAAAACTATTGCCCTCCCAGAGATCACCTTGAACCATCAAAATTATCAGGGAGGCCCTTAGAACTTACCTGAGCATTTTCAAAATTCCTTTAATATATCAGTAACTACAAGAAACTAAATAACCCTATTTTGTTTTTCATTACCAGGACACACATCCTATAGGTTTTGAACATGCTCTAATAACACCATTATCACACCTCCCTTAATTTCAATACCTTTTCACTCTGTCCCCTATAATATTGCAACTTTCCTGAATATTTTTGCTCTGACTGAAAGTACACCTTTCACTGAAGATGCTGCTCTTCCTGTATACTTCTCAAATGTTTACCTTACCACTTGGCCTGGAAATAAGATCACCATCTTCCTTATTTTTCATTACCACCTTCATGTAATTATACTGTTATTCTCTCTTATTGAGAATTCCATCATCAAAGGTAAATACCACTGACAAGTCACCAGCTGTTCTTCCTCCTTGTAGGCATAACATAACATATGTAGCTACTGACCCATTCTTTCTGTTCCCAAATTTGCTTTCATAATTCCCGGTCATTTCTATATCCAGATAAAACCTACATACTTGGCTTCCTCTCTCATTACTGGCAATGAACTAGTTGTGGTCCTGGTTAAAGCTGACACTTCCCCAAGTGCAAAAAAAAAAAATTTTTCTCCCTTATTAGTTCATGTTCACTTTCTCTGTACCTCCCTTATCTCCATAGTATTCCTTTCTCTCACTAAATAGAACATTACAATTGTGTGTGAATATGCTGTAATATATAAAAAGAACCTAGTAGTTCTATTATGGCAGAATGATACTTTTTTCCTACTTTCTTTTTTTTTATTGTAAACAAATGGGATACACGTTGTTTCTCTCTTTGTACATGGAGTAAAGGCATACCATTTGTGTAATCATAAATTTACATAGGATAATGTTGTTTGCTTCATTCTGTTATTTTTTTCCCCTTCCCCCCAACACTCCCACTCCTTTTCCCTCTATACAATACTTCCTTCCTCCATTCTTACCCCCCTGCTTAACCCTGACCTTAAACATAACCCTAACCCTAACGCTACTCCCTCCCACCACCCATTATATGTCCTCATCTGCTTATCAGCGAGATCATTCGTCCTTTAGTTTTTTGAGATTGGCTTATCTCACTTAGCATGATATTCTCCAATTTCCTCCACTTGCCTGCAAATGCCCTAATTTTATCATTCTTTAAGGAGTAATATTCCATTGTACATATATGCCAGTTTCTTTATCCATTCATCAATTGAAGGACATCTAGGTTGGTTCCACAATCTGGCTATGGTGAATTGAGCAGCAATGAACACTGATGTGGCTGTATCTCTGTAGTATGCTGATTTTAAGTCCTTTGGGTATAGGCCAAGGAGTGGGATAGCTGAGTCAAATGGTGGTTCCATTCCAAGATTTCTGAGGAATCTCCATACTGCTTTCCAGAGTAGCTGCACTAATTTGCAGTCCCACCAGCAATGTATGAGTATACCTTTTTCCCCACATCCTATCCAATACCTATTGTTGCTTTTGTTCTTGATAATCACCATTTTAATTGGGGTGAGATGGAATCTTAGGGTAGTTTTGATTTGCATTTCTCTTATTACTAGAGATGTTGAACATTTTTTCATATATCTGTTGATTGCTTGTATATCTTCTTCTGTGAAGTGTCTGTTCATTTCCTTAGCCCATTTGTTGATTGGATTATTTGTATTCTTGGTGTAGAGTTTTTTAGGTTCTTTATAGATTCTGGAAATTAGCGCTCTATCTGAAGTATGATTGGCAAAGATATTCTCCCACTCTGTAGGCTCTTTCTTCACATTACTGATAGTTCCCTTTGCTGAGAGAAAGCTTTTTAGTTGGAATCTATCCCAGTTGTTGATTCTTGCTTTTTTTCTTGTGCTATGGGAGTCATGTTAAGGAAGTCTGATCCTAAGCCAACAAGTTGAAGGTTTGGACCTACTTTTTCTTCTATAAGATGCAGGGTCTCTGGTGTGATTCCAAGGTCCTTAATCCATTTTGAGTTGAGTTTTGTGCAGGGTGAGAAATAGGGGTTTAATTTCATTCTGTTGCATATGGTTTTCCAGTTTTCTCAGCAGCATTTGTTGAAGAGGCTATCTTTTCCTCATTGCATGTTTTTGGCACCTTTGTCTAGTATGAGAAAATTGTATTTATTTGGGTTTGTGTCCATGTCCTCTATTCTGTACCATTGATCTACCTGTCTATTTTGGTAATACCACCATGCCGTTTTTGTTACTATTGCTTTCTAATAGAGTTGAAGATCTGGTATTGCGATACCCCCTGCTTCGCTCATTCTACTGAGGATTGCTTTAGCTATTCTGGGTTTCTTATTCTTCCAGATGAATTTCATAATTGCTTGCTCTATTTCTGTAAGGTACATCATTGGGATTTTAATTGGATTGCATTCAATCTGTATAGCACTTTTGGTAGTATGGCCATTTTGACAATATTAATTCTGCCTATCCAAGAACATGGGAGATCTTTCCATTTTCTAAGGTTTTTGTTAATTTCTTTCTTTAGTGCTCTATAGTTCTCATTGTAGAAGTCTTTCACCTCTTTTGTGAGATTGATTCCCAAGTATTTTATTCTTTTTGATGCTATTGTGAATGGGGTAGTTTTCCTAACTTCTCTTTCTGAAGATTCATCACTCATGTATAAAAATGCATTGGATTTATGAGCATTGATCTTGTAACCTGCTACTTTACTGAATTCACTTATGAGTTCTATTAGTTTTCTGTTGGAATTTCCAGGTTCCTCTAAATACATAATCAAGTCATCAGTGAACAGGGATAGTTTGAGTTCTTCTTTTCCAATTCATATCCCTTTAATTTCTTTGGTTTGTCTAATTGCTCTGGCTAGAGTTTCAAGGATGATGTTGAATAGAAGTGGTGAAAGAGGGCCTCCCTGCCGTGTTCCAGTTTTTAGGGGGAATGCTTTCAGTTTTTCACCATTTAGAATGATATTGGCCATGGGCTTAGCATAGAAGGCCTTTACAATGTTAAGGAATGTTCGCACTACCCCAATTTTTTCTAGTGTTTTCAGCATGAATGGATGCTGTATTTTATCGAATGCTTTTTCTGCATCTATTGAAATAATCATGTGATTATTAACTTTTAGTCTGTTGATATGGTGAATGACATTTATTGATTTCCGGATGTTGAACCAACCTTGCATCCCTGGGATAAAACCCACTTGATCATGGTGCACTATCTTTTTAATATATTTTTGTATGGGATTTGCTAAAATTTCTTGAGAATTTTTGCATCTATGTTCATTAAGGATATTGGTCTGAAATTTTCTTTCCTCGATGTGTCTCTGTCTGGGTTAGGTATCAGTGTGATATTGGCTTCATAGAATGAGTTTGGGAGGTTTCCCTCCTCTTCTATTTCATGGAATACTTTGAGGAGTATTGGAATGAGCTCTTCTTTAAAGGTTTTGTAGAACTCGGCTGAGAACCCATCTGGTCCCGGACTTTTCTTTGTTTGTAGGCTTTTGATGACCTCTTCTATTTCATTGCTTGAAATTGATTTCTTTAAGTTGTGTATGTCCTCCTCGTTCAGCTTAGGTAATTCATATGTCTCTAGAAACTTGTTGTTTTCTGTTTTGTTTGAGTATAGGTTTTCAAAATAGCTTCTAATTATGTTTTGTATTTCACTTGTGTCTGTTGTGATATTTCCTTATTCATTCCGAATTTTAGTAATTTGAGTTTTCTCCCTCTTTCTCTTTGTTAATGTGGCTAAGGGTTTATCAATTTTGTTTATTTTTTCAAAGAACCAACTATTTATTTTGTTCATTTTTCCAATTGTTTCTTTTTTTCAAGTTCGTTGATTTTGGCTCTGATTTTAACTATTTCCTGTCTTCCACTACTTTTGGTGTTGGTCTGCTCTTTTTTTCTAGGGCTTTCAGCTGTAGTGTTAAGTCATTTATTTGTTGATTTCTACTTCTTTTGTTGAATGCGCCCATGAAATAAATCTTCCTCTAAGTACTGCTTAGTACTTTCTCTAAGTACTGCTTTCAGAGATTTTGATATGATGTGTCTTTGTTCTCATTTACTTCTAAGAATTTTTTAATTTCCCTCCTGATGTCTTCTGTTATCCATTCATCATATAATAGCATATTATTTAATCTCCAGGTGTTGGAGTAGTTTCTGTATTTTATTCTATCCTTTATTTCTAATTTCAAACCATTATGATCTGATAGAATACAAGGTAGTATCTCTATCTTCTTCTATCTGCTAACATTAACTTGGTGGCATAGTATATGGTCTATTTTAGAGAAGGTTCCATGGGCTGCTGAGAAGAAATGGTATTCGCTCTTTATTGGATGGTATATTCTATAAATGTCCATTAAATCTAAATTATTGATTGTATTATTGAGATCTATGTTTCCTTTGTTCAATTTTTGTTTGGAGGATCTATCCAGTGCTGAGAGAGGTGTGTTAAAATTGTCTAGTATTGGCTCTGACTGGGTTCGGCGTTTCGGGCAATACGGTGGCGGGGAGAGCAGGAGCTGACGCTAAGATACTTGAGTTAGCTTTAGCAGAAGAGAAATGGAGGAGCCGTAGAACATTAAGGATGAATTCAGGAAGACCTGAGACCATGGAAAACTTGCCTGCTCTCTACACTATTTTCCAAGGAGAGGTTGCCATGGTGACAGACTATGGAGCCTTTATCAAAATCCCAGGCTGTCGGAAGCAAGATTTGGTTATCCTAGGGGAAGGGTCTTGAAGCCAATCCCACCCAGAATCTGAGGAACAGCTGCCCAAGCATCTGCACATTGAAGATTCCTCCACTTGAATCTCTGCTTCATACTCTTCCCCTGAGCTACAGACTTACATATGCAACCGTTTAGATTGAAGGGTAGACCATGTCCCTTGCTTAACTCACTGTGTCTGGTCCATCGAACTCACATGTCCTCCTGTCGGATGGACAAGCCTTCTGAGATAGTAGATGTCGGAGACAAAGTGTGGGTGAAACTGATTGGCCGAGAGATGAAAAATGATAGAATAAAAGTATCCCTCTCCATGAAAGTTGTCAACCAAGGGACTGGGAAAGACCTTGATCCCAACAACGTTATCATTGAGCAAGAAGAGAGGCGGAGGCAGTCCTTCCAGGATTACACTGGACAGAAGATCACCCTTGAGGCTGTGCTGAACACGACCTGCAAAAAGTGTGGCTGTAAAGGCCACTTTGCAAAAGATTGCTTCATGCAGCCAGGTGGGACCAGATATTCTTTGATACTTGATGAGGAAGAGGAGAAAGAAGAGACAAAGTCAGCAGAATTTGAGAAACCTGATCCTTTGAGGAATTCTTCCCGGAAAAGAAAGAAGGAAAAGAAGAAAAAGAAACATAGAGACAGGAAGTCGTCTGACTCTGACAGCTCAGACTCTGAGAGTGATACAAGCAAGAAAGCAAAGCACACATCAAAAGATAGCAAGGCGGCAAAAAAGAAAAAGCATAAGAAGAAGCACAAGGAATGAGAGTAGAAAAGAGAGATGGGGGTGGTTGAGAGAATAAGGAACCAGGAGCTTTGTGCCTTGAAGCTCTGGCTCCTGAAAAGACTCGATAGTGAGAATATGACTTCCATGGGAACGCAGCAAGCAGGTTTGGGAGTTCCAGGTCAAAAGCAGCTGCCTGAATGAGTTTCTTTCCTTACTGCTTCTAATCCCTTTGCAAGTGACCCTTGAGGCCCACCCATTCATTTCACCTAACTTCCTTCATTCAGCAGGAGGTCTATTTACCCTCCCCAGCTGCCACTGCCAGAGCTCCTTTGTAGGAGTCCAGGCTAAAGCCACAGTACTGCTGTGGAGGTGAGTGCCTGGCTGTATTTGAACAATGACTGGCGCCTTCCTGTTGGTCTTCTTGAACCAGTTGATGGGGTAGTCTGTGCTGCATATGTGGACCACAGAGAAACTGGGAGCAGGAGGGAGAACATGGTGAGAAGTGGTGCTCACTTTTTCCATTCCCCAGTATGGTTCTATGCTAGAAGTGACAGCCAGTGACAACAGCCATAAAGCAGTTGTTTGCAAAAAAAAAAAAAAAAAAAAATTGTCTAGTATTATTGTGTTGTGGTCTATTTGATTTCTGGAATTAAGAAGGATTTGTTTGATGTACATTGATGAGCCAATGTTTGGGGCATAGATATTTATGATTGTTATGATTTGCTGATTCATGCTTCCCTTAAGCCGTATGAAAGTTCCTTCTTTATCCCTTCTGACTAGTTTTGGCTTTAAATCCACATTATCTGAAAATGAGGATGGATACTCCTCCAGCTTTTTTGCTGTGTCCGTGTGCATGGTATGTTTTTTCCCATCCTTTCACCTTTAGTCTATGGGTATCTCTTTCTACAAGATGAGTCTCTTGCAGGCAGCATATTGTTGGATTTTTCTTTTTAATCCAATCTGCCAGTCTATGTCTTTTGATTGATGAGTTCAGGCCATTAACATTCAGGGTTATTATTGTGATATGATTTGTATTCCCAGTCATTTGACTCATTTTTGTTTTTTGACATGATTTGGTTTCTCCTTTATTTGACTAATCCTTTAGGCTAGTTCCTTCCATTGCTGATTTGCATCATTGTTTTTCATCTATTCCTCATGGAATATTTTGCTGAGAATATTCTATAATGCTGGCTTTCTTTTTGTAAATTCCTTTAGCTTTTGTTTATGATGGAAGGATCTTATTTCATTGTCAAATCTGAAAGTAAGTTTTGTTGGGTATAAGATTCTTTGTTGGCATCTGTTTTCTTTCAGGGCTTGGTAAATGTTGTTCCAGGCCCTTCTAGCTTTTAGGGTCTGGATTGAAAAATCTGCTGATATTCTTATTGGTTTCCCTCTGAATGTAATTTGATTCTCTTCTCTCACGGCCTTTAAAATTCTGTCTTTATTTTGTATGTTAGGTATTTTCATAATAATGTGCCTTGGTATGGGTCTGTTGTATTTTTGTATATTTGGAGTCCTATAAGCCTCTTGTACTTGGTTTTCCATTTCATTCTTCAGATTTGGGAAATTTTCTGATATTATTTCATTGAATAGATTGTTCATTCCTTTGGTTTGTTTCTCTAAGCCTTCCTCAATCCCAATAATTCTTAAATTTGGCCTTTTCATGATATCCCATAATTCTATAGATTCTGTTCATGATTTGTTACCATTTTCTCTGTTTGGTCAACTTTATTTTCAAGATAAAATATTTTGTCTTCAATGTCTGAGGTTCTGTCTTCCAGGTGTTCTTTTCTATTGGTTATGTTTTCTATGGAGTTTTTAACTTGATTTATTGTTTCCTTCATTTCAAGGATTTGTTTTTTCTTTTTCAGTATCTCTACCTCTCTATTGAAATTTTCTCTTGCTTCCTGTATTTGCTCCTTTAACTGTTGATTGGTGCGATCATTAATGCCTGCATTTGCTCTTTCATCTCCTCCTTCAATGCCTGCATTTGCTCTTTCATCTCCTTGTTGGCTTCCCTGATTGTTTTAATTATGTACATTCTGAACTCCCTTTCTGACATTTCTTCTGCTGTGCTGTCATTGGGTTTTATTGATATAGTATCTAGGTTTGTTTGGGACATTTTCTTCCCTTGTTTTTTCATATTGTTCAGATGTCAGTGGGACTCTGAGATATTGCAGATTTCCTCTATTGGCTTATAGTATCCCTGTAGATTTCCAGTATATCACCTCCCAGCCTTCAGTAGCCTGAATTCTTGGAGGAACTTGGTAATGCAATGCTTCTGAAGAAAGCTGCCCCTAGCCCACTACTGGTTCCAGGGCTCAGAGCTGGCTCTGTGCGGAAAGGCTCTCACTGGACGGTCTGTCCGAGAAGCTGGCCATGAAAGGAGCCTGCCACCGGAGGGAGCAGGGCTGCTTGGGGAAGTCCCTGGCTGCCCCTGTCCTGTTCCCTAAAGCTGCCTGCAGGCTGGAGCTCGCCGCTGGCTCCGGGACTTGGAGCTGGTTCTGTGCAGAAAGGCTCTCATTGGGCGGCCTGCTCCGAGAAGTTGACCGTGTGGAAGGAGCCCGCCGCCAGAGGGAGCAGGGCTACCTGGGGAAGACTGTAGCTGCCCTGCCCTGCTCTGAGAAGCCACCCCTGTCCTGGCCTGCCGCCTGGGCTGAGCTTCACCCAGTGAGGCAAACTCACCCTGTCCGAGTCTCTCAATGCCTCCCCTTCTTGAATCCTGGGTTCTGGAGCGACAGGAGATGCAGTCACCCTCTAGTCCGCCATCTTGGATCGCCCCATTGAAAGAGCCTCCTGCTTTCTTTTACACTAGAATTCATTGGAAGCATTCTCTATAATCATCAGTTATACTTCTATTCCTTTCAATTCTTCCTTGGTTTTTTGCCAAACCAGCTTTTTGTTTACTGAAGCAAGTTATGTTTCACAAGGTCATGAATGATTTCAGTATTGCCAAATTTGTTGATCAATTCTCAGTTTTAAAGTTACTTATAAGTACTATTTGACATCATTGTTGACATCGTCATTTTTCAAATGCTTCCTTTACTTCAAGGACAGTACTCACTCTTGATTTTTCTTCTGCCTTCTTAAATTTTTTTTAACAATTATTTTCTTACCACTTCTTTCTCACCTTTCCATCTTCCAGAGATAGAGAGTCTTGGTGCTTAGTCTTTGAAATATTTCAGTCTCTGTTCTAGGTGATCTCTGATTCAGGGTGGTAACTTAAATTCAAATATCCCCTGAATGTCAGGCTCCTCTACCTAACTATGCATTTACCATCTGGATTTGAATGCTAATAACCATTTCAAGCTTAACAAGTTAAAAACTGATTTCCTATTATTCCCCTACTTGGAAGACCTCTTCTTCCTATAGCCTTGTTATTTCTCTCAGAAGAGAAGCAAATCTCTTAGCTTACAAGGTTTGATATGACTGGGACCTCTAAGACTCCTTTGAATTTACATTATCCTATACTTTCTTCATTCACCTCTAGCCAATTTGCCTTCTTACTAATATCAACCATATAAGACAAAAGATAAAAACAGTCACTGATATACAGGCACTGGGCTGACACTTGCCACAGGGCTTCAGTGTTATTACAAGCTGTCTGGATGCCCGCAATTATTTAAGCTTGTTCTGATAATCAACAGTTAGACCATGTTGTTCTCTTGATGATTTCCATGACACTATACACAAAGTGTTTGGAATATGTTCAACACTCAACAGAAAATTGTGAAAAAAAGATTTAATTAGTTAATGAATAAATATAGTAAAACAAATGCACATATTTTGGATTTTTCATTCCAGTTATAGCATAGTTAGAGTATATAGATTGTCTGGATTGGAAAAATATCATACTAGATTTACCTATGTTTAGAATAAATTCCTCCTAATAATCATTATCCACATTGTTTGGCTTGAGTGAACTTTTAACTTATTTATATAAAATTTGCTCGTCAATGGCTATTTTGCCTACTAAAAGTAAATAGCTAACCACTCATTTGACTGTTTTTTACAAAATTAGGATGATTTGATTTAGCTCTTATGATATATTTCTTACTTGAGTGTGGTTCCCAGTTGAACTTAGCTTCTGTCTAAAAGAACAAAGGTACTAAATGTGACTTGGACAAGTGGAGGTATTTTTTTTACTCAATGTGGTTCATTCATTCTTTCACTTAAATTGTTGGCAGCTTTAAGGCACCTAGTTTTAGGATTAGCTTTAGATAGATTGAAGACTAAATATAAGCTGCACTGTGATTTTTGTGATAGGTTGAACTTAATTTCACTTTTCTTTTCTTCAGGACTGTCACATTGATATGGTCGCTGAATATTTAATGTGACTTTCTATACTTCTCACTCAGAAGTGTAAGTAGGAAAAGAATGAAGGATCTTACTGGTATTTACCCTTCAAAGGGAGCCCTGAGAGAGTACTCTAGGTGGAACATGGTCAGGGTAATAAATGAGGTTTTGCTCAAATTGCTGAGGGTTTTCATTTTAATAAAACATAAACTGTACTAAGAGCATATTTTAACTTATGAAGGCTAACTGATTTAGTTAAAGCAATTGAATATTCACATTATATCACAACACAGGTATTACTAGGTCTGGGTATGGAGATAACAAATGTGTAATATTCACTAGCTAAGCTAAAATTAAAATTGTGAGAGTAATTTTAAAGAAATATTTATCTGTTTACAGGAGAAATTATTTCAATGGAGAAGTATTTTATTTTATATAATTCATAATATATATATGTGTATAATTTTAAGTAGAGAATACCTATAATTAGTTTTCTGACCACATCCAGGGTAAAAAAATGTGTATTTATTTGCCTATAACTAAAGGTAGGTTTGCTTGCAGAATATATACTATGAAGAATGAAATTTTTATCAGATTTTTTTTAATTCAGGAGTTGTGCTAAAACACATTTCTTGAACTTATCAATTAAGGGTACCACAGCTAGGTTTTTCATCTCTGCTAGATTCTCTAAAAGATCTTACAGTACCCCTTTGTAGCCCTCAGGCATAGCTCCTAGGAGAAGAGGGACAGCATGAGTATTTATAATTCAAAACTTAATCATCCAATTTTCCTACTAGAATCATTACAGAAACACTCTAGAAATTAAACATTCTAACTTCCTAAGCACATTCAGATACACTTAGGATAAACACATGGAAGCAAAACGACAAAAAAATTGAATCCAATAAAACAGTAAAAATAACACGTGTTCTATGAAATACATTTTATCAAGAAGTATTATTTTATGATCTAGTAAGGCATTCTACTTATTTCATTGAACATTTGGGGCAAGGGAAGTTTCAGTTCATATATAATTATAAAGTAATGTATGACTACTGTAATCTTGTCATTCTCCTGCCTTTTGTACCCTCCATATTGACCCTATCTATCCCCAATACAGAAAATAACCTATTCATTTTTACCTTTGAAAAGCAATTTTCAAAGTATAAATTTTGGTTTGAGACTTTTCTGGAAGTTTTCTTTTGGAGATAATATTAAATTGGGCATAGATAATCTAACTTTATCACACTTGATTTTGCATCTTTAATATAAGATGTATAAATTACAAAAATTTTGTATCCTAGTCTGGTGTGCTGGTGCATGCCTATAATTCCAGCAGCTTGGGAGGCTGAAGCAGGAGGATCACAAGTTCAAAGCCAGCCTTATCAACTTTGTGAGATCCTGCCCCCCCACACACACACACACAAAAAGGCTAGAGATGTGTTATGTGCCCTTGGGTTAAATCCCTAAATCCATAGTACCAAATTTTTTTTAAAAAAATTGTGATCCTAAACACAAATTGCAACAAGGTTATATAGCTAATTAATGAGAGTATTTATAAGAACTTTTAAAATTATAAATTTCAAATATTAAATATTTGGATCCTTAAGAATGCCTTGGATGCTTAAATTCAATATACATTAAAATTTATTAATAAAATAGTCTTTATAATGTTTTTATTTCATTGATAATAGTAAGAAGATACTGGATAAAATAAAAAGGAAGAATATTACACATGTTATGCATGTATTTGTATATCCATTTCCATAATTTTATGATTAGGTGCAAAAGAACTGAGGTAAATGATAATGAAATGGTGTGCTGTCAAAGGATTAATGAACAAATAAGCTTTCTTCCAGAACAAAGCCAGTAACTGAAGAGAAAGTGCTCGTAGTACAATCCATATTAAGGAGGCCAGGAGAAATAGGGGTAGAAAGCAAAGGTTCCAATAAAATATAAAAGAATGAAACAGAGGTAGCAGATCTCAGAATATATGAAGCTGGACTTATTGTTAGTTAATGAAAACAGTGAAAGAGCTGTGATAGCTAGTTTACTCCCTTAAAAGAAGAACATTTCCAAATGAAAAACAAAATGAAACTAAATTTATCCTGGTCAAAACCCAATACAAAATTATAAGAAAAGCTAATAAGGAAGAGAATAATGTCCTTTGGACACTAAAAGCATACTAAAAAAACGCATGCCCACAAATTATCTTTCAATCTAGAAATTAATAAACAATGATAGGAGCTGTGCAAGAACAACATGAATTAGGATTAGAAGAACTCAGTATTGAGGTGACTAGAAAAAAAAGGAAGATTTGACAAAAGCAGCATCAAGATTCAGGAAAGAGAAAAAGGAAAAGCAGTTTAGTCATACAAACTAAACTACAAGGAAGAGAAAATTAATGCAGGGAATACTCTCTTGTGGAAAATGGTAGATGAAAAGAAGGAACATTTTATCTTAAGGGAATGAAGAGAGGATACAAACAGAATGGAGGCTAGGAAATGACAGAAATGGTACAGGCAATTAGTTTCTGGATACGACTCCAAAAGATGAGAAACAAAAACAGAAATTGACAAATGGGATTACATCAAACCAAAAAGCTTCTGCACAGCCATGGAAACCTATGGAATAGTAGGAACCATTTGCTAACTACTCATCTAACAAATTATTAATATCCAGAATATATAAGAAAATATAAAAATTAAAATTTATCCAATTTAAAAATAGGCAAAGATCTAAATAGACACTTCTCAAAAGAAGTACAAATGGTTAACAAATGTATTAAAAAATGTTCAATATCATTAGGGAAATGCAAATCAAAACTACAATGAGATACCATTTCACCTCAGTTAGAATGATTATTATAACAGTAATAATGCTGGGGAGGATGTGGAGAAAAAGGAATTTTATACACTTTTGGTGGGAATGCAAATTTGTACAACCATTATGGAGAACAGAATGGAGGTTCTTCAAAAAATACTAAATAGACTTATCATATGATCCAGCTATTCCACCTCTTGGCACATAGTCAAAGGGAATAAAATCAGTATACCCCCGAGATATCTGCATGCCCATGTGTATTAAGGTACTATTCACAATAGCTAAGATATGGGATAAGCTTAGTTGCCCATCAACAGAATAAAGAAAATGTTGTACATATCCATAATGCAAAAATATTCATCCATAAAGAATTAAATTGTCATTTGAAGCAAAACAGATGAAACTGGAGGATATTATGTTAAGTGAAATAAGCCAGATACAGAAAGATGGGTACCATATGTTCTCTTTTACATGTGGAAGCTAAAAACAAAAAAACAATAAAAAAAAAAAAAACCCTTGAATGTGAACAATGTGTATGTGGGAGGGTAAGGGTGGATAAAGGGTATTGGATTTGATCAGTGCACACTGTATGCATGTGTAGAAGTATCAAGTAAATACCTTTAAGTAGGTATAATTAATACATGTTAATCAAAAATAAAATTTAAAAATGATAAAAATGAAGGATATGTGATAAAGAACCAATACGAATATGTCTCCCTTATCACAAGCAAATTCTAAAAATATATTATGCAAGAAAATTGTCCTGAAATATTTTTTAAAAACCCATAAACTCTAATATTGAATGTACATACCACATACTTGGGGAAAAAAAATAGTCAAAGTTATCCACAAGGAGACATATTTTTTTTTAGGAATACTGAACTATGAGAAAAAATTTTAAAAAGGAATTTCTGATTAAAATTCAACATCAAATACAAGGGAAAGATAAATTGCTATCAGAATTTTCAACAGTTATACATCATGCCAGAAGGTCATGGAAATGCCTATTTGTTATAATTTGGTAAAGAAAAGGTGAGCTAAGAATTCTATGTCCAATTTAGGGTTAGAAGAGAGTAGAAATTTAAAATATGGAAAGTAATCACATAATATTTAATAAGCTTAAACATGTTCCTTTGCAAATGAATTTGTCTTCCTGATATGCCTTAAATAAAAAAAAATGCATCAATAAAATTCCATCAGGTTTGAGAAATGTTTATTTCTTAATCTTCATGTTTAAATGATATCATATATAAGCAATCTTTCATCAGAATATTTTTGAGGCTTAAGGATTATAAGAGCCTATTCCCACTGACTAGTTTTTAATTAAATGGTACCACTTCCTCCCATCTCCTTCTATTATCCAGAATGTCTTATTTGCATTATAATTAATTTTAAAATTTTCAAAATGTCTGTATAATGCTGTGTTTTATAGTATATCAAGGCTTTTTGTCTTGTGAAATTCCTCATTAATGTTCTGATGTTTCAGTGGCCTGAAGATTTCTCCCTTTAGGTTTAGCCTTTGTTTAACATTACCTCTTCTGGGTCTTTTGTTGTTTAAATCATCAACTCCTGTGTATCCAACCAAAATGAATTCTCTGAAAAATTTTCCATGACTCACTAGTCCTTTTCAGCAGATGGCACTGTTATTTAGGCTAAAGGATTTGTCAACAGGGCAAGGTAATTATTCTCATAGGACTTTTCTTCTTATAAAACAATAGGATATCTGTGAGTAAAATTAACACTGACTTTTGCTAAAAAAAGAAAATGAACTGAAGAAATTTCCCCTAAGATTGCTATACTAGAATCATGAAAACATTTAAAATATCACAAAATACCCTTGTGAGAGAAAATGTTCAATTGCCATTTCTTATATTCTTTTGCTAAATGCAACAATATTCAAACAATTTGAAAGGTGTCTGTAAAAATGATGGTCGAAAAGCAAATGTTCTCTTTTGCTACCACGAAGCTCAGATGATCAGTAAATAGGTCTTATATTAGTCTATAAATGTATTTCAGTTTTCTAAATTTTATAAATGGATAAAATAAACCAAGGTTCTATTGAATTTGGAATTAGAGTGAGATATGTGATATAAGTGTTTAATATGGATCATTCACTCATTTGCCAAGTGAAATTAGGCCCTGTGAATCTTAGTTTTATTTGTAAAATATGAATAGTTCTGAAAATGTGGGGTTATAAGGATAAGGAGTAATGGTATAATTATTATTTATTCACTATCTCAAATAAACAGGAAAATGAGGCACAAAAACACCTGAAGGAACAAGATCAGAAGGCATGTTCTTTCTTCTAACAACAGAAGTATTCTTTACCTACACTTCAATGTCTGCATTGCCACCCTGCATAGAAGGACACCAATGGGGGTCTTTAGTTTCCCTTTTGTATCTGGCACCTAATTCCAATTCCAGCTAAGCCTGCCAGTCGTAACACTTTTTGTACTTACCAGGAGGAGGCTATTCTTAATGACAGAATCCAATTTTGTATTTATATGTTGTTCATCATGAAACAGTCTTAAGGACTTTGAACTATATATTTAAAACTTTGCTTTTTAAAACTAAGTATCTAAGGTCTCTCCTATCGCCTTTTTGGCTACATCCTGCCTACGTAGGCAATTTATATGTTTGGCTTCAGCCACCAATAGATAGTACATAGTATTTATAGATGTTTTAATCACATAAACAAATCTGTCAAATTTCTTAGTGACCAATATAATAATTACTTATAATAATAAACTTTATTTTTTGCCAGGAAGAACATTGAGGGGGTCCTTATTATGCTTCTCAAAGCACTGCATTCCTACTTATCTCACACACACACACACACACACACACACACACAGTAGCATGTGATAGAGGCATTTCCATCTCTAATTAAAGTCTTAACAAATTGGAGCATCTCTGTAGGTGGGGCTTCCCTAGTGGTATTCATATATCAGCTACATTAAGAAGCATTCTTCATCTCTTTCAAGTGCCTAGAAAATAGTATTTTCGTATCTCTTAAAGATGATCAATGTAACACCATAATATGGTAAAGAGCAAACATATTCTGGAATTCTAGGTATTACCATAAAGCAAAGGATGGAATTGTTTGGAAAGAAATGACCTCCTATGGAAACAGTAATTGGCATTCTATCTGATGGGAAATGAGTTTAAAAGTCTTTTCCCCTAGCAATAGTAATGAGTAGTAGTTTCCTGAATAGTAACTTTTACCAACAAGTGATAATATACCATTGAGCTGGCCTATGATGCCTTAAATGTCTTTCTAGTTACAGAAAAGGTGGGCAGAAAAATGATGGAGTTTTCAACAACACAGACATTAGGGAAAATTGCATGACACAGGGTTTTGGAATTTTGAAACACATAGATTCTGATCCCAAAGTTTGGGAAAGAACCCAGGTAGCTTCATTTTAAAATTGATCCTTAGGTGAGTCTGACATAAACTTTAGCTCTAAACTTGTGAGAAGATGTATAAATGCAAAACTAAGCCATAAATATGGTTGCAATATCTAGGTCAGACAACACAAGGTCAGGGATCTTGATACTTAAAGGTGAAAATTTATATAAGCTGTATAGATCACCCACTAAATCACTTTTATATTAATTTAGTTTATAGGAATCTGTAGTAGCTCCTTATTTCTAGTATTTGCAGGAAAGCTAGAATATGGAAGTATGACCAGCAATATTCTGTGAAAAAATTACCAATGGCATGGCTACTAGCTATGAATTTTAACAAATCAATTGACTCACTCTATCAATATACAAATAGAATTTTATGATTTTTAGATATATTTTTCCTGGATATTGGGGTCATCTTTCAGTATGTTACTGTTCTTAACAGATGAATAGATGAAGAGAATATCACTACGTAACACAACATAAATAGTCATGGTTTTTCATTTTTGTTCTTTTAAGGAATTGAATTTGTTTTGTGCTCAGCAGCCCTTAGTGTCATCTCTACTATTCCAATATTTTGTCAGTGGCAAGGTTGGCCCAAATATATGACAAACCTTCCTACAGAAGGTGAAATAATATCACTAAATAAAAAAATATAAAATTTTGTGCTCAAACTGAGAACATACATTTCAGTTGCAAGCTCAAAGGGAATATTTTACCACTTTCAAATGGAAAAATAAAACATATTGACACCTACTATGGAATATAAATTTCAATGTAAAGCATGAATTCTAAAATCATGGTCCTAGGACCCCTGAGCATCCTTAAAAACCCTCTCAAAGGATTGATAGTGAAACCATTTTCATCATTATAACAAGATATCCCATGCCTTTTTTCCCACTCATTCTCCCACAAGTATTATAGTCAAGTTTTCCTGAGGTTCTATGAAATATGGTATGCTGACAAAGAAATATATATCTCAGAAATCAACTACCTTCTATTAAACCAGGATTTGAAAGATTTGCAAAACTAAAAATTAAATACACATTTCTATTTTTTTATTATGGAAAATGTTTTTAAAAATAAAATTATGTCAGAATGTAGTGGAATTATTTTTTAATACCTTTATTTTTTAATTTATTTTATGTGGTGCTGAGGATCAAATCCAGGGCCTCACACATGCTAGGCAAGTGCTCTACCACTGAGCTACAACCCCAACCCTTGTTACATTGATAATGATTAAATATACATTTTGTATTCTTCTCACTTTTAATTTCTAATATGGTAAATATAGATATATTTAAACTACTTAAACTTTTTGGGATCCTCCACAACTTTTGTTAAGAGTTTAAATGACTCCCCTAAAATGAAAGAGTTTGAGGACTGCTGAGCTAAAGATATGACTATTTCTGTTCTCTATTTAATAATCTCCAAAACTTTGACCTAACAAATGATTTAACAGTTCAAGAAGTTTGACCTTCTTTTAAAGACAAATATCTAATTCTATTATTTTCAGAATGTGCCTTAGAAGATCTAATCCAAAGTGACTGTAGATATTACAAGTTCAATTAGCAAGAGCACTCTTGGCAATTTGCAATGTTGTGTGAACTAATGAGAAACATCACCAAGACAAAGAATAGATGCATTGCTGTCAGAGGGAAAAAATGTCATACATTTACTTATTGCCCTTACTCATTTCTCATAGCATACCACATTTAGTATATAATCATTAAAATATTTTCCAACCTTAATAATTCTAAACTTAATATATAGAAATAAATTGAAAAATAGTTTATCTTAAATATATTTCCCTGCATGTTGTTTCTTACATTCATTAGGATTATAGAAGAGTCACCAAGTGATAACTACTAAGCAATCTACCAAAACTATTTCAAAGGATAGTTAAGCAATAGCATCACATCTGATGTTAGATAATTACAGTATGCTTCTCTTTTCTTTTAAAAAATAATTTTTGGGAGAATTTGGAGTAAAGCTAAATTTTGCCACCAAACTCTGACTAGACATCTAAATCTTATTCTGAAATTGCTGGTTCAGGCTAAGACTACTTCTGAAAAAAAATCTGCCAATCAGTTAAATTGTGTGGTGGCTTGTCAATCCTTTTCCACAAGCAATTAGACGAAAATGACCTACAGCATTTCCATTTGTACAGAGAGAATTTAAAGATCTGTCTCAAAAGGTGAAAGGCTATTTCATTAAGTCATTGCTGACAGAGAAAGGAGACCCTCTTGATGGGAGTTCAGCCCATAAATAATGTTGTCCTGGAAATAAACAGCAGTAATTGTGCCCTGAGACTAAAAAGGAATTAGGGCAGATGTACTAAATATAAAGCAACAAGCCTACACACAATAATTTGCTTTACATTGCTTTTGTGGTTTTTTTTCTTTTTAGAATAATATTTTGGTAAGCCTCCTGCATTGTATTGACTGTTGGCATGCATGAGTGTGGTTATTTTAGGGTTACGTTAAAATAAAGCTAATTTAATTTCTTGAAAAGTGAAAAGCTGGTCTTTCTTGTATATTCATGATACCAGAGATGATGGCTAGTTTTTTCATATCTAGCCAGTGTGATATAGTTGAAAGAATAAGATTTCAAGATTCTGAAGACCTGGTTTGCTAATGTCTCTCCCAAATCTTGAGTACAATTATATTTTCCTTTTCTTTTTATAAAAGGAGATAAATCACACTTGACTTAGTATCTTAAAATTTAATACTAAATAAACTAATATATATAATCATTGAAAACCAGTGCACACATTGGTGACTCTCCAGGGAAACTGATGGGAATGTTGAAGGGATAAGAACTTTTGATTATCTTTTGTGGTGGATTTGTTGTTGTTTTACATACTTCCAAACACAGAATCAAAGAAAAAGTATTGCAAATAACTACCTATATAAGACAAAATTATTCTTGTTATTGGTAGCAGAATAAAGAAAATAGTAAGGGCTTTCAAGGAAGGATGGCCTGGGTTCAAATTCCATCTTCCAAATTTTCTTGCTCTGTGATGGAGTTACTCAAGGTTTGTGAATTTCAATGCCCTCACCTGACAGACTGGGATTATGATCATTACCTTAAGGCAGTGGTTCCAGCTGGGTGCAACTTTATCTTTCATAAGACGTTAGGGAATGTCTAGAGATACATTTGGTTGTCACAACTGAAAGAAGTGCTACTGACATCTAGAAGGTAGAGAATAGGGTTGCTAATAAACATTCTAAGATGTACAGGAGACTTCCCACCCCAACCACAAACAATGAATCATTTTCTTGCCTAAAATATAAATACTTCTTAGGTTATGAAAGTACAAAGTTTGGAGGCTGTTATGAGGTTCAAAAGAGATTCTTTATCTGAATATGCTCAGTAGAATACCTGAGACACAGTGAATGCTCAAAATATTATTAGTTCCTTTGTTAATCTTCCTGTCAGTATAAATGCATTACCTACAGCAGTGTGCTAAATTTGAACTTTTTGGAGCAGGGAATGTGGCTCAGTTGGTAGAGTACTGACCTAGCATGTCAAGGCCCTGCATTCAATCTCCAGCACCACAACACACACACAGGCACACACACACACACACACACACACACAAAAGAAACACACATACCAAATTTGGACTAGTTGATACTCCTATATATTTCACTAGTAGATGTGTAAGGTTTTTCCTAAATTCCACTCTTAAAATTGCCCAATGAAACCACAACAAGGCTTACATGTTTTATATAAATAATTCTAGGACCACATCTCATTTTGAACTCCAAGTAAGATGTTTTTTCTTCTAGAGTCTACAGAGGCAGGGGTGGAGAAGGTACACTCAGCTTTCTCTCCTGCACTGAGGGCTACTGTCTGCAACATTGTCCATTCTTTGTAACATTACTCCTCACAGGTCTAACAAAGGCTTAGTTTGTTGGTATCTGACAATATGTTATAAATTTATTACAAATTAAAAGTACAATAACCCAAATGTCAGAAAGTTGGATAATTCTGAGAATTGATATAGATATAGGATACAAGATGTTTCATGAATTACTTTTGGGAGGATAAAACTACCATCTTTTGTCCTAGTAAATTAAGCTCACAGGTACTCTAAGATGCAGTAATTCCACTCTAAGATGAACAGGCACAATGACCTCCATTGATTTATTTTTTGGAATCTGGGGACTGATGAAGTTGGAGGTAATGAGGTAAATCTGAGTGTCCAATCTGGAAGAATGAACAAAAAAACAAAACAAAACAAAAAACAAAACAAAAAAACTAGCCATTGCATAACTATGAACCATTTGCAATAGTTAGAAGCAACAAATTTTAACATGACTAGAACCTAAAACATAGTACCTGGTAAAGAAAGAAAAGTAAACAAAAAAGGAATATATTAATATTCATAAAAATAAAATGGAATGATGATAAAATATAATATAAAAGATACAAATAAATGTGTCTGAATATTTGTTCAGTTGTAGAAAGAAATAGGAATGGGATAGGCAGAAAGAGAAAAATAATGAAAAGCAGGTAGAAAGACTGGTAGAAAGGAAGAGCAGGCTTGTGCATTCTAAAGATGACATATATTATGAAATGAAGAGTGTAAAACTTGAGTTTAAGGCAAAAAGGTGAAATTTTTAATCTTTCAAATGATCTAAGAGATAGGAATTCTAAGGTGTTGATGAAGAATTCCTTGAACCATATCCCAAAACATTGACAGAGTGAGATCAGTTAAGAATTGAAGGAGAAAAACAAGAATAAAAACATAGTAGGTACTTCAAAAGAGATTTCAGTTTAAAGAATCAAGAATTATGTATTGAAAAAGAAAATCAGTAAAACTCTGAAATTATTTTCCCCAAATGACTCCATGATCAAGCTGTGGAGGACAAAGATGGGGAAAAAGAACTAATGCCAATAGAGGATTGGAGAATTAATATTTGATTTACCCAAGTGCATTCTAATATGTAGTACCAATTTAATACTTTAGGAATAAACTCAGCTTAACTTTGAATACCCTAAAAGGATAATAATGTGACAAAATGTTTGTTTAAATAGACATTTTAGTCTATATTTTAATAGTATTGTGGTTTAGGTATGAGATATCCCCTAAAAGCTCATGTGTGAAATAATGCAACAAAATTTAGAGGCGAAATAATTGGGTGATGAGAGTGTTAACCTAATCTGTGCCTTAATCCACTGATAGGGATGAACTGGGTGGTAACTGTAGGCAGATAGGGTGTGGCTAGAGGAGGTAGGTTGCTGGAGACATGCTTTTGGGGTATGTATTTTGACACTGGTAAGCAAAGCTTAGTCTTTTTCTGTTTCTTGGTACTATGTTCTGAGCTGCTTTCCTCTGCCACACTCTTCTTCCATGGTGTTCTGCCTTAACTTGGGCCCAAACCAATGGAGCCAGCTGTCTGTGGATTGAAACTGTGAGAGCCAAATAAACTTTTCCTCCTCTAAAATTGTTCTTGTCAGGTTTTTTTTTCCACAGCAGTGACAAATCTGACTAAAACAAATAGAATTCATTTGTTTATAGACTTATTCTACTTCTGATTATTCTAGAACACTAAAGAACACCTGTGCTCCTCCAAACATCCACTGTTTCATTATTCTAGCAAACATGTCTCTGTTCCTCTACCTTGGCAGGTTGTTCACCATCACCATAACCTCAGGACCACTAAAACCATTCTCCCTTTTTCTCCAGTGGGAAAATGCCTTCTAATTCTTATATCAAGTTCTTTCTAGAATTCACAGCTGTGGGAGGAGCATTCTGATTAAAGGATAGAGGGCAGACTGAGTATATAAATTTTAATCCCTTTAAAAGACAGGCACCAATTCCTGTCTTTTACATATTTAGCCCCTGTACCATCACTATTATAGTTCACTGAGGTAACTGATACTTTCAATATATTGACACAGTGTTCTTCACCAGCTTACATATTTTATCATTTCCTCAACTTAAATTCCTTGCCAATTAAAAAGCTAAATCTTTCCAATCCCATTGATACTTATTAACCTCCAATGCACTCAAACAAAATTCTGACCTTAATTTTATGCATAACTTGTCTAATAAGGCTTGTCCTTAAAGAACTATATGAGACAGAGAAAATAAACAAAACCTGGCCAACCTCACTTTAACTATGTACAAGTATTTATTTTTTGAAATTTTAAAATTGTAAAGTATTTTATAAATCTAAGGTATTAAATTTTCTCACTCTTGAAAGATTTTATAACTTCTCACCTAGTCATCAATGCATCTTATGCCATATGTCCTAAATAGCCAATGAGTTGATTTCTCAAGCAAATAATTAATCAATATAACCTCCTCTTCCTTTTACCTCCATCACCAGATGTATCAACCTATCTGCATCTGTTCACACATTGTTTGCATTCCTGCTGTTAAAAAGTCTATGTGATGTGTCTGATAATAGGCCAAATCCTCCTCCGTATTTTTTACAAGTGTCACTTTCCTCTATTGCATGATCAATTTTTCCTTTCTACTAGATCATTCCCATCATCACATAAGAGGCATGCTATCATTTTCCCCATATTAATGAAAGAAAAAGTCTCCCATTTTCCCATTTTCTTGACCACTGAGTTCCCCGTTCTTTTTTTAAGTAGTAAACATCCTTAAATGAAATGCTGATATTTATTATTTTAACTCTACTAATTTCAGAATATCTCCCCACATCACTAAAGATTAATGTGACAATGTTCTATTTAAAACCATATTACTGTCTTCTACCTTTTAGCTATGACATTGTAGCCTGTGTGAGTTCAACTCTTTCTAAAAACAAAAATCTTAATAAAGAAGCATATTTGAAAGAATCAGAACTACTATGACATCCAGAATTTGACATCCAAAATCTAAGAGAGAAGGGAATACACTGATTTTCCTCTTGAGTTATATGAAAATTGTTAAGCAATACAGAATTAGAAGGGCAGAAGATATAGTGTAAAGTAAGAGTTATCAGGCTGAAGAGCTGAGCAGAATTAAAGGACGGGCCATAGAACTTAGGAGTTCATTAATGATTAAGAAGAATGGTCCTGACGATCAAGTAAAAATTTGGTTATGGACACATGAAGAGGTACAGTCAAGGATAAAGGGTAACCCAGAAGCAGACCAAATTTCACCAAGACTAAAACTAGCTCTGAGTTGATACACTACAAAATGATATGGAGGAAATGTTTTCTATTATAAGTTTTATCAAAAAAGGAAACAAAAATCATGTTTAAAGAAAGACAAAATCATCTTGATCCCTAAATTAACCCATGGGCCATATATGTATCTTTAAATACTGTTTCTCATTACTAGGAGAGGGAGTCTCTGGAGAAATGGATGACTCTAGGTCTGATGCAGGAAATATAAGAATAACCTGGGTCATTGTGTAATATTGGAAAATAAGGAAGATTTTTGAAACTTACTAATGGCACGTGAAATTGTCTTAGCTGTCAATTTGAGTTATCTTCCACTAGCCAAATGTGGCCCAATTAAGGCAACAGTAAAATAAAGACAGATTGGAACATTTAAAGTGTGCTTACATTCAAAAATTTATGATGGCATTCAAAAAAGATAGTCTATTGGTCATCTTTGGACAATGCCAAGTAACCAAAATCATTATTTTGAAACTGAAAAAGGGAAAGACTCAAGTATTCATGAACTGTAGTTTAGGGTAATAAAACAGATGAAGAAAGGAAGATTTTCTCAATACATCTTACACTAATGGTGGCAATTATGCAGAGCTCAGTACCATAAAGAAGACTTGCAGGACCCAAAATATGACTGCACATCCACAATGTATTACTGAAATAGGATACAAGCTATTCAAATAATTGAAGTCAATATACATTGAAACTTAAGTCTTTTTCAAAGCAAGTGAGTTCAAAGAAGCCTGATGCATCATTACTTACGAAATGGTCTTGAAAAAAAAGTAAACCTGAAACTGATCTACCCCATCTCAATCTAACTACCTACCAGATTTTGGATAATACAAAAGGCAAAGTAACATGATAAGTAGCAAGATGTGGATACAATCAGCCAAATACTGTTTGTACAAAACTCTGCTGAAAATACCCCGACTCATTATTATCCTGAAACACAAAATATGAAAGAAAAATTGTGGGGCTACAAATTTGATTTGAGAGCATGTCAACTGGATAGGATTAGTGTATGTTGTTTTAATCTGGTAAAAATATAGTAACTTAAAATTTAATTAAAAAGAAATCAGGGAAATTTAAAAACGATGTTTTTAATTAAGAAACAAGGAAGTTCAAAAATTTGTGGACTAATGATATAACAATTGTATTTTTAAAAATTATGTCTTTGATATGTTACTTTAATGTGTTGCACTAATACACATTCCCAGCATGCTGTATGCACTGAATAGATTATTATCTTAAAGTCAGAGAATACTTCATCTTCAGAATTCCTTTGTATTTTTTAATGATGCCTTAAATCATTCTATTTAAGGAAAAATAAAAGAAAGTTTAAAAATATGCTAGACTGCTATTCAGAACTTCATCTGGGTAGTAGTAATAAGGGACCCACTTCTTCCTAATTTCCATATAGCTCATTCAATCAGATTTAAATTAGCAAGGGCAACAAATTGTTAAACAATTTAACAAACCATTTTTCCTCTTGTTTTCAGAGAACAATTATGTAAAATCTTGAACTGGTGTTGACATTGACATATTTTAAAAGTGATGATGATAGTTTTGTATAATTTGAGATTTTCCATTTCATTTATTTTTATTCAATTTTGCAAGTGGTGAAAATAGCCTTGCTTAAAGCTGAACATTTAACACGGACCGAGTTACCATTACTCCTATGAAAACCTATAAAATAAGCTGTACCCTCACACAAAATAAATCACTTTTATATGAAGGAGACATTTCTTGTACAATATCCATGTATCTCTTTTATGTAAGGTAACACTGCAGACAGACTATTGCAATTTTATGCATAGTGTGTAAATAAAAGAAACATTCAGTACAATGTAAAAAGTTCAAAATATATTCTTTGCTTTTGGATTAGGTTTAACCACCTGGTCTTCCATAAGACAAAATGAATTGTTAAAAAATGTTTAATGAAATGATGACATTCAAATTTTCTTTCTGAAAAAACACTATGGTGTACTCAGATTTTTGAAATTTCATTTAGGCAATAAGCAAAAGGATCATAATCTGATGTCCAGGTGGATTTTATTTATTAAAGACATGAAATTTCCATAATACTCCAGGTATTAGGCTCTAAAATATCCCCCAATATATCAGCTCTCAGGTGTATCAAGTATGTGTAACTCATAGGACTGGAAATATGATGGAATTTTGATCCTATGATTAGATTGTATCATATGGACATCTGACTTTAAGAAACAGATTATCCAAATGGTTCTGATATAATCACATGAGCCCTTTCAGTTTGAGTTGAGAGTTCTGGGAGTCAGAATAATTGAGAGATTTGAACAATGAAGGAAAATTCTCTATTGCTACCTTTGAAGATGGTGGAAGCTGCAAGACAAGCAGAGAAAGTATCTTCCAAGAACTGAGAGTGGCCACTAGGAGCTGCGATAATTCCTAGTCTATAGCCATAAAGGAATTGCATTACAACTCGAATGTGATTAAAATTCTGAATTTCATGTCAAAATGTGTGCAGTAGACACCTTGGTTTCAGCCTTCTGGTAATCTGAGAAGAACCCTGACCGTGCTAAGCCCAGATTTTTGATTCACTTTAAGCTAATACATTGGTGTTATTTTCAACCAGTAAGTTTATGATTTGTTATACCACATTGGAAAACTAATATGCCAGGTAAGACATAAATATAAAGATGCACTAAAATCCTTCAAGAAAAGTTTTTCAAAAATTATCAGATTTATCATATTCTGAAATATTTTTCAAATTTTTAAACATTTCCCATGTATAAATCTCTGAGGATGAGTATTTGGCAAAGCAACAATTAGAGCAGTTATTGTGAAGAGCAGTAATGATTTTGGAGCCTTTTGAGGGAGGTCAGCTCCTACTACATAGCTATGGATTACATTCTGGAACAATTTTGCCAAAGGGTTTCCTGGGAATCTCAAAGTTTGACCTTTCTTCCTTTAATTTTCTCTTGGAGAGGTTGGTAGTTTAGTTAGGATCAAGAAGTGAACTGATGGAGTATGCTTTTATGCTGGAGATTTATGACAGGTTGAATGCTTCTCCTGAGGTTCTAGGATGATTTCTAGGCATAAGTTATTACTTTGATATTAGCTGTAGTTTCCAAATGCCAAGTGCACACAATAGACCTCTAGTGGGTAAAGTCCCTGGGGGGCGGGGGGCTCTATCTTTTAAGAAGTTTCATTGCAAAGATAAACTTCTGCTTAAGGAGTGTGTAATCAAGAAAACCTTTATCCAGATTTCAAAATTATTTGTGCAACTAAGGAATTTTCTGGAAGTATATGGAAAGTGTATGAGGATTTTGTGAGGACACAGATTTATCTTGTTAGTCTGCTCAAGCATTAGCCATCAAGATGTAAAGGGTTTATGGGGTATTAATAAAATTCATTAAAATTAATAATTTATTTTTAAGTGTACTTTATCTCCTGGTGTTTGGACTATCAGCGGTCATATGGGGATATGATACGCATTTTCCTCAAAAGATTAAAAAAACTTCAGCAAATGAAGATTTATTTTTGTGAAGGTATAAAGAGATACAAATTTGTACAATTTTACATTCCATCTCATCTTCCTTCAGATATCCTTTGAGTCTGCTATAGTGTTCTTTTGTCCATGCATTTTTCCTGATTTAAATCAACATATTTAAAATGCATTCATGCCAAAAATAAACTCTTCCCACCCATTACCCTCCTCTCTGCACTCCCTACCCATAGCATCCTATATAATTCTTATATGTGCATGTGTACACATGTGTGGGAAGTGTGTATGTGTGTACACACACACACATATATATATATATGTATGCCAAGTGGAGGTTGTTATAGTATGAAACAAATTTTTCTTGATATTTTCCTAATTAGTCTACTTCTAATAAATGTAGTATCAAAATCTTGTTTTTACAAATTTGTCTGCATCCGTATTTTCTGCCTTAGATTTGAGTTGATGGCATGTTTTTTTTTTTTTCATTAAATATGTTTTGTTCTGTGCCCAATACTTTACCGTGGACATGTGGCTGAATATTAAGATCTGCTTTTACATGGTGATGTTGACATTCACTAGTAACCTGTAAAGAGAATAAGGAAAATGTCCCTTGACCTTTAAACCCATGTTAAAATCTGCTAGCCTTATACCCTTCAGTAAATTAACCCAAAATCTCAGTTTCCTAATCTAGAACTTTTCTATCTTAGAAGCAATTTTGTGAAATAACAATATGTGAATCACTTTGAGATCCACAGATGAAAAGGCCGCTCTAAATGCTAAGGATTGGCTTAATTATACCATAGGGGACATTTGGGTTTATATTGTAAAGCATACATATTTATAGCTCTTTTATTTTAATGCCTGTTATTTTAGCTGAAGAAGCTATTTTTACTGCTGAGGATGCCTGGTCTTCTCTTGTTAATTTTTAAAGATATAAATAGTTTACTATAGCAGTTAAACTCAAAGGTCAAACATGCTTCACATGTTTTGTTTTTGCTCATGTCTTTATATCTTTTAATCAAGGAGGAATGTACCTTAACCCATGAATGGAGAGATGCATTTTAAGTAGAGTTTTACATAGCTCTTGGTCTGTAATACCATTTATGTGGCCTTACATGGTCACTGAAAGTGGTGTTGGGTGCAGAGTGCTATTTTTCTATTTTCTTTCACCTCATTTTACAATCTTTGTGAAAAAGTTGGTTTAGGTCATTTGTTTCTCATCTAATCCACATGCAAAATACATCTATTATACATGGAAGGTGATACTCTCATAGACATAAAAATAAAGTTCTATTCCTACAGCATCTAAATCTACCCAGGTAATCAGAAAGTAAACACAACATTTAAATATGACTAGTTCTTTAAGAGTATTTTGAACACAATGCTATAAGATCACTTGTAGAAGAAAGAAACTCTCTTTCCTTGTTGTCTAGGAAATTTCCAAAAAGGATATTATATTTGACCTGGAAATTGAAGGGCAAGAAGTTACTTAGCTGTTAAGTAAATAGGTATCACAAGGCAGGATTTTTAAAAATATCTATGATTATGTTTAAACTTAGTTGGAACTGAGGGATTTCATACTGGTGTGTCATCTTCTATGCTGTTCTCCATTTACACTGAACATGTGAATCAGGTGTACTATAGTGTAATAATCATGGGTATTTGCTCACAATGGGAATTTTCTTTCCCTCTTCCTACTGGACCACAGAGTCTGTCCTCATGATAGATGCTAAAATGCTATTCTCTTGGTCTGAGCCATCCCTGCTATTGCATCTGTTCATGTGACGAAGTCCTGGCCAAAGAAAATCTATATGGGGAGAAAGTGGGTCTCTGAGTAAAATCTTCACCTTTAGCGGGAGGGGAGGGAAAGAGGAAATCCTGGGGATTGAATTGGAGCAAATTATATTCCATGTTTGTATAATTATGTCAAAATGAACCCCATTATTATGAATAAAAAAAGAAAAAATTCTTCCTTGATTAAGAGAGATAAAAACATCAGTGAAAACATAAAACCTCATCTATTTAACGTTTTTTGTGCAGATGTCATATCAATATTGCCTGAATATCACTATGAATTAATTATCCTGAGGATGAAAAATCAGTACCATGAGTGTGGAATGAGATAATTTTGCCAAGAGTTTAAGTACTTACTGGTATCAGTAAATGTCTCAACTAATTCTGGAAAGTCTTCTCTCCAGACTTTTGGTAAGAGAACTACTATGCTTGTTAAAGCTATGGTAACACTAACAGACATAGTATTTACTATATCTGTACCTCTCTATAACAATAGTAAATAAAAAACAATTTAATACATGATTTTATGATGTTAAAAGCAAATGGTCTGTTTGATATACTTTAGAGTATATACGTCAACATACAGTATCTAGAAATATTAACAGGAACATTTTATTTTTTAAAATGTTCCAACAATCTAAATAACACATAGTTATTATTTTTTTAGTGCATTTGGTTGATACACTAACGGTGGCATTAGAGAGGGTTTGATTGCTAAAGATACTCTTGGGGGCTGGGGATATAGCTCAGTTGGCAGAGTGCTTGCCTCGCACGCACAAGGGCCAGAGTTCAATCCCCAGTACCACAAGAACAAACAAACAAACAAAAGAGATGACTCTTGGAACCAAAATGACATGGTTTATGAATCTACAGGTTATTACAGGAAAAAAAAATATAGAAACAGCATTAAACCAGGCCACCATGTATCACAGTAAGAGACTGGCTCACACTAAGGATCTGAAGAGGCCAGACTCTAGCACCCATTCTCCTCCATCTGTGAGGGACATGTAAAGATGCATTTTCTCTCAGGAACCACAGATATGTACAAGGAACATTTTGAAATCAGGAGGCATCAGATAGAGTGTTAGTTAGGTTTTCTCTCACTCTGCTATTCACTTCGGGCACATTTTTGACGTGTGACCAGCTCCAATGTCAGAGCCCTCTCGAAGTCCCCTGGAGCACTTCCAGATGGTCCAGAAGGTGGGAGGAGCATCTCCCCTAAAGCAAGTGAAAACCATCAATTTCTATGTAATCTGTAAATGATGCTGATTAGATTAGTTGGTAAAAACTGTCCCCAAAATCCCCTTTAAAGTGTTGGTTAAAAGCCAACACTAATCATATGTTTCCACGCTGTGTTGAGCAGGTATATTTCTTAAGCAAAACAACTTAAGTCAATTTCAAGCTTGCTAGAAGGAATCCCCATAGCAGAAGTGACTTGAAAAACTTCATAATCAATAATTTTACCCAAGAAAATTATTGTGTCACAGTATACTTATATGTAAACAATTGGTTATTTTAATAAAACAATTTTTCAGAGGAAAACATTTTTGATATGAAGAACTATACAAATGTAAAATGTTACTTATTATTGCTATTACTCACTAAACTATAACTACTATAACTGGTCCTCATATTTTGGGCTCAGGACCACTTTACTAATTCCCAAGAGCCATTTTGTGTGGGGGGTATATTTCAAGTATGTTACTACTATATTTGAAACTAAAACAAATTTTAAAATACCTTAAAAAGAATAAAGTGAGAAGAATGGCATATTGCGTCACATATTTACAAGTCTTTTTAATATCTAGCTCAATAGAAGACAGGTGGATTCTCATATATATTAAATTCAGTCTGCTATAAGTATGCTCCTTTGACCAAAGTAAATGAACAAAATACTACTTCTCATGTATGCAAGTATTTAGAAAAGTGAGAAATGTTTTAATAAACTGTTAAGGTAATTCTGGATGCTCTAATATTATACTGAAAGTTTACAAGTGAGAGTTTCATAAAAACAAGTTTCCATGTAGAATATGAAACTATATCAATGGACTTTTTGTACTGTTACATTAAAATCCATTGATATATCTGGCATTTTTAGTGTACCTTTTACACATGTATGAATTTTGCATTGGTCATTGGAAAATTTTGCTTCACTGGCATTTCATTAAGTAATATAAAATTATTTTCATTAATATCACTACCATTCTCATCAGAAAAGTCTATCATTTGGGGGAAGCTGTCAAGTTTATGAAAGCATTTGCAAGGTTTCCAAAATACTAATTTTTGCATGAAATCTCACATTTTTTCATTGGCAGCAAATACTGTCAGCTGTTTTCCTTGAAGTGGCAGGTTCGCTTTGATCATTTTGAGACAATGTCTTCCAAGTATCAGAGCCTGAATAACCATTACTTTTCTGTCAGTAGTTCTTTCAAGTAAAAATAATGTTCCATGAAAAAGAAAAACAATTTCAGCTCACAAACAATTGCACAAATGCTGTTCCTTGACACAACCACCATAATTCAGTATGCAATGAAGTACTTTCTTTTTACTTACTATTTCAACACAAAAAATGTTAAAAGGTAATCAAGATTTTATAAAATTAATATTTTCCTACATTCCCCAGGACATTATTAAGTGAAACCATCATTAAAAAAAAAATACTGTGGATACATTTTGATGTCATTTCCTTGACTTAGTCTCAGGTGTCAGCAGTATTATGTTGCTTTTGTAATATTAGTGCAAATATTAATGCAATGATAAAGAATTTCTATTATTAAGTTTTAAACTCAGAGTACCTGAAACAGTCTCACTGATGCTTAGGACTCTATAAACCAAAATACGAGTGCCAGAGCCAAAAGTGAGAAGTCTAAAGCCTGATTCTGAAAATATACATTCAAGTTCTGGGTCTGCTATTTTCTAGCTCTGATATTGGACAAATCCAAAAGCCATTCTTGAGATATTTTCCCCCTAGTTAATAACTTCTATTTTAAGGATAAATTGAGAGAATATTGAGGAACAATCTATGTCATGAAGAAATGCTTATAAAAACATGTTTTAGTCAAGACCACTGCCACTGTATGCAGGAATACATAAAGCAGGTATTAGTGATACACCATTTACCCGTGACAAGTTCTGCTCTCTCTAATGTTGAAGTTTGAACACTAGAGAAGCGCACCAAGGCAAGCATATTAAGCAGGTTTTATTTAAAAGTAGTAATGATACAGACTTCTCCTGGGAGGGAGAAGGGGGCCATGGCCGATGTTCTAGAATCCCAAGAAGTGAGTGCACCCTACATCTTTTATAGATTAAGGTCTCTTTTGTTCTCCAGTTCTCTCCCCTTATCTCTCCTTCTGCCTACATGACTAGGCCTGGTTTTGCAGGTGAGATGTAAAAAGTGAGAAGCTATCAGCAAGGGGTGGACCAAAGTGATTCAGCCAGGCAAGGACCCAGGGGACATTAATTAGCTGCTCCTTGCCTGTAGTCCCTGACAAAGGCAGGTAAATTTGGTAATCAACGGGTTCCAGAGATCCTTGACAATCCATTCTGCCAGGGGCAGTCTCCAACTTCCAGAGGCAGATGGCTTTCATGGCCTCCATTTCCTCGATTTGACCTGATCCCCTATTTCTACACTAACTGCCTGTCCCCAATTCTGGTTTCAATAGCACCTCTGTAACATTTGGTTTGGCAGTGCTGTGTGTTGGCAATGCAGTTACATTTCTATGTAAGTGAGCATATTTAAACAATGAAGACAGAAAGATATGCAACTCTACACCCTGTTGATATATTGGTTAACTATAACACCTCTGACTCCATGTAACATTTGAAATAACAGGAAAGTATAGTCCATTATCAGAAATAAAATATCACTCACAGGTCACTGTACACATAGAATTAATAGCACGTCAGTCAACAAGAACTTGCCTTGGAGAAACAGCACGGAGTTTCTTCTCTGTGGTTTTCCTCTTTCTGTCTTTACCGATGCCCCAGTCTTATTGACCTCCCATTCTTGCCTCTTTTCCAGTTCATTTTATTTGGTTTTCTCCTTGTTGAGAAACATTCACATCCTTAGGATTCTTTTGCAAAAGAAAATGGCTGCTAAGCCAACACTTTTTAAACTTTAGGTTCAGGAGCAACACCTGGAGAAACATTTCAAACAATTCCTCCTGGAACACCTCACCCCACCCTCAGGTTCTGACTTCTCAGGTGAGGCCCATGGAGCTGCAGTCATCCATATCATATCCAGGTGATATTGATGTTGTTAATCTCAGGAGTTCACTTTGCATAGCACTCAAGCAGACAAACTTTTTTCTTTCACGTATAGAACTGCCTTAAAAATATACTTCAGGTGTGTTATCATGCTAACAAATAATTTCTCTGTCTTATCAAGATCACCTGGCCTATGGGGGAGGGAAGCAGAGAAAGTTAATATTACATGTTAAATAATAAAAATAGCCAGGCACCGAGACACATACCTGTAATCCTAGTGGCTAGGGAGACTGAGGCAGGAGGATCACAAGTTCAAAGCCACCTTCAGCATCTTAGTGACATCCTATCTCAAAATGAAAAATAAAAAATAGGCTAGGGATATGGCTCTGTGTTAAAAGCACACCTGGGTTCAATCCCCAGTATATATGGTTGTTTACTGATGACATTGAAACAAGAGTTTAAATTTAGTTACACAAGAATTAAGGTGATAGTGTGCTTGTTAAAATAAACAGTTGATCATAATTTATTTTCCCTTTGTCTTATAGGCCTCATATTTCACCCAATTAATAGAAAGGGCAAAATTTCTGTTGACTAATTCTCTTCTCCACAAATTTTTGCTATTTTTCTATTTGTTTTTTAGGTTGTATATCTTAGGGTGTGTTTAAATTTCCTAGTAAAAATTATCCCTTTAACTTCACTCCAGTGAAGTAATTAGTACTCAGTAGTGACAAAAATATTTGCAGAAATGTGTTAGTCTAGAAGAAAACTGAGGTTCCTAAGTATATCAAAGGACAGAACTCAAAGATCTCTAGAAGATTTTCATCATGGAAGAATTTGAGTGGCTCACTTTTTGTAACAGCCATTTACTTTGGAAAGAAGTCTTAGGGGAGTTGGTTATGAGTACTGACACAATAGCCCGTTCAACTGTATTGGAGATTAACAAGAAATAGTTATTTTATCATTATTTTTGAAAATATAAAGCCCAAATTGGTTATTGAAAGCACATTTCCAGTAGAAAAAGTATTTCAAAAGACGTACTCCTTTATGTATTCATATACAGAATTCACTCTGTAAAAATGTTTTAATGATAAAACCAGTACTAAGAAATATTACTTGAAATTGCTTTAAAATCAGTGATATTTTGAACATTAGGAAAGACCTCTACATTTAACATTGTGTAAAATATTCAAGACAATATGTAAAGTTGATATGCTGAATGAAGCGTTCTCTTTTCATATTTGAGAAAGTTCAACTGATGCCAATGGATTACTTTCTTCAAGTATTTAGTAGTCAAACTGGACATGGTGGCACATGCCTATAATCCCAGGGCTCGGGAGGCTGAGGCAGGAGGATCAAGAGTTCAAAGCCAGTCTCAGGAACTTTGTGAGGCACTAAGCAACTCAGGGAGACCCTGTCTCTAAATAAAATATAAAAAAGAGCTGGGGATGTGGCTCAGTGATTGAGCACCCTGGGATCAATCCCTGGTACCAAAAAAAAAAAAAAAAAGCAGTCAAATTATTTATTTTATGGAATTCAATTACTATAGCATTCAGAAAACTTCTAGATTTCATTTTTTTATACCAAGCTATTTTATATATGTAATTCTGGAATAAAGACCTCAAATGCACAAATGCTATGCCTCTTCAATATTTTTTCCATGAAGGGAAGATTGGCAAATGCTTTCAGGAAGGAGGATAGATAAGTGAAGTTTTCTTCATGGATTAATTGGACTAAGTCACATGAGGAAGAGAATAGAATGTCTTAAAACAGATCACAGAGAATATGCTATACTCTTTAGCTCATTCTTAACAAAGTATAGAGATCTATGGGGATCTCATTAAAATACATTTGAATCATATCACTTCTCAAACACACTACTGGTTTCCCATGTTATTAAAGGCAAAGTACTTGAGATTACTGTATGTCACTGTAGCATTTAGTTCCCATTTATCTTGCCTTCTCCTTGTCCTCTTTGTTGTAGTCACAAAACCTTCTTGCTATTCCTAAAACAGGCCACTGAAATTACTACCTCAGTACCTTTGCAATTGCTGGACTTATTGACTGAAATACCCTTCCTCTGTATATACACATGACTTTTTTAAAGTTCAACTTATTTTTCATTATTAGTTCTTTTAGTTATACACAATATTAGGGCTCAAAATAATCATACATTCATGAAAGATAATTTACT
The DNA here is from genome assembly GCF_902686455.1 of Sciurus vulgaris. NCBI lineage: Eukaryota > Metazoa > Chordata > Mammalia > Rodentia > Sciuridae > Sciurus > Sciurus vulgaris. The sequence continues at coordinate 116,080,993 of NC_136471.1, read as the reverse complement.
CTAATTCAATCCACCCCAATTCTACTTTCCCTCCCTCCCCCTGTTCCCTTCCTTCTATGGAACTTTCTGCTCTTTACTCATACTTTTTTCCCCCCCTCAGGGCTTTGTGGATATACATAAAGGTGAGATTCATTATGGTATATTCATTTATATACATAGTAAAATTAATTCAGATTCATTCCACTGATATTCCCTTTTCCCATTCCTCCTCCTTCCCCTTCAATCCCCTTCCTCTACTCCACTGATCTCTTCTATTTTGATGGAACCCTCCCCAAATTTCTTTTATTTACTCCCCCCCCACACTTGTTTTGGTCTAGATTCCACATGTCAGAGAAAACATTTGGCCTTTGACTTTCTAGATCTGGCTTATTTTACTTAGCATGATGTTCTCCAGTTCCATCTATTTACCAGCAAATGCCATAATTTCATTCTTCTTTTCCACTGCGTAAAACTCCATTGGTCTTTACTCAAACACTGTCTCAGTGAGGATTTCCCAGGCTACAATATATTAAATTTCAATCCCCACTCCCATCATTTTTTACTGTCATCCCCTATTTCATTTTTACAATTTGTAAATGTAACTTTCTTATTTGTCTTCTGCCTTATTTTTAACATAACTTCACAAGGGCAAGATTTTGTGTCTTTTTTGTGTTGCCTATGAGAATGACACATTATAGCTGATACTTCATGCATATTTTTGAATAAATGAAGTAATAAATGAATGAATGTGTTTTTGAAAAACTGCTGAATCTGATAATATAAACTCAAGTTTATAATTTTCTTTTAAGTTATTTTTATCCATTTCTAAATTATAGGATATTTTCTACCCCTTGTTCTTTATGTAATCACCAGCAAGATTTCTGAACTATTAATCTGCTTTCTGTGACATGCTGCTAAATCTGCTTGAGTCCAAATACAACTGTTTTTAAATCTCTTTATCCCTTTTCTCCTCTGCATAAATGAACGAGACTACTTCTCAGGTTGAAAATTGTAGAATTGAGTTAAGAATATACTCAATAAAAATTAAGTCATAGAATAGGACTCAGGTGCTTTTTTAAGTTTTATGTATAGGAGTATTTATTACCATTCTCATTTTATCATATGGCACAAAGCACTTGTATCCTAAACTTATTCTAAGCCAAATCTTTCAATTTCAACAGATTAAATATATCTTAGCATTGTATCAACTTAATTACAGTTAATTAAACTCAGGATTCCTTTAAAATAATTCACACTGAACCCTGGATAACTCACCTCCTTTCAAGAACCATGAAGAAAGGGAAACATGAGTCTAATACTGTTACAAAACTTCAGCATTAGTAAAATTTTCAAGACTATAATTAATTACATATTACAATGGAAACAACTTCTAGTTTTTGCTTCTTACCTGGCATTTCTGAATCAATTAAAATCAAAATTGATCTTGATTTGAGGAAAAAAATTTAAATTTAAAAAAATGAAACTTCATGGAACTCTGAGAAACAATATGAATCTTAGAGCTGGCCGTATACTCTTTGTTCTTAGCTGTGATTATTATTTTAGAATTAAAATTCCTAAACAAAACACCAGTTAATGCATATAATTCTCTGGGCTCATCCAATTTTCTTATATATATTCACATATACATACATAACAAATATAGAACCAGTAAAAATGTTAGAAATTTATATTTTCATACATTTATAGGCATAAATATTTCATACATTTATTTTTTTAAAGATGACCAATAGCTTGTTGATTCAATAGAACATTGTTTAATCATTTCTACATTTTGAACTTTTATATGCTGATGAGAAATTAAGTCACCAGTATTAAAAGAGGCAATATATTTATTCTTTATGACTTATTTCTATTCTTTTTGGCTGCTACTCTTCTCCTAGACCTCTAAATACTATAGCACTCTAGAATTCAGATCTGTGACCTCATATTTTTACTTGACTTTTATTATTTTTATGATCTAATGCAGTCACACAGCCTTAAGTGCATCTATATGCTAGTTGCTACCAAATATATAACTTTATCCTGGGCCTTTCCTCTGACCTGTGAACTTGGATATCTAACAACTTATTTAGTATTCATCCATCTAATATCTCAAGAATAATATGTCCAAAACTGGTGTTCTAATACATGCTCTTCCTTCTTATACATGCTCTTCCTTCCCTTTTTCTATGCTAGTTAAGGACAATCATTCTGTTTTTCAATGTATAATATTTGATGCCATTTTGACTTCTTTCATGCTCTCACAATCCACATCCAATATGTCATATTTTACATCTCTAACTTCAAGTATGCTGCTTATCATGCTTATTGTGTAGTACAACTCCAGAGATCACGTTAAAACACATGCCTTGTGATGTAGCCCTCTAGAGTGGTAGAGTGCAAACAATTCATATACCTATTCACATTGCAAAGTTCATTCATTCCCACTATATTTCACTATGTTACCTGAGTTTGACATTTCCACTGATATGATCCTGGTATAAGTAGCCATAGGCTTTTGCCTGGATTACTATTATAACAACCTAACAGAGCCCCCTGGATCCATCCTTGCTTCACTGATAAAATATAGATTATATCATATAATCCCTATGCTCAAAAACCTCCTATATTCCAATCTCAAGCAGTGTAACTTCATCTTCTATTTCTACTACTCTTCAACTTGTTCACTCTGTTCTAGTCTTAGATTTCTTTCTAGTGTCCTAAAAAAGTTCATCATGATCTTCTGTTGTTCTTCATTGTGAAAAAAAAATCCCATCCTGGATATTTGTATGGTTTACTATTTTAAATTTAGATTGTTCAAATAATATGTCACTTTCTCGATGAGGCCTTATCTCCCAACCTATCTAAAATTTCAACCCTTATTCCCCTTATATACTATTTAGTTGCTGCTAGCAGTTATCACCCTCTAACATACTACATACTGACATATTTTATTTATTTTTCCTTTGCTTTCTAGGACATAATTTTCATTAGAGAATATATTTTGCCTATTTTGGTCACTCATACTTCCCCAGTATCTAGAGGAATGTCTGGTACATGGTTAGTGATCAAAAACCTGTTGAGTTTAAAAAAAAAAACAAGATTTTGCAAATGCAATGGAGTTTCTCTTGTAGGCAGTGAAAAGAAATTCAAAATAATATAAGTATCACTTTAGTCACCTTTGATAAAGAGGTTTAAAAGTACCAGGAATAAAATGGATTCTCAGTTTCTCTTGATTCCTTGGAAGAACCCTGTCAAAGTAACCTGAAAAGAGCTCCCAAGGAAGAAAAGCCAAATATATTAGAATGAGCACTCCACCACCATTTCGGTTCCTCTCTATCTTCATTCATTCTTTAATTTAATTATTAACACATGTCTTTAGGATCTAAAAAAAGGGTCAAAGAAGAAATATCAGATGTATATCATGAAAAGAGAAAACACCAATACTTAGCTTATATGTTATTAATACAAAATAAATTTTACTAAAAAACTTATGGGCAGACAAACCATAATAAACATAATTTCTTGTTCCCTCATCATTCTGGGTTTGGCATAGCTGGATGTACCATAAAAAAATCTCAGAGAAAACAACCTCCAACTATCATGTTGCTTGACATATTTATAGGAAGAGGACATAAAGTAAAAATTAGTTATTCACTTACGTAATAATCGCAGATTTTTATTTTGAAGAAACTTGTCATGTAACAAATCTCAGAGAAGACTTTCCCTCCCTACGCTGGAAATTTGGGTAAAGCAAAAGATAGAGTCAAATATATTTTAAAAAGCATAAAGACAGTGGAATGAGACAGATATCATTACTCTATGTATATGTATGATTACAGGAATGGTGTGAATCTTCATCTTGTACAACCATAGGAACAAAGAATTGCACACCATTTGTATACAATGAATCAAAATGCAGTCTGTGAAAATAAAAAATTAAAAATTAAAAAAAGTGTACACCCACCCATTTGAGAAGTTGCATAGATGTTAGCCTTGATGAAAATTTTATTTCCACTTGACAATGGAAATTTCTAGGAGTTATTTCAACTCACAGGATTGTCATGAAAAGAACCTGTGACCATTTAGGAATGTTGAGTTGATTAGCCAAAAATTGAATTCAATGAAAAGATCTATTTCCAGATACTCCAGCTTCTCAGGGCAGGCCCCCCAGTGAAAGCCTTTCTGCACACAACCAGCTCCAAGTCCCTGATCCACCACGCGGTGAGTTCCAACCCGCCCACACGCTGCTTCAGAGACCAGGACAGGGCAGACAGGGACTTCCCCAAGCAGCCCGGCTCCCTCTAGCGGGAAGTGCCTTTTTAGGCTAGATTCTCAGAGCAGACCGCCCAGTGAGAGCATTTCTACACAGAGCCAGCCACAAGTCCCCAAGCCAGCAAAGACCTCCGACCCGCAAGCAGCCTCTGGGACCAGAGCAGGGCAGCCAGAGACCTCTCCAAGCGGCCCTGTCCCCCTCCGGCCTGCAGGCTTTTTCAATGGGGTGATCCAAGATGGTGGACTAGAGGGTGACTGCATCTCCAATCACTCCAGAACCCATGATTCAACAAGGGGAGGCATTGAGAAACTCAGACTAAAATAGAACCATGGGGTTAGTCTCCGCACCCGGTGAAGCTCGGCCCAGACGGCAGGACCGGATTCGGGTGGCTTATTAGAGTAGGGCAGGGCAGCTAGAGTCTTCTGCAGGCAGCCCTGGGCACCCCAGCGGTGGGCTCCTCCCACATGGCCAGCTTCTCAGAGCAGGGCCCCCAGTGAGAGCCTTTCCGCACAGAGCCAGCTCCAAGTCCTGGAACCAGTAGCAGGCTAGGGACAGCTTTCATCGGAAGTAATTCATTATCAAGTTACTCAAAGACTTCAGGCTACTGAAGGCTGGGAGGTGATACACTGGAAATCTACAGGGACAATATAAGCAAATGCAGGAAATCTGCAATATCATAGAGTCCCACTGACATCTGACCAATATGAGAAAACAATGGAAGAAAATGTCCCAAACAAACCTAGATACTATATCAATAAAACTCAATGACAGCACAGCAGAAGAAATGTCAGAAAGGGAGTTCAGAATGTACATAATTAAAATGATCAGGGAAGCAAACGAGGAGATGAAAGAGCAAATGCAGGCATTAAATGATCACACCAATCAACACTTAAAAGAGCAAATACAGGAAGCAAGAGATCATTTCAATAAAGAGTTAGAGATACTGAAAAAAAAACAAACAGAAATCCTTGAAATGAAGGAAACGATAAACCAAGTTAAAAACTCCATAGAAAGCATAACCAATAGGATAGAACACCTGGAAGAAAGAACCTCAGACATTGAAGACAAAATATTTAATCTTGAAAACAAAGTTGACCAAACAGAAAATATGGTAAGAAATCATGAACAGATTCTATAAGAATTATGGGATATCATGAAAAGGCCAAATTTAAGAATTATTGGGATTGAGGAAGGCTTAGAGAAACAAACCAAAGAAATGAACAATCTATTCAATGAAATAATATCAGAAAATTTCCCAAATCTGAAGAATGAAATGGAAAACCAAGTACAAGAGGCATATAGGACTCCAAATATACAAAAATACAGCAGACCCACACCAAGGCACATTATTATGAAAATAACTAACATACAAAATAAAGACAGAATTTTAAAGGCCGTGAGAGAAGAGAATCAAATGACATTCAGAGGGAAACCAATAAGAATATCAGCAGATTTTTCAATCCAGACCCTAAAAGCTAGAAGGGCCTGGAACAACATTTACCAAGCCCTGAAAGAAAACAGAAGCCAACAAAGAATCTTATACCCAGCAAAATTTACTTTCAGATTTGACAATGAAATAAGATCCTTCCATCATAAACAAAAGCTAAAGGAATTTACAAAAAGAAAGTTGGCATTACAGAACATTCTCATCAAAATATCCCATGAGGAACAGATGAAAAACAACGATGCAAATCAGCAACGGAAGGAACTAGCCTAAAAGAATAGTCAAATAAAGGAGAAACCAAATCATGTCAAAAAAACAAAAATGAGTCAAATGACTAGAAATACAAATCATATCACGATAATAACCCTGAATGTTAATGGCCTGAACTCATCAATCAAAAGACATAGACTGGCAGATTGGATTAAAAAGAAAAATCCAACAATATGCTGCCTGCAAGAGACTCATCTCATAGAAAGAGATACCCATAGACTAAAGGTGAAAGGGTGGGAAAAAACATACCATGCACACGGACACAGCAAAAAAGCTGGAGGAATATCCATCCTCATTTCAGATAATGTGGACTTCAAGCCAAAACTAGTCAGAAGGGATAAAGAAGGACATTACATACTGCTTAAGGGAAGCATAAATTAGCAAGATATAACAATCATAAATATCTATGCCCCAAACATTGGCTCATCCATGTACATCAAACAAATCCTCCTCAATTCCAGAAATCAAATAGAACACAACACAATAATACTAGGCGATTTTAACACACCTCTCCCACCACTAGATAGATCGTCCAAACAAATATTGAATAAAGAAACCATAGATCTCAATAACACAATAAACAATTTAGACTTCACTGACTTATATAGAATATAGCATCCAACAAAGAACGAATACACTTTCTTCTCAGCAGCACATGGATCCTTCTCTAAAATAGACCATATTTTATGCCACAAATCTACTGTTAGCAAATACAAGAAGATAGAGATACTACCTTGTACTCTATCAGATCATAATGGATTGAAATTAGAAATAAAAGACAGAATAAAAAACAGAAACTTCTCCAATACTTGGAGATTAAATAATACACTATTATATGATGAATGGATGACAGAAGAAATCAGGAGGGAAATTAAAAAATTCTTACAAGTAAACAAGAACAAAGACACATCATATCAAAACCTCTGGGACACTATGGAAGCAGTACTTAGAGGAAGATTTATTTCATGGGGCGCATTCAACAAAAGAAGTAGAAATCAACAAATAAACGACTTAACATTACAGCTCAAAGCCCTAGAAAAATAAGAGCAGACCAACACCATAAGTAGTAGAAGACAGGAAATAGTTAAAATCAGAGCTGAAATCAACAAAATTGAAACAAAAGAAACAATCGGAAAAATTAACAAAATAAAGAGTTGGTTCTTTGAAAAAATAAGCAAAATAGATAAACCCTTAGCCACACTAACAAAGAGAAAGAGGGAGAAAACTCAAATTACAAAAATTCGGAATGAACAAGGAAATATCACAACAGACACGAGTGAAATACAAAACATAATTAGAAGCTATTTTGAAAATCTATACTCCAACAAAACAGAAAACCTCGAAGACATCAACAAGTTTCTAGAGACATATGAATTACCTAAACTGAACGAGGAGGACATACACAACTTAAAGAAATCAATTTCAAGCAATGAAATAGAAGAGGTCATCAAAAGCCTACCAACAGAGAAAAGTCCAGGATCAGATGGGTTCTCAGCTGAGTTCTACAAAACCTTAAAGAAGAGCTCATTCCAATACTTCTAAAAGTATTTAATGAAATAGAAGAGGAGGGAACCCTCCCAAACTCCTTCTATGAAGCCAATATCACCCTTAGACCTAAACCAGACAGAGACACATCGAGGAAACAAAATTTCAGACCAATATTCTTAATGAACATTGATGCAAAAATTCTCAACAAAATTTTAGCAAATCACATACAAAAATATATTGAAAAGATAGTGCACCAGGATCAAGTGGGTTTTATCCCAGGGGTGCAAGGTTGCTTCAACATCCAGAAATCAATAAATGTAATTCACCATATCAGCAGACTAAAAGTTAAGAATCACATGATTATTTCAATAGATGCAGAAAAAGCATTCGATAAAATACAGCATCCCTTCATGCTCAAAACACTAGAAAAAATCGGGGTAGTGGGAACATTCCATAACATTGTAAAGGCCATCTATGCTAAGCCCATGTCCAATATCATTCTAAATGGTGAAAAACTGAAAGCATTCCCCCTAAAAACTGGAACAAGGCAGGGATGCCCTCTTTCACCACTTCTATTCAACATCTTTCTTGAGACTCTAGCCAGAGCAATTAGACAAATCAAAGAAATTAAAGGGATACGAATTGGAATAGAAGAACTCAAACTATTCCTATTCGCTGATGACATGATTATACATTTAGAGGAACCTGGAAATTCCACCAGAAAACTCTTAGAACTCATAAGTGAATTCAGTAAAGTAGCAGGTAACAAGAGAAATGCTCATAAATCCAACACATTTTTATACATAAGTGATGAATCTTCAGAAAGAGAAGTTAGGAAAACTACCCCATTCACAATAGCATCGAAAAAATTAAGTACTTGGGAATCAATCTCACAAAAGAGGTGAAAGACCTCTACAATGAGAACTACAGAACACTAAAAAAGAAATTAAAGAAAACCTTAGAAGATGGAAAGATCTTCCATGTTCTTGGATAGGCAGAATTAATATTGTCAAAATGGCCATACTACCAAAAGTGCTATACAGATTCAATGCAATTCCAATTAAAATCCCAATGACGTACCTTAGAGAAATCAAGCAAGCAATCATGAAATTCATCTGGAAGAATAAGAAACCCAGAATAGCTAAAGCAATCCTTAGCAGAAAGAGTGAAGCAGGGGGTATCACAATACCAGATCTTCAACTCTTTACAAAGCAATAGTAACAAAAAACGGCATGGTATTGGTACCAAAATAGACAGGTAGATCAATGGTACAGAATAGAGGACATGGACACAAACCCAAATAAATACAATTGTTTCATAATAGACAAAGGTTCCAAAAATATGCAATGGAGAAAAGATAGCCTCTTCAACAAATGGTGCTGGGAAAACTGGAAAACCATATGCAACAGAATGAAATTAAACCCCTATCTCTCACCCTGCACAAAACTCAACTCAAAATGGATCAAGGACCTCGGAATCAGACCAGAGACCCTGCATCTTACAGAAGAAAAAGTAGGTCCAACCCTTCAACTTGTTGGCTTAGGATCAGACTTCCTTAACAGGACTCCCATAGCCCAAAAAATAAAAGCAAGAATCAATAACTGGGATAGATTCAAACTAAAAAGCTTTCTCTCAGCAAAGGAAACTATCAGTAATGTGAACAAGGAGCCTACAGAGTGGGAGAATATCTTTGCCAATCATACTTCAGATAGAGCGCTAATTTCCAGAATCTATAAAGAACTCAAAAAACTTTACTCCAAGAATTCAAATAATCCAATCAACAAATGGGGTAAGGAAATGAACAGACACTTCACAGAAGAAGATGTACAAGCAATCAACAGATATATGAAAAAATGTTCACCATCTCTAGTACTAAGAGAAATGCAAATCAAAACTACCCTAAGATTTCATCTCACCCTAATTAGAATGGCGATTATCAAGAACACAAGCAACAACTGGTGTTGGCGAGGATGTGAGGAAAAAGGTACCCTCATACATTACTGGTGGGGTTTCAAATTAGTGCAGCCACTCTGGAAAGCAGTATGGAGATTGCTCAGAAAGCTTGGAATGGAACCACCATTTCACCCAGCTATCCCACTCCTTGGCCTATACCCAAAGGACTTAAAATCAGCATACTACAGAGATACAGACACATCAATGTTCATAGCTGCTCAATTCACCATAGCCAGATTGTGGAACCAACCTAGATGCCCTTCAGTTGATGAATGGATAAAGAAACTGTGGCATATATATACAATGGAATATTACTCCACCATGAAGAATGATAAAATTATGGCATTTGCAGGCAAATGGATGAAATTGGAGAATATCATGCTAAGTGAGATAAGCCAATCTCAAAAACCTAAAGGACGAATGATCTCGCTGATAAGCGGATGAGGACATATAATGGGGGGTAGGAGGGGTTAGCGTTAGGGTTAGGGTTAGGTTTAGGGTTAGGGTTAAGGAGGGTGGTAAGAATGGAGGAAGGAAGGACTGTATAGAGGGAAAAGAGGTGTGGGAGGGGTGGGGGGAAGGGAAAAATAAATAACAGAATGAATCAAACAACATTGCCCTATGTAAATTTATGATTTTTAATTAAAAAAAAAAAAAGAAAAGATCTATTTCCACTGGGCCCAGTAAGAGGTAAGCATTTGCCAGGTGTGCATGCCTGTAATTCCAGAGGTTCTGGAGGCTGATGCAGGAGGATTGGAAGTTCAAATCCAGACTGGGGAAGTTATTGAGGCTCTAAGCATCTTAGGGAAACCCTGTCTCTAAATGAAAAAATACAAAGGGCTGGGGATGTGGCTCAGTGGTAAAGTACCTGTGGGTTCAATTCTTTTTGCAAAAACAAACAAAAAAAGCAAGCATTTCAGCTCAAAGATATATCAAGGCAGTTTATTAAAGATGAGCATGAAAGCACACATTAGAATGGGTGGTTTATTGTGGATAGTAATCGTTTGCTGATTCTATATTTGAAAAGAAAAATTGGGGTTGTGGATGATAATATACTAAGGACTATTCAACATGCTGAGTACATTTCATTTTATCCCTCAGATCATCTCTGTGATGCATCTGCCATTATTGCCATCCTCATTTCACTTATGGTGAATTCAAGGCTCAGAAAATTATCCCAAGTAGTCATACAGTTGTTAGAGAAAGTGAAAAGCCATAAGCCAAATTCTGACATGTTTCTTCCAAAATCTACACTCTAAATCATTGAGTAGGTTCCCTATCAATTTTTTTCCATAAATTTCATCTTAAAATATCATTGAGGAAGGTAAATGACATATTTTTTCTCTTTCCATTGTAGATAACCTCTATTAATATTAGTTTCATGTGCAAAAGGGAAATAGTTTCTTGTAGGTTTTACATTTGTATTATCCTATACTATTAATGTGATGGAAATGACAAAGAAATAAAGATCGGCTTCTGTGACTGTAGTAACTTAATTAAAGACAAAGTCATTTGAATTCTCTTTCTCCCCATTCTATGAAATTGGGGTAAATTGGCCACTTAACTTCTCAAGGGTATTGATATTAATGAGTGACTGGGTGTAATAGGATTTGAAAGGTTAGAAGAAAGGGATTATACATGAATGAATCATAAATTGCTATGGTTAGGAATTTCCATTCTCAGACAATTTTAAAACTGTTTAACAAGGTGAGCAAGCACTGATAAAAAGAGCACAGAACAGGAAAATGTTATGTCTGAACTTAAGCAAGAAAGTATAGGCTTAGAAATGAAAGTTGTCACTGTCTTGGGAAATACATAATTGCATTTGGGAAGATTTTAAAGGTTAAGAAAAAGTTTATTTTGCTTCTACTTTTGCCTTAGGGGAACGAAGTAAGATTACTGACATGATAGTTTATAGGATATATCATGATGTCTGGTGGGTCCTTCAGTTAAGATTGTCCTTATCTGTAGTAGTAGAAAATTTTCTTATATTTCTACTTGGTTTTAGAGATTTTCAAATGAGAGAATTTGATTTGGATAGCAGTTATTTGCATTATTTGTTTCTCTCTAATTATGTGTTTAATCTTTCTAGGCCTGCTTAGTCACTTTAACATCTTGATCATATACCAGGTATCTAAATATATCTGATTATTGTTTACCAGTAGTTATACAACACACATGAATACCTGTCAGAAGTCTTTTAGGCTTTCTCTTAGACTGCCCTTTTACATAGATTTGTTCTTTGTTTTTCCTTACTGGTTTTGAAATTGAAATATAAAATTACTAAGCAACTCAGGTGCATTTTGGAAAAAGCAAAACAGCAACACAATTTAATTTTCTACAGTTTCCAATACACCAATGTGGTAGGCAGGATAATTCCCCCTTCCCAAAGATATCCATTTCCTAATCCCTGGAATATGTGAATATGTTGACAAAGCACAGGAGAATTAATGTGGCAGATGCATTTAAAGTCAATAATCAGATGACTTTGATATAAGAAGAAATTCTAGATATCAAGGTGGGTTCAGTATAATCACAGTGGGCCTTATAACGGGAGACTAGAGAGGAACAGATAGGAGATGTGATGTTGGAATCAGAGTGATGAAATTACTAACTTTGAAAATGGCCATGAGCCAGCAAATACAAGTGACCTCTAGAAATTGGAAAAAGCAAGACACAGATTGTCCATAGAACTTCTAGAAAAATATTTAGTCCTACCAACTGTATAATTTTACCCCTGGAAGACCCATTTTAGACTTCTGATCTTGGTTACTATAAGGGAATATTTTTGTGGTATTTCTAGTTACTAAGCTTATGATAATTTGCTGCAGTAGTGAAAGTAAACAAATACAGATTAATTTTTCTATACTAAAACAAATAAGAATAAATGTTTTAATTCATTGTATTTCCATTGAAAAATACAATATTTGCTAATTTTAGGTTTTGTCACTGATTAATAATTATTTTAAATACACTGGTAGCAAGAGGGCTGGGGATATGGTTCAGTGGTAAAGAGCCTCTGGGTTCAATCCTCAGTACAATAATAAAATAAAGATAAAAATAAAATTAGAAAATATATATTTAAATATGCAAAAGAAAAAGAATAGAAGATAGGATGATAAAGTAAACTCAGAAGATAGGTTTTCAGAGACCTATAGAACTATGAAAATCATGATATTAAATTTTGTTATTCTTTTAAATATCTACAATGAATAACCATTGGTTCTTTGAGTCTAAGGAGGAAAATTGTACGTTTACTTATCCTCATATATTGGCTGATTTTTAATTGTAGTAAACATATACTACATATAATATAGAATTTTCCATTTCAATCGCTTTATTTTTAAATTTGTTTTTAGTTGTAGATGAACACAATACCTTTTATTTTACTTGTTTATTTTTATATGGTGCTAGGGATCCAACCCACTGCCTCACACGTGCTAGGCAAGCACTCTACCACTGAGTCACCACCCCAGTCCTCGATCACTTTGAAATCTAAATTTTAGGTGATACTAAGAACACTCACACTGTTGTATATTCATCACTGTTGTTCATCAACATAATATTTTGCATCTTGCAAATCTAAAACTCTTTGCCAATTTAAAAAACAACTTCCCAATTTCTCCTCCTCTCGGCGCCTGGCAACCACCATTCTACTTTTAGCATCTATTAATTTAACTGTTCTACATGCCTCATACAAGTAGAATCATATAGTAATTGTCTGTTCTTGCCTGGTTGATTTCTAGCATAATGTCCTCAAAGTTCATCCATATTATAACTTATACCATCAGCAATTAATATATCTTCCAACTTCTCCAACTCATCATGAACACTTGTTTTTTTTTTTTTTTTAATAAAAGCCATTCTAATTAAGGTGAAGTTGTATTTTATAGTGCTTTTGCTTTGTTTAAGGCATGTGTATGAGTGCCAAGTTGACATGTGGTGGACTCACATTGGTCAATTTTATGTGCTATGTGACTAGACCTTAGAGTGCCCAAATATTTGGCCCAAAATTATTCTGCTATGTATGTAAAGGTATTTCTGGATGAGATTAACATTTTAATTGGCAGACTTAGTAAAGCAGATTGGCTTCCATATCTGGGTAGGCATCTTCTAATCAACTGAAAACCTCCATAGAATAAAAAGTTTGAAAAGAAGGAACTTCTCCAGCCTAATTGAGCAGAGGCATTGATCTTTTCTAGACTTTGAACTCAGGCTGAAACATTGGATCACCTTGAGTACTAAAGTTGCTGGGTTTTAGAATGAAACTTTATACCATTAATTACTTTGGTTATCAGATCTTTGGACTCATACTGGTAATAGCCATTGACTATTTCCAGGTTTTTTACTGTAGACTTGAAATTTCTCAGCCTTCATATTCTACTCCCTTAAGCAAACACACACATCTTATTGGTTCTATTTTTTCTGGAAAATGTTGGTTAATACACCACAGTGTTATGGTTTATATATTAGATGTCCCCCAAAAGCTCATGTGTGAGACAATACAAGAACATTCAGAGGTGAAATGATTGGGTTATGAGAGCCATAATCCAGTCAGTGATTAATTGAGTCAGGGATTAACTGAGTGGTAACTGCAGGCTGATAGGGTGTGACTGGAGAAGGTTGGTCCCTGGGAGCATGCCTTTGGAGTATATATTTGGTGAGCTAAGCTTAGTCTCTTTCTGTTTTCTGATTATCATATAGGCTGATTTCCTCTTTCTATACTCTTTGTTCTGCCTCACCTCGAGCCCCGGGGAATGGCACAGGCTGTCTATGGAGTGAGACCTCTGAAACCATGAGTCCCTATATAAACTTTTCCTCCTGTACTTTTGTTTGTCAGGTCTTTTAGTCACAGAAGTGAAAAAGTTGACTAAAACACAGTATAACCTACATATGAATATTTATACAAGCTTTATTTATAATTGCTAAAACTTGTTAAGTAAGACACTTTCAATATGAATGGATGAACTGTACTGCATCTAAACAATGGAATGATATTCAATGATAAAAAGGAAATGAGCTATCAAACCACAAAAGTAGGAGAAACCTTAAATGTATATTGCTAAGCAAAAAAAAAAAAACAATTAGAAAAAAATCACATACTGAATGATTCCAAATAAATTGCATCATATAAAAGGGAAAACTATAGCAATTAAAAGATCAGAGGTTGTTAGCGGCTTGAAAGGATGGAAAGAAAGATAAGTATGTAGAGCATAGGAGAATTTTAGGGCAGTAAAATTATTCTGTATGATAGTATATGGGAGACATATCATATATTTGTCAAACCCATAGAATGTACAATATAATTAAACCTAATATAAAGAATAGATTTTAGTTAATAACAAATGTATAGCTTTTAGTTAATAAAAATGTATCAATACCAGCTCAACAATTATAATGCACATGCTAGTCTCATGCAAGATGTTAATAATAGGGGAGTTGGGGGAAAATAGGAACAGGGTATATGTAAAATTTTTGTATATTTTACTCAATGTTTCTATAAAACTATGTTGTCATACTGAATATAAAACACAACTATGTGTAGAATTCAAGAGGTAAATATTTATTAATACACAGATTAAAATTAATCTGTGAGAAAGACATACCACACACACAATAGTCACAAGAGAATTTGAATGGCTAGATTTTTGTCACACAAAGTAGACCTCAGAACATTGACTATCACCAGAGATAAGAGTGTTTCAAAGTGCTTAAAGGATTAAATCATCAAGAAAACATGATAATCCTAAATGTGTATACAACCAATTAAAGAGCTCAAAATATATAAGGAAGATTTGGTCAACATTCTCAATCACTCCTAATTGACATTTAAAGGGCACAGCAAAACTGACATTCCATTTTAATTTCTGCACCAGTGTAGATTCAATTTTTCTAGGCATAATATATAAGGATTAGGGTGTTACTTCTTAAGTAGAAACTTTAATATATTAATGCATGTTAGCTTAAATTGCCACTTTATGTGTAGGAAAATATGATAGATATTCTATAATAACAATAGTAACTTGGCAATAAATAACAATACTGATCTATGTAATAAAACAACTTTATGTGTAACTATCAAAATTTCAAAGTGACTTATTTGAAAGTTATTTTCTTATATAATTTTACCTATGAAAATGAGTGAGACGCCCATCTACCTAATTTTTAATGCTTTATTCTTTGTAACTGTAAATTAGACATGTAGGAGCATAATTTATTTTTAATTTTATTTTGGATGAAAACATATTTGTACATTTTATGAGGTACAAAATGATTTTGATTCATATATATACTGTTATGATTATATCAGGAAAATTAACATATACATCACATTAAACTTTTATCACCTCTTTATGATGAATAATTTCAAAATCAGCTATTTTGAAATATAGGGCATTATCATTAATTATATTCACCCTGTTTTTCCATAGAATAGCAGAACTTAATTTCTTTTATCTACCTGTAACATTGTGCCTATCCATCAGTCTCTCCCTATTGCTCTTCCCCTTTACTCTCACTTTTTCTAGTAACTACCATTCTATTCTGAACTTTGATGAGATCACCTTTCTGGATTGCGTGAGTGAGTCGGTTTGTGTTTGTCTTTCTGCACCTATTTGACTTAATGTTACATCCTCCAGGTCCATTCATATTACTGAAAATGACCATATTCCATGCTTTTTATCACTGACCACTATTTCATTTTGTATATATATACCACATTTTCTTTATCTACTCATCAGCTAATGGACACTTTGTTGTTTGCATTTCTTGGTTATTGTGAATAGTGCTGTGATAAACATGGGAGTGAAAATTTTGCTTTGACACATTGAATTAATTTCCTTTAGCTACATATTCAGCAGTGGAATTGTTGGATGATATGGTAGCACTATCTTTAATTTTTTGAGAAATCTCCATACTGTTTAACATAATGACTACATTAATGTATATTCCTTTCAACAGTGTGCACAGGATCCCTTATCTGCACAATCCTTGCCAGCATTTATTGTTAGTCTTTTTAATAATATCCATTCTTACTGAGATGAGGAAATATCTCATTATAGATTTTATTTGCATTTCTCAGATGATTAGTGACTATGAATATTTTTTTCATGTACCTGTTGACTACTTGTAGGTCTTCTTTTTAGAAATGTTGACTTAGATCTAATGCCCATTTTAAAATCAGGTCATTTCATTTTTGTTACTATTCAGTTTCTGGAGTTCCTTATATATTCTGGTTATCAATACCTCATCATTACTTCTAGTACTATGTTGAATAAAGGTGGTGAAAGTGAGTATCTGCTAATGTGGCACACCACATTTACTGACTTGCATATGTTGAGCTACCCTTCCATTCCTGGAATTAATCTCTATTGATCATGTTGAATGATCTTTTAGTGTGCTATTGAATTTGGTTTGCCAGTATTTTATTGAAGGTGTTTGTACCTATGTTCATCAGCGATATAGACCTGGAGTTTCTCTTTCTCTCTCTCTCTCTCCCTCTCTCTCTCTCTCTCTTTCTATGTATGTGTGTGTGTGTGTGTGTGTGTGTGTGTGTGTGCGCGCGCATGTGTGTGTGTCCTTATCTCATTTCATTATCAGGGTAATGCTGACTTTGTGGAATGAGTTTGGGAGGCTATCTTTCTCTTCAAATCTTTTTGAATGATTGGAGAAGAATTGGTATTAGTTCTTTAAATGTTTCAGCTAATTCAGCAGTAAAGTCTTCAGGTCCCACGATTTTCTTTGATGGAAGACTTGTTATAACTGATTTAATCTGGAATCTTGTCATTATTCTATTTAGATTTTCTATTTCTTCATGATTCAATTTTGTTATTTTGCACATGTCCTGAAATTCACCAATATCTGCAAGTTTTTCTAATTCATTGGCATATTGTTATTCATAATAGTTTCTTATAGTCCTTAGTAGTTTTATAAAATCAGTTGTAACATTTCCATTTTCATCTCTGATTTTGAGTCCTCTCTCCCTTTACTTTAATCTAGCTAATAATTTATCAATTTCATTTTTCTTTTTAAGACAACATTTTTATTTTGCTGATTTTTCTTTAGTCTCTATTTCATTTATTTCTGCTTTGAACATTTTTCCCTTCTACTAATTTAGGGTTTTTTTTTTTTTTTTTTCTTGTTTTTCTGCTTCTTTAAGATCTAATTTGGGGTTTGACATTTGAAGTCTATTTTTTAATATACATATTTATTGGTTAGGATCTCCCTTGTAGAACTGCTTTTGCTGTGTCCTATAAACTTTCATACATTATTTTCTGTTTTCTTTTTTTTCAAGAAATGTTTTATGTTCTTTTAATTTCTTCAAAGTCTCCGTTTTTTAGGCTAATATTATATAATTCACATGTATTTATACAGTTTCCAGAGTGCCCAATGTTGGTGATATCTACTTTCCTTCCATTGTGGTCAGAAGGGATGCTTGGTGTAGTTTTAATTTATTGAATCTGTTAAGATTTGTTTTTGACCTAACATATGATCTATCTTGGACACAGTTTCATGTAAAGTTGAGAAAAATTCATATTATGCATCTGTTTTATGGAATGTTCTGTAATGTCTACTATGTCCATTTGGTTTAGAGTGCAATTTAAAGAAGGTGTTTCTTTGTTGATTTTCTTTCTGGATCATGTGTTCATTAATTAAAGGGGTAATGAAGTCCCGTTATTCTGATGCTGGGTACATAATTGCTATAACTTCTTGTGTATTGATCCCTTTGTCATTATATTATGGCCATGTATGTCTCTTTTATACTTTATTGGTTCTTTTTTACTTATACACGGCAGTAGAATTCATTTTGATATAATTATACAAGCATGGAATATATCTTATTCTAATTAGGACCCCATTCTTGTGGATGAACACGATGGTGGGATTCACTGGATGTCTCCTTTTATAATTTTTGACTTGAATTCTATTTTATCTGATAGAATTATGGCTACTCTTGCTCTCTTTAAGGTTCCATTTACAAGGAATATCTTTTTCCATCCATTCACTTTCAGTCTCTGCATACCCGGAATGGTGAACTGAGTCATTGTAGGCAGCATCTATGTCTTTTATTCTGAGAATTTAATCCTTTCACATCCAAGGTAATCATTGGTAGGTTAGGAACTTACTTTTGCTATTTTCTGCTCAATTTCTAGGCATTTGTAGATTCTTTCTTTTCTTTCTTCCTCTTTTATTATCTTCTTTCATGGGCAAGTGATTTTCTTTTAGCAGCACATCTTTACTCCTTGATTTTCAATTTTAGTCTCTCATATGTTTTTGCTTTGTGGTTGCTAAAAAATCTTATAGCTATTATTAGTTTATTTCAAATAAATAGCAACAATATTGATTTAAGAAAATATTTTTTTCAAAACACTCTGCAGTTCATCTAATGTAACCCACATTTTGATTTGTGATGCCTTCATTTACATCTTCTTATAGTGCATATCCATTAATGTCACTGTAGTTGTTTTTGTTTTTCTTTGAATCTTATAATTTGGTATAAAGGTGATTTATTGCCCACAATTACAGTGTTAGAGTGTTTTGTTTTTGTCTGGATGCTTAGTTTTAAGTGCGGATTTTATATCTTCAGAGAACATTATAATTTTAGCATTGCAATTTTGATTTTCTAGATCTTTGGCAAAAATTTACTTTGTATCCATAGATGTCCTTTCTGCTGCCTGGATATATTTAATTTTTGTAGCTAGTGCATGTTAAAATTGTAGGAAATTCAATATATTCCTTGTTTAAAGCTTTGTAATATGAAACTATGACCTAATGTTTTTTCATATAATTTTTTTAACATTAATACTATCCTGAGGAACTTTTAGAATTTGAAGCCTATTATCTCTTTTCTTCCTTCTCTTATCTATCTCTTCCTCTTTCCATTTCTTTCTTATTTTTATCCTAGCTTAAACTATAATAGTTATGTTCGCCTCTTTCCAGCGTCCAGGCTCTAAGAACCCTTTTTGTTTGGGAGGCAAGAGTGAGAACACCTAAGTTTCAATGCCTACTAATACAGTAGTCTAGTTGAATTTTAAACTGGTTATGTAAGCAAAATAAATCAGAGATCTAACATATTAAGTATATGGAACATCAATAGATACTCTGATAAAACTCAAGACTAAATATGTGTTATATGAACATAACAATATGACACAATAAGCATGTAATCCTGTATGACTAATATAGCCTAATATAAAGAAAACTTTTATTTAGAAAAATTCAAAATAACATTGTAAATGAATCAGGGTATCCATGATAATTGATAATTTCATGAATCACAGTTGTTATACTCCTAAAGTACATGAAACACTTTATATTTATTCCAAAAAATATCACTCTGTATTTAAATAAAACAGCCAAAGGATGTTTTCATTATAAGGGTCACTGAGAATTATGTGATACAAAGAAGTTATCACATCACTTCTTATTTAATGGTTATTGGCTAGTTGGTCAGTGTTCATTTTTTAATTTTTGACTTATTCAGTTATATAGGAAGATTCCTCTATTATAGTGTTATATGCAGCTACTGGAATAAGCCTGGCTATAACAGTTATTGATAGGTTACTTACAGACATGTATTTCATCTTTCCACTTTAAGAACCTTTCCAATTTTGCATTGTATAAGCAAATAACACATTCTAAGAGTACTTCCATAATAGAAATGCAAAATAATAAAGGAAATTTTTATTAAAATTGTTGTTGGCCAGAAATTGAGGTAATCACTTTCATTTGCTTGTATTCAGTATTAAAATCTTGACTTTTGTATGATTGATTTGTTTTAAGGTTAACTATTCCATACACAGCAGGTATTCAATAAATAATGTTGACTGACAGACGGTTAAATGTTAGAATGTGCATCATTCTTACAGGCAAATAGACACCTGGTGATTGATTATAGTCAAACATTCTTTAAAATATATTTTGTGCATGTTTTAGAATAATTACTTGCTAAATTTAATTCTGCATTTAAAATGGTTTATACCTATCATTTATTAATCTAATTTAGTTTTTATTGCAAAGTTTCTGAAGTCAAATTGGTTAGTGTTTTAGTGTTACAGTATTTGCTATTTAAAAACTCTATTTTTAAAACTCGTAGATATACAAAGTAGTTTTTATTTTGCTATTGGTGAAGTAAATTCCAGGAGAGTAACTCTAAGATTGCTGCTTAATTATTTATGAGAAATATTAATGGATTCTATGTTCATTTCTTTTAATTTAGGAAGCTAAGATAAGTTTTATGATGTCAGATTTTCTTAAAAGGTAAGTTAATGTTTGATAACTCTAACCCTTATTTTTTCCCCATCATGGCAATACCTCTTTCAGGCCTGTACTCTTTGTTAACACTAGAAACCTATTAACTTCCTATTGTAAAGATAACTCAGGTGTATGTAAATGTCCCCATTCAAATGTTTCTTTTCCTTACTTCCGTTATACAGAATTCAGAGAAGTTAGGGGTTGATTTTGTTTTTTTGTTTGGAAATATTTCCATACTAATGTCTCATTTATCATTATCCAAGTTAACAAATGTATTGAAAAGAAGTTGAAAATGAATGACAGGAGCCATTCTGAAATAAATTTGATCATATATTTTCTATGCAACTCAATGTTGTCTCATACTCAGACATTTTTATGATCCATAGCTGGATGCTTGGAGATAAAATGTACTGTGAGAAAATATTTTATTTTAATCCATATATTTAACATTGTTAACATCAATATTAAATATAACATTAAATTAAAAACATCCCCAAATTGCATGATCAGTACTAATCAGCTTCCAAACTGACATAACAATATAATATAACAAAGCAAAGACTATTGGGTTAAATAATCAAAAGTCTACACTTTTAGCAGAGAAAACATCAGTAGGTTCCTGATTCTTGGGTGCTGGTAGTGGTGTTTTGAATAAGATTGAATGAATATTTGTTGAATTAATATATGACACATGCTGATACATTCCTTTCCTTTTTCATAAACTAATGACACCCTATTTTTGCAGACACAAGTAAAACTTTCCTGGAAATTCCCTTTCATGACACCAGATGATACTTCCAATTATGAATTGACTGTAAAGGAAGCATTTTTTTAAATGTTATATAATAATAGCAATAAAAGAGGTTTTTAGATGATCTAACCACTACCCTCCTTTCCAACCCCACATTTAACAAATGAAGAGGTTTAAAAAAGTTAAATGACAAGTGACATTACCAAAATCCCTTAGGTTTCTAATGACAGATCTGGACAGAAACCCAAGCACCTTGTACAAAATTTCTGTTTCTGAACTCATAATTAAAATGAACTATTTATACAATATAAGGAACTGTTCTATGTAGTGGTGTGTGTGTGTGTGTGTGTGTGTGTGTGTGTGTGTATAAAGCATCACAGGTCAGCTCCTTCCATAGTTATATGAATCTCAAGTTGTCTAATTTAATAGCGTTTAAATGAAAAGACTGAATCTTCTCAAGAGATAATTTCATTAAGCTTTAACACACAAACAGCTATATTTTCAAGTAATTAATAGAATTCTATTTACTAAAAGAACTTGTCTGCAATATACAAATCATTTATTCCATGATATTTGATAAATATATTAATAATATATTATGCTTCTGAAAATAATTCCAACTAAGAACTTAGGAGTTACCATGTAAGATTTGGATTATTCTGTATATTGTCAAAACTTCATGCTGTCCCAAAGGAAATACCCATTAAGGATCTTAGAAGAAATATTATTAGACGATCCATGATTTTCCTGGGGCCATTATTAAAAGTAAGAAATGTACCCTTAAACATAATAGCCTAACATCCTATAATAAAGGGACTGCTTAACATGTATTTAACAACACTTTATTTTTTGATATTCCAGATTTACCACCTCTTGTAATAATAGAGAAGGCTCTTCCTGTAATTTCCCAAAAAGATGATGGATCAGTTTGTTTCTTCAGACACAAATCTTAAAAAAAGTCTGACTAGGACAAGCAGAATTTTGAAAGGGTATGGGGATGTTGAGGGATGTCACAGAATTAAAGAAAATACAAAAAGAGCTAACATGGAAGAGACAAACAAGAAATGCTCTGGAGATAAAATTTCAAGAAGTAATTTACAGTCCCACCAAGGAATGAACTAGCTCTAAGTATTGCTGGTGTTATCTTTGTATCACTTTTCTTTGTGGAATTCAGAGTCCCAATAAAGAGATTCTAATTGGTTTGGCTGGGATCGTATGTCTATTTTATAGCTGAAAGTGAATAGAGAATAATAGTTATAATAAGATCCCATAAGATGAAGTCCTCAAAAGAGAATTGGGGCATAATAACCAGGAAAATATAGCAAAAATTAAGAAAATGCACAAAGATACTACCAGGATGCTTTTTTGCTAATGTTTTACATTTGTTCATATATTAAGTCATTAGTGATTCATCAAAAATATTTTATGTATTTTCAGTATTTCTCATGAAGACCATATACTAAGGATATGCATATTAAAACAATTATTGTTGCTAAATCAATATATACTTTCTATATTCATGGCACTTGCAATATTTATGGAGACTCTATCATATACCTAGTATTACATAAAATGTAGGTACACAATGAAAAAAAAAAAACCACATAGGGAGCTTTTTGATTTTGTGGGCCATGGGGTTCTTGAACGCCTTTTATTGATTTCCTTGGTGATGCGGATTTTGTGTGTGTGTGTGTGTGTGTGTGTGTGTGTGTGTGTGTGTGTGTGTGTTTCTTATTTTATCTTACATCTCTGGGTTTTTTTTATTTGTTTTTGTTGTTTTTCTTTTTTGACACTGGGGATTGAACCCAGGGGTGCTTAACCACTAAGCCACATCCCAAGTCTTTTTTCTTTAATATTTTATGTAGGGACAGGCTCTCGAAAAGTTGCTTGGGTCTCACTAAGTTGCTGAGAATGGCTTTGAACTTGCAATCCTTTTGCCTCAGCTTCCCGTTGCTGGGATTACAGGCATACACCACTGTACTCTATTTTGTTCTTAAATTTCTTCATTCCTCTGTTCCTTCTCTTCATCCCCTTTGTTCTTCTCTCCCAATATCTGTAATAACATCATTTATTGAAAAAATTAAGATTTAAAGGTTTCTAGTATTTTTCAGGCACTAGAAACTATGAAAAACAAACAAACCAAAAACACTGGGAAATTTCTTGCTCTTAAGGAATTTGCATTGTAGTAGTGGAGTCAGATCACATGAGCAAACAAATAATATTTTAAGCTTAAGATACATCCTATGAATGAAATAAAAGAAACATAAGAGATAGTACCTAGAACAATAGAAGTTTAAGAGTTCATTTGTGATACTGGGTTAGTGGAGTACAATTGTAATCCCAGTGACTTGGGAGGCTGAGGTAGGAATATTCCAAGTTCATGGCTAGTCTCAGCAACCTTGAAAAACCCTCAGCAACATAGCCAGACCCCTGTGAGATAATAAAAATGATATAAATAAAAAGAACTAAGAATGTGGCTTAGTGGTGAAGCTCCTCTAGTTCCGAGTACCAAAAACAAAAACAAAAAAAGTTAATTTGTGGCTTGACTTTGATTCTTCAATTTCTGGGGTTTCTGTAGAATCTCTGCTGTGCCTTGATTCTGTTTTCACCCTCTCTCGGTAAATCTTATTCCTAATTAAGTAACCCTAGATCTTTAGTTTTCATCATGAGGCTGATACCACCACATTGTTTCTTTAACCCACACCTCTCTTGTCTTCCAGACATATTTATTTACTTCTTTACAGATAGCTCCATTTCCTTGTCTACCAAACCATGAAACTTCATATTCAACAAAAACAGCATGATGATATTGTCACCAAAATAGACACATAGACCAATGATATGGAGACACAGAGACAAATCCACATAAATACAGTTATCTCATACTAGACAAAGGCACCAAACACATACATTGGAGAAAAGATAGCCTATTTGACAAATGGTGCTGGGAAAACTGGAAATTCATGGGTAGCAAAATGAAATTAAACCTCTATCCCTCACCCTGCAAAAAAACAACTCAAAGTGGATCAGGGTCTTAGGCAGTAGAACAGAGACCCTGAGCTTAACAAAAGAAAAAGTAGACCCAAATCTTCATCATGTTGGCTTAAGACCTGACTTCCTTAACAAGACCCCTAAAGTGCAAGAAGTAAAATCAAGAATCAATAAATGGGATACATTCAAACTAAAAAGTTACTTCTCAGCAAAGGAAACAATAACATGAAGAGAGAGCCTATAAAATGGGAGTAAGTCTTTACCACATGCACTTCAGATAGAGCATTAATCTCCAGGATATATAAAGAACTCAAAAAACTTAACACCAAAAACCAAATAGCCCAATCAAATAAATGGGCTAAGGAACTAAATAGACACTTCACAGAAGAAGATATACAATGGATCAACAAACATATGAAAAATGTTCATTGTCTCTAGCAATTAGAGAAATGCAAATTAAAACTACTCTAAGATTTCATCTCACTCCAGTCAGAATGGCAGTTACCAAGAATACAAGTGATAATAAGTGTTGGTGAGGATATGGGGGGAAAGGTACACTCATACATTGCTGGTAGGAATGCAAATTTGTGCAATCATTATGGAAAGCAGTATGGAGATTCCTCAGAAAACTTCAAATGGAACCACAATTTGACTCAGCTATCCCACTCCTCATTTTATACCCAAAGGAACTAAAATCAGCATATTACAGTGATGCATCCACATCAATGTTTATTGATGCAGCCCAATTCACAATAGCTAAACTATGGAACCAACCTAAATGCCCTTCAACAGATGAATGCATAAAAAATGTGGCATATATACATAATGGAATATTATTAAGCCTTAAAGGAAAATAAAATTATGACATTTGCAGGTAAATGGATGGAGGCGGAGAATATCATGCTAACTGAAATAAGCCAATCCCCAAAATCAAAAGGCCAAATGTTTTCTCTGACAAGTGGATGGCGATCCACAATGGGATGGAGGCAAGGGAAGAATGAAGGAACTTTGGATTGGGAAGAGGGGAATGAGGGGAGGGGAGAGGAGGGCATGCAGGGGTAGGATGGACGGTGGAATGAGATGGACATTATTACCCTACCTACATGTATGACTACATTACTGGTGTAACTCTGCAACATGTACAGACAGAGGAATGAGAAGTTGTGCTCCATTTGTATATGTGTCAAAATGCATTCTACTGTCATGTATGACTAGAACAAATTAAAAAATAAAAATAAAAAGAAGTTAAATCATCATATTTCCCCTGAAATCTACCTCTCTATCCTGTGTTTCTGTCTCAGTGAATGGCTCCACTATCCAATTAGTTGCTCAAGCCAAATATCTGGGAGGCATTTTTTATTTCTATCTTGAATCATACTCCACATTTAACTAATTACCAAATATTACATTTTAATTTTCACATGAACCTATTTGCTAGTCATCACTTTTACTGGCAATGACAAAGCCCAGCCTAAAGTTAATGCTCATTTAAATGAATTATTACCATGAACTTTTTACTTATCTTCATCCATATGGTTCTATTCCCCTCCATTTTTCATAATTCAGGTTAAAAGTGGGGTTATTAATGAATAAATTATAATATTGCCATTGGCCTACTGTAAATGTTTTAGTGACTTTTCCAAAGTAATAAACCTCTAAATCCTAAAATTAAGTTTCTTGTATCATTCTCTGTCCATTGCTTATTCCACCAAATACCACTTTTGCCAGTCTTTCCAATTATAATGTTTATTGCACTTCCTTAATATATGTATTTTTCCCTCTAGTCTTTAATATATGCTACTCCTGTTTCTTGAACAAAGTCTCTCACTATGTCCCATTTCCTCATCTTCATTAACCCATCTTCCAGTTCGGTTCTTATACCTCATTCTTTCTCAGATTTTAAGTCTCATTTTAGATGTCACTTCCTCTGAAAGACCATTATTGTGTTTTGTTTTCGTGTTAAAAGTATATGTTTTATCTTTTTTTAACCATCATATGTTGTGCTTTTCCCTTCATATCATTTTAAATAGTAGTTGATTTTCTCTGGGTTCACTGAGGGCAAGAAATATATCTATTCCTTTTTATTTCTTCTTGTATCCTCACTCAGCCCAGTGCCTGGCCTAGAGTACATACTAAAAAATAAAATTGTCTGTATTGGAATATCTCTATTGCAAGATGAGTAATGAATTATTAAGGGTAAAGTATAAGTTGTTATAACAAAGAAATCTCACATATTCTGTAGCATAGACAATGTACTGCTCTTTGTCAAAACTGTGTAAGCACTGTAGACTAGTAGGAAAGTGATTCAGGTTTCTAGGTCTTTTCCACCATTTTTCTGTGCTATGCACTAGGAAAGTGGTACCTTAACACTTTGGTGTCAGGTACTTCCACTAACACTTTACTGAAACAGAGAAGATGAAACTAAGGAAAAATGACAACTATAATATTCCTCCTGTATGTGGGTGAAATATATTATAAAACCCCCGGTGGTTACTAGGAACTATGGATAATACCAAACCCTATATATAGTATTTTTTCCTATACCTGCATAATTATGATAAAGTTTAATTTAAGAATTAGGCACAGTAACAGACCAAAAGTAATAGCTAATAAGAAAATACAAATATTATAACAACATATTATAATAAAATTGTCAGATACCTATGCCTTGAGGTAATCATTAGGTAAAATGAGGGTTACCTGAACACAAGCACTGAAATACCATGACCATCAGATAACCAAGAAGGCTGGTTAGTGATTAATGGGCAGTGGTATATACAGCAAGGATACATTGAATCTCATGCCCTAGATGGGACAGAACAAGACAATGAAATATTTCATTACCTTACTCAAAATGGCAGTAATTTAAAACTTATAAAGTGTTTATTTCTAGAATTTTCCATGTAATTTTATCAGACCAGCATTGACTGCAGTTAATTGAAACTGTGGAAAGTTAAATCTTGGATAATGAAAGGTTACTTTAAATGTAGCACGGTATTCTGGATGGAATTCTTCAAGTTTATTTTAAAAATACATTAGTTGAAAGATTGGTATTGTTTTACATCTTTATGCAAATTCCTTTAACATTTAATGTAACACAATAGGAATGGATATACAAGACAATTCAAACTCCCTGAGAGAATAAAATAGAAAAAGAGCAGGTCACAAATGCAGGGGGTCAGTTTTACATGAAATTGGATACTGTTTTCTTTGGAACACATGTAAAAATGGCATATGTAAATTATACAGGCATTGGTGTGGAATTAATAGTGGAATGATGGTATTATTCTTAGTTTATCACATCATTTTCCCAATGACTTCTTGGTGAGGTTATCAGTAGGAAACTAAAGAAACTATTAGAGAATTCCCAAGAGTATAAAAATGTACAAAATGGACATCTTGCAGAATGGAAACATAAACTTAGTTAGAAAAGTTAATTTTACAACCTTAAGATGTATTTGTAGGCTAAACTTTGGAGTATAATTGTATGGGTGGAATAAATTAAATATGGAAGCATCAAAAATATCCTTAATCAAAATAATAATGTTCACCATTTATTATTTATCTTGGCATCATCAGTTCTCTATAATTATTTAACGATGTTCTATAATGTACCAGTTATTATGTCTCTATTTACTTATTGTATACATGTATCCTTACAATATTTTTACATGTCAATGATATAAGAAAATGGTACACATACACTTATACCTTTGTAAGCACAAAACACATGTACTACAATGATTCTTATAGATTGTCTATGTCTGTGAAGTTAAATTGTGACACTCATTTTGAAATAATTCATTTGGCATACACCTTAAAAATCTTATTTAAAAAAGGATGATGTCTAAATAATTTTCAGAAAAGAACATTCATGTCATTAGGGAAGTGCACTTTTGAAGTGCCAGACAATTTTAGTTAGAAACTATATCTAAGAAGGTAACCATCTGTCATCACTTATTATCAAAAAGGAACATGCATTGACATTGCTGAAATTAATTCTGTTAGCATTTTTCTCTTGTTTAGTTACTAGTCTTCAACTGGTCATTTTCAGGAAAGTCCACTGATGAAGGCTAATGTTGAATTTTGAAATTAAGTTGTCTAAGCAATATTTGGATTTCTTTTAATAAAAATAAACAAGTGAGAGCCAGTTAAAGTCATTATTTTCTCACTAGGAAGATTATTTAGTTTATAACCATGAATACCATTAGATGACAAGTCAATAAATTTCACTATATGTGACTTCTAAAATCCATTGTCAAATTGAGAAAGATCTGTGTGTATTACTTTAGTATGAAGTGCCAGTAAGAAATATTCTATTCTAGGAATAATATTAGCAAGTGGAGAAAAAGGAAGATATAGTGTGATTATATAAGTATAATCTCAACTTTAATATAGACAATAGAATTATTAACATGACTATGAAATATTTAATTACTTCCTTTTAATTGTAGGGTCCTACATTTTTTTTTTTTTACCTTGAATGCTTCTGTCTTGCTGCATGTGGAAGTCATTTGCCTTCCATTTTATTCATCTTTTCCAAATTTTATACCCTTAAGATATATTTTAGACATATAACAAATTACCCATTAAATAGTTGGCCTTGTCAAACTGATAGGCAGGAAGGGAAAAAATTGCTCACTTCTAAAGGTCCATTTACTTATTAATGACAGCATAGGTTACTATATTTTCTCTGTATGAATTATTTCATCCAAGGTAGAGAGCCTGATGGAGACAAGTGGAATGAAAAGTAGGCTTTTGAAATGCCACTTTATAAACCTCTCTCTAACTTAAATTCCATTTGTTATAGAAATGGTTTTGAAATACATAACTTTTCATTTGCGAAGTGCTTGGAAGGAGGCAAAACAGCAGATCCAATATGCATATTTCCTGTGGTTACACATGGAATATTACTGGAAAACCTGTTTCATTACTTATTATCTATGACACTTGGGTAAGACACTTCATTTTCCTGATTCTTAGTTTTCTAATTCTATAAGTAGGGTTAAGAATGACTATAAATACTATTATTTTTAAAAATATATTTTCAGTTGTAGATGGACACAATACCTTTACTTAATTTATTTATTTTTATGTGGTCCTGAGGATTAATTCCCATGCCTTACATGAGCTAGGCAAGTTCTCTACCACTGAGCTACAAACCCCAGCCTTAAATAGTATTATATTGAGGTTAAACTATATATAGTAGTTTGAGTAGCAAGCACAGATGGCATTAAAAAATTGGTAGTTAATAATATCATCCAAAATGGTACAATTATTGGGTGATTTTATCAAATCAAGGTATCCAAAGGACAATATTATAAATAGCCAAGAGTTCCAAAATAGCTTTATTCCCTTCGTTATGAAGCATAAAATTTTATACATTACAACAAAAGTTTAAATATTTGTCTTCATCCTTTGTTACTGATTTATATTTACATAATCACTGCTACTAATTGATTCATTGTCAAGTATTTAGAAATTACTGACTACATTTCTAATAATGTTCTCCTTGTGCACAGGCCACATAACTTAATATATCAACAATCAAGACTGTGCCTTTCTGGTCAGTGCATCAACATAATAAATATGTTACAAATGAAACATTCAGGTGACAAAATCATCTAGATTATAAACTGTCTCCCAAAGTTTACTGCAAATCCTGAGCAGTCACTGTTTCATAATACAGGCAAGATTATCTCATTTTGTCACATAACTTCTTAAATCCCTTCAGTGATTCTCACTGATTTTATGAACAATACCCAAATCCTTGAAGGCTTAGATTCAAGTGGTCTTCTCATAGATTGAACATCAACCACTTTGTCTTTCTACCCATTCCTCAAAATCATGTTCCTTGATGCCACAGAGATTTTCACACACTGTTCTAATTGACATGTTCTTAGTTTCTTGTCACCTAGCTCTCTCATAATCATCTTCCAATATAAACTTAGCCATTATTTTGGTAGGAATGCTTAAGCAGATAGTCTACCACATTCAACTCCCAATTTCCCACTTTTATATTACCAAGATCCTTTCCTTCAACTACAAAAATAAGGCACAGGCAACAATTCATTTCCAATAAATAAGATAAAGGTATATATATTATATATTATGTATATTTATATAGTATATGACATGACATCCAAAAATAAATGCATTTATATATCACATTTATATATTATATGTATATATATACACATATACATAGATAATTTAACAAGTTTCTAAATTTTTAGATAGAAGGTCTATATTTGGGACAATATGTTGGGCTTCGGATATAGATCCAGTGGTATAGCATTTGCCTAGCACATGCAAGAACCTGGTTTTAAAACCAGCATAAACAACAAAAACAAAAACAAAACAAACAACATGCACCTGGGACAGTATTTTAAGATGTATATGATTTATTTAAATATACTCATTCTCTGTCATACTTTAGAAAACAAAATCTATCTTTAAGAATATTACTGTTAACGTATCACTGATCAATTTTATTCCAAAGGTATCTATCCAAGATACATAAAAGCATATGTTCACATAATTTGAACAACCTAACTGTCTATGCACTGGTGAATGTAGACAAAATGTTGCATACTTATATGATAGAATACTTACTATTCAGTAGTAAGAGGGACTGAAGTACTGATACATGCAACAAGTTGAATAAACCTCAAAAACATTATGATAAGTCAAGAAAGTCAGATATAAGAGACCACATATCATAAGATTCCACTTGTTTAAGTGCCCAGAAAAGGCAAATTTATAAAGATAGAGTAGATTAGTGGTTTCATAGTGCAAGGGGTTATAATGAGAATCAGTGTAAAATGGGAATAGAATCACTCATTGAGGGGATTAGAAGGATCTGGAAAACTGGTTTCTGGTGATAATTGCACAGTTTGTTAAACTTACTAAAAATCATTGAATAGTATTAAAAATCAGAGGAAACAAGTTAGGGGAAAAATGGGAATGCAATATTTGCAACATTTTGTACATCAGGCACAGAGTATTAAGCTCAATAAACTTTAGCTAATAGTATATTTTAAAAATAATTTCACTGTTTGTATGTACATATCAGCTTTGCCTCAATATATCAATTTCAGATAAAAGCAAATGTTGTCTCTTCAAAACTGACTCTCCATTTAATCCTTCATTTTAAATAAATTTCCTATATAAACTGTGGAAGATACAAAGTAATTAGCCATTATCATTGTCTTAAAGAAGAAAAGGTAAAATATGCACTCATTTAACTACAATATAAAATAATATACGATTGGGTCCAGGAGAGTGGCTGCGAATTTAGTTTTCTTCCAGAATTTTCAAATACACCAGCTAAGACTAAATTGGAGAAACTCTGAACTAATCCTTGAATGCATACATACATATGTACACAGTATGTGTATTCATTCATTCAAATACAAACAACTGTTTACTTATTAAACATATGCATGCCACCATCAACAAAAACTCTCATAAGTGAACTTAATATCAATGTAGATAACTCTTCAACCTTGGATCCTTTTTTTCTCTACCTTTTTGCCTTTTATGAGCTTATCCTCAGCCAATCATTTCATAATCACTTAGTTTTATGTGTATATGCTTATTTATTCTTGAATAATGAGTTTCCACCTTTTTACTCTTTGAATACTACTCCCTCCAGTACCCTGACTTTCTTTGAACTTCCAAGGTTCACAAACATATTAATGCTATTAGATCTGCATGTGCTTCCCAATTCTTATAAATCCTTTACAATATACTCATATTCCGCCATACTCAGATTAGTTTGTACAACACACCATCATAATAAATATTGGATATTCCCTCTATTTAATCCTTTATTGCCTTCTTTTTTATTGAACTTGTCTGAAATCTTGATCTATAACAGTATGAGGTAGAAACAGAAATATGATAATGTTGATGATGAGGATTTGGAATGGACTAGAAGTAGCCACTGAAATGAGTAGAGGGATTATAGTAACTAAATAGCAGAAAAGTATTTGAATCAACTGATACAGTGATTGAGAAATAACACATAAAATAGACCAGAAAATCAATAAATGGGCAAAAGAATTAAACCAACATTTCTCAAAAGAAGAAACAGAAATGGCAAACAAATACATGAAAAAATTGTTTAACATATCTGGCAATTAGGGAAATACAAATCAAGACTGCACTAAGATTTTATCTCATTTCAGTTGGTAATTATCAAGAATACAAGCAATAATAAATGTTGGCGAGAGTGTGGGGGAAAAGGTACACTCATACACTGTTGGTGGGACTGGAGTTTAGTACAATTACTCTGGAAAGCAGCCTCACAAAACTAGGAATGGAACCATCATATGACCCAGCTCTCCCAATCCTCCATATATATCCAAAAGAACTAAAATAAGCATACTGTATTGATACAACCACATCAATGATTATTGCAGTGCAACTCAAATAACCAAGATATAGAATCAGTCCAGGTACCAGTAGCAAACTAAGAAAACATATGTATATACAATGGAGTATTACTCAGCCATAAAGAATGACATGGCATTTGCTGGCAAACTGATGAAACCAGAGAACATTATGCTAAGTGAAATAAGACATACTCAGAAAGTCAAGGGTTGAAAGTTTTCTCTCATATGCAAAAGCTAGAGCACAATAGGGGAGGAAAGAGGAGTCAGATATAAAGATACAGGGTAGATCAGTAGAGTAGAAGAGGATTGAGAGAAAGGGAGGAGAGATGGGAAAAGGGAGAAAATGTAGAATGAATTTGACAAAATTATGCTGTATGCATATTTAAATATACACAGTGAATTCCACTTTTATGTGTATCTATAAAGCACCAATGAAAAAATAAATAAAAATATAAGTGGAAGGTAGGCCAGTAGAGTAGAGCAAGGGGAAAGGGGGAAAAGAGAAAGGAAGAGAAAGGTGGTATCAGGGACTGAAATGGAGTAAATTAAATTCCATGCTTCTATGACTATGTCAAAATGAACCCAATATTATATACAACCATAATGCACTAATAAAAGCAAAAACATAAAAATTAATGCTGCTGCTTAAGTTGAGAAATAGAAGTATATTTGAAAAGTCCACAAATCAAGGATTTAAATTCCTAGTTTAGACTCAAATTTACACTGTTAATATAATATAGTATTCTAACATGATCATTTTGACTTCTACTTGTTTCCCCAGTGGTAGGAAAAAATATATAGGTTCTACCTTTGATATGTATTATCTAAAAGTCCACAAGTAGAGTTGCCATTTAAATATTTTCCTAAAACTTGAGAAGTCAGATAAATATATTTGATTCTTGACATCTAGTATCCAGCCAACAATGAGTTGGTTCCATCTGCTTTAGTATTGTGCCACATAATAAATGTCACCCAGTGACAGCTTAATTCTGTCATGCTGATTATCTCAAACCTGACTTTATGGCAACGCAGACTCTCTCTTTTACCTTTATATGCCTGATAGAATGTATAATTACAATTGGGATTAGCCTAATCCATTCTATACTTAATGAGCTGAACTAATATTCAACTGACAATGGTAAGGAATTCAGCTCATTTTAACTTTTCTTCACTCTGACATGATTTTATTTTTACAGCATCACTTAGCTTGATCTATTACCACCCTCCCTCTCATTCTGGCACACACTCTAAATCACTTCATTTCATAAACTCATGAGTTGAAGTCAATGGCATTTGACCTGGAAATAAATAAATAAATAAATAAATAAATAAATAAATAAATAAATAAATCCTCCTGCCTCAGTCTCCCAAGCCACTGGGATTAGAGGCATGCACCACTGAGTCCAGTCACTTTTTTTTTTTGATACTGGGGATTGAGCCTAGGGGTACTTAACCAATCACTGAACCACAACCCAGCCCTTTTTATTTTGATACAAGGTCTCAGTAAGTTGCTGAGGGCCTCGGTAAGTTGCTGAGACTGGCTTTGAACTTCAGATCCTCCTGTCTCAACCTCCTGAGCTGCTGCAATTATAGGTGTGTGTCACCATGCCATGTAGGATAATATATTCTTATGTAAAATTCAGGATAATATAATGAAAAATGAAGAACCTCACACAAAATAACAGAAACTTTATATAATAAATGGGTAATCAATGATTTTACTGGTTTTAATAAAATACTTAAACATACAAAAATCTATCAGTGCTCTAGTTTACTTCAGATAATTGTCTTTCAGAAGAACCTTCCTACAAAAATCTATTATAAACTGTGGTGGGAAAACTACTTAAAGTAACTAGAGAATGACCAAAAGTAAACAAAAACTTGAAAATGAAGTGGTTGGAGTAAAATTCCTGAGAAATGAGGTTTCCTTTTTTCCTTTTATCTTTTCTTTTCTTTCTTTTGTTTGTTTGTTTGTTTTTATTTTGAGAAAAAGAAAAAAGAAGTTTTATTGCTTTGCTAGCAAAGGAGAAGCACAAAGGATTCCTGTTCCAGAGGCTGTGATTCTGCCTATCAGCAGGAGCTGGGGGCTTTTAAAGAGGAGATTCACAGGCTACATTCAAGTTGCTCTCTGTTTGAGTTGTAATTCACTTGTTAATTTGGGAGAGAGTCATTTCTGAAAATTTCTGGTACCCTTCCAAATGTCTGGATTACTTCCTTCCTAAAGTGGGATTGTACTCAAGAACAGATGACTATCTAGGATGGGAAAGAAAAGTAATACTGTTTCCTGAGATTAGGAAGGGGGAGAGATTAGGGAGAAATGGAGAGGAAGAGAAAGAAATACATCCATTTTACAAATCAGTTGCAGTGGCAGAGCAGCAAAGACTATATTCAAAGGAATAAAGTGGGCCACTGTTATATTTCCCTACTGTCAATTTCTACATTCCATTTGTATGGAAAGAATGGGCAAGGATATCTATAAGCTGCTTCATGCCCAAAGAGGGTGAAGTTGGGGGAAGTAACCCAAAGTCCTTCTCTATCAGGTGGGTCATTGAGACTTAAGGGTATTCAGTATCAGAGCAGTCCAGAGGTCCACAGTGGTAGATGGCAAGTGATTGGACAAGGCATACATAATGCAGAGATCATGCTGAGACAAGAATGAATAAGACAGCAAAGTATTACTCTTTTGTAGACAATTAGCAAAAAGCAATTAGTATTTAAGCCAGTCTCTGAAAACCTTGAAGACCGTAACTCATAATCATATCAGTGAAAAACAGATCAAGTTTATCAATGTAGGAGGTTAGTAAGATTTGTAAGTCTATGAGATTAGGCTCAAATTAACTCAGGAGAAACTTGAGACTCTACTTTGGGATCATTATTATTAGGCACTCCTACACAAGAACTGTTCCTTTATAGCCTTCAACTTTATTTACATTTGATAGGGCTGACATAAGAGTACATCTTAAGTTACATTAAAAAAAAAAAAAAAAAAACACATTGTTTTTCCATTTAAGTGTCCATGTAGGAATGTGCATAGGCTACACTCTCCTGCCAGGTGTTTAAGACCAAGTTAGTCAAATCCAAACTTTTTCTTATGTACTCTTAAGGGTCAGATGAGATCCATCAGAGATCACTCTTGAAGAATTGTGAGAAGTCTCTCAGCTTCTTTAGCTATCCTCCATGAATGGTGTCATCTTTTAGGACAGATCAGGGTCTTGCTGACCAAACACGGCTTATCATGGAAGCATCAGGGACATTTTCTTTTGCAGAATGTTCACTGGTTGACTTCCTGTTCTCTAAGGTTCTCTTGATCTCCCTGATCAACAGATTGAATGACTCACCCTAATTCATTTAAGACTGTTTCCCTAAGTAATAAAACATAACAGATGTTATGGAACAGAAAAAAATGGAACAGAAGGGAGTAAATATCCTCAGGTTCTCAAGTTCCACTTGACCATGACTACTACACCAGTGGCGCCACAGATGTCTACACAAAGAGGGACCAGACATTCCCACAAAGAGGAAACAGATGTGTGGATTCAAGGGTCTTGGCATGCACACTAGGGGCCTTACCAGATGGCCAAGTCTGTGGTGACTTTACTGAGTTCAGTTTCCTTTTTCTCAATATGGACCACAATGGAACAACCTCTAGTCTTCAGGGAGAGAAGGTGGGAATTCCCCAAAGTAAAAGGAGATTTGGCAGCTGCTGGGATGGTCCCTTGGTTCCTCCCTTTACTCACAGGAATAATTTCCTCCAGTTCAACCCAAGGCAAACTCACCCTGTCACCTAACTCTCCAGTACTTGACTCAACAAGTGCACCAGCCATCTTGCATCCTCAGCATGGACGTGGGGTTCCTTGCAGAGCCAGGCCTCCCTAAGAAAGCTGTAGTGGGGGCTACTCTGCACTCCTGAGTCACCAAATTTGTTGCTGAAAGCTGGGTCCTTGTCCCCATTGCCAATCTAATAACAAGGACCTGGTTTTGAGAAAAAGGAGAAAGGAGGGTTATTGCTTTGCAAACAAAGGAAAAACACAGGGGACTCCCGTCCCACAGACTGTGGTTCTATGAGGTTTCTTAACTAAGAGAATTCCCTAATTTTTCTGAGGTTTCTAGGACTACAAGGGAATATTCCAGTTATCCTGTCTTTAGAAGTCTGAAGATAGAGATTGAGGGTTCCCAAATAGCTGAAAGGCAGCAGGAAAATCCTAGAAGGCGTAAGGAACATAAGGAGGATTCCCAAAATATATGTGGAAATTCTGCCTACATTCCTGAATAGTCCCTTAAATTGGCATGAATTGGGGAACATAAAACAAGTAGAAGGTAGAAAGAATTAAATCATTTCAGTTGCTGCCCATCTTGAAAGTGGAGGATGAAGAGTGTGGTTTGGGCAGGAATAGTTTGGATTTGACTTATTCACATTAACTTCCAGTTAGGACAAAATTAAGAAAGATGTCAGAATTCAGAATTTCTATATCTCATCTACAATGTAGACTCTATATTAAAATGTTAATTATGCATGGAAACAGAAATTTGGTTCATACTAAAGAGACAAATCCTACATGTATATACCAAAAAGTTATAGCTAACATTATACTTAATGAGGAAATATGAATACTTTTTCCCTTATCTTAGGAAAAAGGCAGTCTTCTCTCTCTTCAATGCATTCCAAACTTACTGAGTCAAGGGGGAAAAAAGAAATAAAAGACATAAAGAATAGAAAAGTAAAACTATTAATTCATGAATATTAATATTATTTACATAGAAAACCCTAAGGAATCCATTTAAAAAGTATTTCAAAAAGTTATTTTAACAAGATCACAAGATACAGTCAGTAGACAAATAAAATTTGTGCCTTCATACACTACCCATGAAAAAGTTAAGTAAACTTACAATAACATAGAATTACTTAAAATACTCATAATTCAATAAAATATATTTGAGATTCCTACCACAAAAATAACAAAATGTTGAGAAGAAAAATTAATGAAGACTTGAATAAATAAATAAGAGCTTTCACCTGTATGGACTGGAAGACATTATTGTCAAATTAGCAATTCTCCACAATTGATATATAGATTCAGTTCAGTCTGAAGAATATCCGAGCAGGGTATTTCTTGTAGAAATTAATATTTTGAAATCTAAAATAGGGGTTGTAGAGGACTTGGAATAAAATAACATTAGAAAATTACAACTACATTGCAAGATTTATACTACCTGATTTTAGGACTTAATATGAAGTTATCATATTCATAACATGATGATAGACAATAGTTCAAAGGATTTATAAGATAGATAGTGAAGAAATGGACCCTCATACAGATGTTTGATGTTTGTCAAAGACAAAATTCACACACTTATACACATCAGTAGTAAAAGGAAAATCTTATTAAAAAATAATCATGGAAAACTAGGTTATAAAAAAAAATGAAACTTGACCCCTACCTAACAGCTTCCACAAAATTAGTAAATGTATCATAAATCCAATTATAAGAAAACTTTTTGAAGAAAACAAAGATCCTCACTAACTTTGAGTAGGCAAAGACTACTTAGATAAAACACATATAAAAAAAATATGGGTAAAACAACATAATGGATAAAAATTAGACTTTAGCTTTCATTGAAATTAAAATATCTTCTCATCAAAATATGTAATTAAGAAAATTAATTGATAAATTACAGACCAAGAGAAATTATTTGCAAAAAACAAATATGACAAATTATTGGTATATAGAATATATAAAGAATTCCATATGCTTAATGAAAAAAATCAATAAATATGGAAGAGAATAAATAAATAAGTTGTACTATATCATGTAAATGTATGCTACTAAACAATAAAAAGAATCAGTTATGGACATGAAATGAGAAAAATGATCTAGACTTAAAAATATATGCTATATAATTTTATTTGTATAAAGTTATGAAATAGGAAAAAATAATCAATTAGAAAACAAATCAGAAAAGTGGTCATTGCAGTTCTAGGTAATTGACAGGGAACAAGCATATGGAAAACATGTGGGTTGACTTAAAGAATATTGTATATTTCAATGCAGGTGTGGGTTTTAATATTGTATGTGACTGTATGTATTTGTCAAAACTTTTCATTCTCACAATTAAGAACTTTGTATTATAGGATATATAAATTTTAACACATATAGAGAGAACGACAAGAAAAGTAAGCTCAATTTGATAATCCTACTTTCACAATAGTATGAATTAGCAATTCTGAAACTATTTTGCATGTATCTAGGCTTGAGAAAAGGATTAATATGTTGAGGAAAATGGGAGCATCTGTTTTTCCACAGATGTTGGTCTAATGTATATTCACCAGTATATGACAGTGGGCTTTTTAAATTTTATTATTTATGTAATCTTTGTTTGACTTGCACAAACTTATAGGGTACAGTGTAACAATTTGATACATGTATAAAGTGTATAATGGTCACATCTTGTTCAACATCCTCATCGAAACAAGATACTTTCTGACTTTTTATTCTAGAAGCAAGTTGAATTTAAGTCCCCACTATACTTTTGTTTAGGAATCTTTGTATAGAATACAATTTGAAGTGGAGGAACAGAACAATGGTGTTGAAGCTGCTAAAAATTTCACAAAATTAAAAAATTCTTTATTGATTTTGTATTTAGGAAGTCACTGTGGTATTACAGTGGATCCAGCCAGAGGCTTGCTTCTGGGGGTCCCAATGAAACAGATTTGGTCACCCACCACGTCAAGAGCCTAATTAATAATGAGTAAAATGATGGTGAAATAAGAAATGAATTCATTCTTGGTTTGGCCCAAACTGGGAAGATAGCTTGCTAGAAATCTGTCTTCCCTATATGGACAAGACAATAGCTTTAGGATTATAGAGAAGTATAATTAAAGCAGAGAACCAAGGTGCATACATCTGTATAATCAGTCAGGCTACAGGGGCCTACCTGCCTATGTTGTAGTACCAGTTCTGGGCATTCCCAGACTTGTAGGGGAGGTCATTAATGCTCCAAAAATAGGATACAGCTGGGAAGGAAATAGCAACCTAGAGTATAGGTTGGGAGAACTGGGTGCTCCTTTTAAATTTTTCAGTTTTAAAGGAGGCCAGTAGAGTTTCATTAGTGATGTAAAGAGTGATAATAGAGTATGTGTGGAGATAGTGGATGTGGTTGGTATATATGGAGGAAATAATGATGTGTGTTTAAGCTTGGATATGAAACAAAGGACAAAGTTAAACCATAATTGAGAGGTATTTAGCATAAGGAGATTGTTTTAAATGGAAGCATTCACTTTTTGATATGAAGATAAAGAACCCAAAATAAGAGACATTTAAAATGAGTGAAATATATATGCCACAGTTTCTTTATCCATTCATCAACTGAAGGGCATCTAGGTTGGTTCCACATTATAATGGGGGGTAGGAGGAGTTAGCGTTAGGGTTAGGGTTAGGTTTAGGGTTACGGATAAGGAGGGTGGTAAGAATGGAGGAAGGAAGGACTGTATAGAGGGAAAAGAGGTGTGGGAGGGGTGGGGGGGAAGGGAAAAAATAACAGAATGAATCAAACAACATTACCCTATGTAAATTTATAATTTTTAATTAAAAAAATGGAAAAAAATGAGTGAAATAAAATAAAAAATAATTTCTATATACAAATGGAAGAAATAGGGTATAAAGCACAGTTTTGTGTTCCAGTCCTTAGTTCCCTATGTCATTCAGAGTACATAAAATATTCTTAATGAAAGAGTACATTTATCCTCATTTTACAGATATATAAATCAAAACACAGAGTCATGAAATAACCTGCAAGAATTGCACGGCCAGGAAATTATGGAATCACAGTCTAAA
Organism: Sciurus vulgaris; assembly: GCF_902686455.1. NCBI lineage: Eukaryota > Metazoa > Chordata > Mammalia > Rodentia > Sciuridae > Sciurus > Sciurus vulgaris. The sequence goes on along the minus strand of NC_136471.1, from coordinate 116,040,357 downwards.
ACCACATAATATGGGACTAGAAGTGAAGCTTTTAATCACTATTATCTATTTCCTTGAAAATAGAAGCTAACAATTAAAATATATGATGGCAACACTTGTCCCTCATTTGATGAAGATAAGCCTAGATTTGAGATGAAAATTTCAAAGGAAGACATGAAATCTACATGACTAATATTATTATTAAAATTATTTGGAGGTAACATGATTTCATAAAATGTACATATCAGAGAAATTTGCATTGGTTTTAATAACAAAAAATAAGCCAGTCCCCAAAATCCAAAGGTAGAATATTCTCTCTGATATGTGGATGCTAACCCATAACAAAGGAGGATAGGGAGGGGAAGTATAGAAGTTCATTGGATTAGACAAAGGGGAATGAAGGGAAGGGAGGGGGATGGGAATAGGAAAGACAGTAGAATGAATCAGACATAACTTTCCTATGCTTATATATGAATACATGACCACATCATTTACAACTCCAAGAGTGGGAACCTAATCGTAATGGGTTGCGCCCCATGTATGCATAATATGTCAAAATATACCCTACTGTGATGTATATCTAAAAACAACAAATTAAAAAAAAAACCTCAAGTTTTTTTTTTTTTTTTTTTTTTTTTGCGGTGCTGGGGATTGAACCCAGGGCCTTGTGCTTGCGAGGCAGGCACTCTACCAACTGAGCTACATCCCCAGCCCTCAAGTATTAATAAAAGCAGTATGCCCTAACAAATATCTCTTTTAGGCTCTTAAGGTATATCTCATATTTGTTCATTAAAATATTCTTTATTATTCACACGGCTGATTCCAGGTGAAGTATTGCCAATTTGTTATGAAAGAAATGTGGTTTAACATAGTCTAGATATAAGATCATCTGAGAATAAATGTAACTAAAATTTCTACTTAAAATAACTAATCAAATAAAAATTTATGAGTGTCCTCATTTGTGCTCATAAATCTCTCTATAGATTATTCAGAATAGGAAAGAGACCCAATACTCATGAAGCAATTGTCATAGAAGCATAATGTGTCTTGTGTTTTTCTTATAGTGATCACTTTTATATAATGTAACTTTGTTAATAAAATGTTAGTGTTTATTCCAAATGAAATTTTAATATCTGATATTGAAAATACAAGGAAAACCATTTTTAAGATCCAGGGTGTAGAAACTCTCCACCAAGTTCTGTTTTAAACATTTTTGTACTTTCTATCCTGCATAGTCTTATTTGATAAGCTCATGTCTTCAGGGTATTCAAAGCAAATCTCTACCATGATTTCCAAATCTGGCAATCTCCAAACTCACTGCTAAGAATACTGAATCAAACTGACATTAACCTGACAGGTTTATTAGATTCCTTATTTCAGGAAGACTTATAAATCAAACTCTTCAATATTTATTCTATTACAATGACCTTAGTAAAATAGTTTTTCTTTTCTGTATCCATATTTATTCATTCTAAATATCTGAATTTTCCTATGTGCCTACTCTGCACTATGTAGTGTGTACTATGTAAACTCTGATGAGGTCCAGATTGTTTAATTTGTCATTCTTCCCATAATAGCTCATTAACCTTATGTATTTATTCCAAAAACAAATATTTATGGAATGTCTTTATGAAGTTCACATTCTACTTGAAGGGCAGTAAACATAAATTACATAGTACAGTGTTATTCAACAGAATTTTCTGCAATTATGGAACTGTCGTATAATATCTGCATCATTTAATATGGTAGACAGATATGTGTGGCTACTGAGCACTCAAAACCTGGATATAACAATTGAAAAATATTTTATTAAAATTTAATTAATTAAAATTTACATTTGAATAGCCATGTATGGTTAGTGGAACCAGACTAATATGTGCAGAATATTAAAGTTGATTAGTTTTACAGAGAAAAAAATGAAAAAAGAATAGGATAAGGGGAGTATAACAGGGATGGTGATCCAAAGAAATTACATTGTAAAATGGGTTAATACCATCATTGAGAAGGTGACTAATGGTATGAAAAAACATGAATGGTATGAAAAAAACATGGAGACACATGGCTATGATGTTATAAGAGGTAAAATATTTCATACTTAGGAAACTGCCTGTATAAAAATCCCATTGATGGGAATTGCACTAGGAATGCTTAAGGTATTTAATGCTTGAGGTATTTCAGCTTTATTAAGGTATAAATTACAAAGAAAAATTATACATATTTAAAGTATAAGATGTGATGTTTTGATATATGTCTAAATTGTGAAATGATTGAATCAAGCTATTTACACCTCACATACTTATTTTGTAATGAGAATATTCAAGATCTTCTCTTTTAGCAATTTTCAAATATATATTATAGTCACCATGCAGTATAATATAACACCAAAACTATTCCTGTTATCTGATTGAAACTTTTTTATCCTTCTGCTAATGTGTCCACATTTCCACTTTCTGGAAACCTTTATTTCACTTTCTTCCTTTTAGTTCAACTCTTTTAAATGCCACATATAAATGAGATCATGTAGTATTTGTTTTTCTGTGCCTGGCTTATTTTCACTTAGCATATCCATGTTGATGCAAATGACAGAATTTCTTCTTCTTTAAGCCTCAAAAATATTCCACTCTTTGTATTTTTGTATCACATTTTTTTCTGTTAATCTCTCGATGGACACTTTAGTTATTACGTATCTTGTCTATTGCCAATAATGCTGCAGTGAACATAGGCATGCCATTATCTCTTCAAAATAGTAATTTTATTTCCTTCATATATAAAATCATGTACCACATGATATTTTTGATAAAAAATGGGCCATGTATATAATGGCAGTCCAACAAGAATATAATGGTGCTGAAAGATTCCTATCACATGGTAATGTTGTGGCCATGATAATGTTGTAGTATAATGAATTACTCACATGTTTATTGTAATGCTAGTGTTAAAAATCTACTGCACAGCCAGTCAGATATAAGGATAGCATATACAAGTATGAAAAGTAAAGAATATCTAATCATGATAATAATATTTTTGGTCATGTGTTTACTACATTGAATCATTATTTTAGTACATGGGTTCTACATACAAAAATATTATAAAAGAGTATACTGTATTACACTGATTGCAGATTCAGATAGTTCATGTTTACCATATGTTGGGACTAATGACACATTAACTAACTCAGGCTGACTCCGTACTTCCTGGCAGGTGAGAAAGATCAATGCCTCAAAGGTGGTTTTAAAGGTTAATGATGATAAATCGGACCACCATCAGGGATTGGTTAACAACAGTTCCGCGAACATGATCAGCTCGTGCTTGCCATATATTCCTATGGGACTCTCACCTGCATGAACCCCCCCATGCCTTGCTGACCTTTAAGCTGATTGGTTCCCGCCTAGCCTCCACCCTACATAAAAGCTGTGTGACTTCCTCAATAAAAGAGATTCCTGCTGTGACTGGTCTCCTTGACGAGTCTGATTGTCCTCCACCGGGAGGGCTGGGTGCAGTGGTCAGTCGGCCCTACCTTTCCCGGTCTGGCCTTGTTGGGGAGTGCTCCCTTCCCTTGTCGCTGGTCGAGAAGAGCAAGGGGGCTAAAGACCCCAACAACCATATCTTTTGATTGTATTGAGAAACCACACTGAGTGATTTACCTATACCAGCTAGGTTTGTATTAGCATGTTATAATAGTCAAACAATGATGAAATTGGTTAATGATACATTGATCAAAATATATCCCCATGATTAAGCAATGCATGGCTAGTATAGCTGAATCATATGTTAGCTCTACTTGTAATTTTTGGAAGAGCATCCATATTATTTTCCATAATGGTTGTACTTATTACATCAGCAGAGTATGAGGACTCTCTTTTCTTCACATACTCACCAACACTTGTTATCATTTCTCTTTTTGATAACTGCTATTTTAACTGGAGTGAGGTGACATCTCCCTATGGTTTTAATTTGTGCTGCATTGAAGATTAGTGATGTTGAGCATTATTATTTTTTTAATTTTGGTTCTGGAGATTGGACTCGGGGCACTTTACCACTGAGTTACACCCCCAGTTTGTTCATTCATTCATTCATTCATTCTGGGGATTGAACCCAGAGGCCCTCAACCACTGAGCCATATCCCCAGTCTTTTGTTAAATATTTTATTTAGAGACAGGGTCTCGCTGTGTTTCTTAGGGCCTCACTAAGTTGCTGAGGCTGGCTTTGAACTTGCAATCCTCCTGCCTCAGTCTCCCAAGTTGCTGAGATTATAGGCATGTGCCACCACACCAGTGATACTGAGCATTTTTATATACCTATTGGTCATTTGGGTTCCTTGTATATTTTGGATATTAACAACATATTAGGTATTTGGATTGCAAATATTTTCTCCCATTCTGTAGGTTGTCTCCACACTCTCCTGTTTTCTTTCCTGTCCTGAAATTTTTTAAGTTTGTTGCAATCCCATTTGCCTATTTTTGCTTTTTGTTGCATATGCCTTTTGTGTCATATCCAAGAAATAACTTCTAAGACCAATATCAAGTTTTTCTCCTATGTCTTCTTTGAGGAGCTTTGAACTTTTAAGTCTTAGAGTTAGATCTTTGATAAATTTCAAGTTTATGTTCATGTATTATCTAAGACTAGGGTAAAATTTCATTCTTTTGCATGTAGCTGTCCAGTTTTTTAAACACCATTTGTTGACAGGTCTATTCTTTACTCTTTGTGTGTTCTTTGCACACTTGTTGAAGATCAGTATACTATATAGGTATGGATTTATTTGGGGGTTCTATATTCTGTTCCACTAGTTTATATGTCTATTTTTATGCAAGCATTATAGTGTTTTAATTACTGTAGCTATAGAAAATACTTTTAAATCAGAAAGTAATTCATTTATATATGCTTACAAAGAATTATCCTGAAAGGAAATTAAGAAGACACTCTCACAATAGTATCAAAAAGAATAAAATAGTTACACATAAATTTAAGGAACCAAAAACCTTGTACATTGAAAACTACAAAACATTGATGAAAGAAATTTTAAAAGACATAAATAAATAGAACACTATTTGGTATTCCCTGATTGTAAAATGTAACAGTGTTAAAATGCTTACATAGGGGATGCAGTTGTGGCTCAGTGGTAGAGTGCTTGCCTAGCATGTTTAAGGCACTGGGTTTGATCCTTAGCACCACATAAAAATAAATACATAAAATAAAGGTATTGTGTACATCTACAACTAAAAATTCTTTAAAGATTTTTAGAAATGCTAATATAACACAAAGAAATCCAAAAATTCAATATAATCCCCATTAAATCCAATGGCATTTTCTACATAAATGTTTTTTAAAATCCAAACTAAAATTATATGGAACCAAAAAAATGCAGAATATTTTATATATCTTTTACTGATATTTTTAAAACTGACTCAAATAAATAAATTTTCAAAAATACAAAACAAAATAAATTCTATGATATAAGAATACAACGGGCTATGGTGAAAATAAATGGACAAATCTGATATTTGTCTATTGTCTTATGTATTAAAATCACTTTATTTTCTTTATCAAAATTAGTTCAAGACAGATAGACCTTGCTGCAGGTTCCCTATCTACCAATGTGTTCTCCTACCATCACTGAGCCACCTGCTGTTGCTGCTGCCTCATCTCCCAAGGCAGCTGCCTCCATCTTGGGATACAGCAGCTGCCACCATAGCCACCTTGGGATACTAGACAGGGCCTGGAGACATCCACCCACCACAGTGCTGCCCACCACAGTGCTGTATCTCCAAACATGGCTACCCATCATCACTGTGCAGCCTGCCCTTGCTGTCCTATTTCTGAAAGTAGTCACCTCCATCTTGGGACAGCTCTACCACCCTCTTGAATTGCCTCCACTACCGACATTGCCATTTTGTATTAGGACAGCCTCCATCTTGGCCAGGGCCTGGAAACCCAACATCAAGGTACCTACAGGTTTGCCACTGCTGCCACCATCACCATCTAGGGACAGGGCTGCTTCCATCTAGGTACAACACCAGGGCCTGGAAGACCAACATTAAGGCACCTACAGGCTTGGTAACACCTGAGATCTCCCTGCTAGGTGTGCTAATAGCCACCATCTTGCTGCAGAGGCAGGAGAGAGCCTTGCACAGAGTCGGTAGATTGGAAGAGGGTGTGGGGGCATCTTGCATTCAGCTTACCCAGTCAACCAGTATGGCACCAATAGGTTCCCAAGGCCAACTAGGGTCAGCACTGGCTGGTACCTGACACCAGCCTGGACCCCAACTCCCTCCACAATCCAGCATCCACCAAACACCTGGTCCCACTGGTTTGGCAATCAACAGGGCCCTCCTGCTCCCCAATTCCCAGTTTCCCAAACCCTCCTTAACAACCAACCCAGCCCAGCACATGCAAATACATGTCAGGCCTGCAGCTCTCAATGTCCATTCCTGATCTACCCAATACAGAAGAGCTCTCCACAACAGCCATGCAGGTCCTGGTGCTCAGCCCTCAGGACCTGCAGAGAGAGAGGTGCCTGATTGGGAAGTTGAAAGGGTAGAGGCCAGAGAAACAGAGTTTAGAGACTAAATTATAGATCAGGAATCGTGGGGACCACAAGCAAAATAAAGGGCTCAGATCAGGCTCCTATATCACACAAGTGGATCACAAAGGAGATTCCTGGGGTATAGTCTTCCAGTAGGAACTAGTAATTGCTTTACCCAGCCTCCAGGACTTCCACCTCCAAAAGTAACTCTCCTACCTTAGTAAACCTCACTTTACTGAGGGTGGAGATAGTAGCAAACTCCAGACAACCCCACCCACTGAAGAAGAAGGGAAGCAGAGAAGCTTTTGAACTCCAATGGGAACAACTGTTCAATTTTCTTTCAAGATTATTTTTTCTTTTCTTTTCCAGTTCTAATATCCCCACCATTTTTTAAACCAAGTACTTTCATGCATCAGGCTATTGAAGACTGGGATTTCTCAATAGTATATTACATTTTTATGTATATTCTTTTATTTTTACATTTTTCTTTTTATTTTTTTCTTTCTTATTTTATTATTTTACTCTATCTCTATATTTTCCTTTCACTAATCTGTTTCCCCAGATTCTTTCTATCTTTTCTCCTGTTCACAGTCAACTTCTATTGATGCCTCTTTCACTTTTTCTATGATTTGATATTTCTATCTCCCCCCTACCTCATAAACATCACATCCTACATCAACCCTGTCCTCCCTTTGTCTATCATTAGAAATTGTAGACCCTTTGGCAAACCTATTGTTTATATTGTAGACAATAATTGAACACATCATCTTTGTTTATTGCAACAAAACTGTAAATGTTTTAATAGGAACTACTTGGTTTAAGGCTGCACATTCTTTGCATTGGGTACTGATAATATTGATCTCCCCTTAAAAGGTGAAGTATTGGAAATTTGCCAGGGCACTGTAAGTTTATAGGGTAGAAACTAATAACTTGGATCTGCACTGCTAGAAGGGAAGACACACAAACAACATGAATACACAAGGGAAGAAAGCACCTCAAACAAACCAAGATGCTACTATAGTAGAATGCATTGACAACACGGTACAAGAAATGTCAGAGAATCAGTTAAGAATGTACATAGTTAAACAAATCAGTGACATAAGGATGCTGTAAGAGAACAAATACAGAGAGCAAAAGATCACTTCAATAAAGAGATAAAAAGCCAAACAGAAATTCTGAAAATAAAAATTCTTGAAATGAAGAAAACAATTAAACAAATTAATAATACAATACAAAGCAACACCAACAGACTAGATCACTTGGAAGACAGAAACTCAGGCAACAAATACAAAATATATAATCTTGAAAATAGTTGACTACACAGTGAAGGTGGCAAGAAACCATGAAAAGAACTTGCAAGAATTATAGAATAACATGAAAAGACCAAATTTAAGATTGATTAGAATAGAGGAAGGAACAGAAATACAAACCAAAGGAATGCACAATCTTTTCAATGAAATAATGTCAGAAAATTTCCCAAACCTAAAGAATGAAATGGAAAATCAAATACAAGAGGTTTACAGGACCCCAAATATACAAAATTAAAATAGACTCACACCAAGTCACATTACAATGAAAATGACTAGCATACAGAATAAGGATAGAATTTTAAAGGCTAAACTAGAAAAAAGTATCAGATTACATATAGGGGGGAAAAAATTTGGATACCAGCAGATTTCTTAACCTAGACCCTCAAAGCTAGGAGGTCCTGGAGTAATATGTACCAAGCTCTGAAACAAAATGGATGCCAACCAAGAATCTTATATCCAGCAAAATTAAGATTCAGATTTGATGATGAAATGAAAACCTTCATGATCAACAAAAGTTAAAAGAATTTACAACTACTAAGCCTGCAGTACAAAATATTCCATGAGGAGAAAATGGAAAGAAAAAAAAAACACAATGAAAATCAGCAAAGGAAGCAACTACACTAAAGGAAAAGCCAATCAAAGGAGAAACTAAGTCAAATTAAAAACCAATAATAAACCAAAATGTCTGGGAATACAAATCATATCTCAATAATAACCCTTCTTACAAAGCAAACAATAACATGAAGAGAGAGCCTACAGAATGGGAAAAATTTTTTACCACACGCACCTCAGATTAGAACACTAATCTCCTGGATATAAAAAGAACTCAAAAACCTTTACACTAAAAAAAAAATAACCCAATAAATAAATGGACTAAGGAACTGAACAGACACTTCACAGAAGAAGATATACAACTGATCAACAAATAAATTTAAAAAAAAGTTTGACATCTCTAGGAATTAGAGAAATGCAAATCAAAACTTAGAGAAGATTTCACCTTATTCCAGTCAGAATGGCAATTATCAAGAATACAAGCAACAATAAGTGTTGGTGAGGATGTGGGGAAAAAGGTACACTCAAACATTGCTGGTGGGACTGCAATTTGGCACTGCTCTGGAAAGCAGTATGGAGATTCCTTAGGAAACATGGAATGGAACCATCATTTGACCCAGCTATCCCACTCCTCAGTCCACATCCAAAGGACTTAAAATCAGCATACTACAGTGGCACAGTCACATCAGGGTTTATAGCAGCCCAATTCACAATAGCTAAACAATGGAACCAACCTAGATGCCTTTCAACGGATGAATGGATAAAGAAAATGTGGAATATATAAACAATTGAATATTACTCAGCCTTAAAGAAGAATGAAATTATGGCATTTGTAGGTAAATGGATAGAGCTGGAGAATATCTTGCTAAGTGAGATAAGATAGTCCCAAAAAACCAAAGGCCAAATGGTTTCTCTGATATGTGGAAGTTGATCCACATTGGGGAGGGGAGGGAAGAATAATGGAACTTTGGATTAGGCAGAGGGGAGAGAGGAGAGGGAAGGGGGAAGTGGATAGTAAAGATGGTGGAATGAGACACAGGTGATTACCCTATGTACGTGTATGATTTCACAAATGGTGTGACTGCAGTGTGTACAACCAGAGAAATAAAAAGTTGTGCTCCACTTGTACACAATGAGTCAAAATGCATTCTGCTGTCCTGTATAACTAATTAGAACAAATAATAAAAATGGTCAAATGTTTTCTCTGATATGCGGATGTTGATCCATAATGGGGGGCAGCTAGTTAAGAATGGAGGAATTTTGGATTGGGCAGAGGAGAGTAATAGGGGAGGGGTATGGGGATGGGAAGAATGGTGGAATGAAATAGACATTATTACCCTATATACATGTATGATTACACAACTGGTGTAACTCTGCACCATGTACAGCTAGAGAAAAGAGAAGTTGTGCTCCATTTGTATACAATGCATTCAAAAGCATTTGGCTATCATGTATAACTATTAGAGCAAATAAAAATGAAAAATAAAATCTTAATCTCTAAAAAATAAATAAAATAATTCAAATAATTTTTAATCTTATTGCTATATTATTATAATTATTTTTCTCTTATATTTCTAATTAGAATAGTTTGATATGAAATTCTCATGGAACAAATTACAACATTATTTTTTATTTGGTGCTCCTTCATAATTTCTTTAGATTTTCCAGAAAGACTATATGATACTCTCTTTATTTATAATTAATACTAATATGATCAATTCTATGGTCACTTTTGGTTTTAGGTACATACATATTGAGTTATTGCTTGCACATTCTTTCGAAGATATTATAAACTAAATGAAACAAGATTGTAAAATTAAATATGATAGCCCACCACCCCTAACCCTATTATATTAGTCATTAGGGATTCAGAATTCTGTATCTTGTTTTTGTTTTAGTACTGGGGATTGAACCCAGGAGAGTTTTACCCCTGAGCCAAATCCCCAGTCCTTTTTATGTTTAATTAGAAAGAGGATCTGGATGAGTTGCTTGGGGCCTTGCTAAATTACTGAGGTTAGCTTTGAACTTGAAATCTTCCTGCTTCAGCCTCCTGAGCTGCTAGGATTACAGAAGTGTGTCTCCACACCTGGTTTTCTATATCTTAACTGAAGTTTTATACAATATCTTTATCCCAATTGTTCATGTCATACCAAATTAAATAACAGTTATAAAGGTAAATAAAAGGTGATAGAATGATCTTGTCTACTAACAACATAAATGTTAAAACAATGTTTGAAAAAGTTGATAAGGTGGTAAAATTAAGAAATATATTTCAGAAGATGTAGTTTCTTGTTTTATTTTTGTTGTTTCAGTTTTGGGGAGCATGTTTAGATTGAAAGTGCAACAGGACATCATAATCTCTGCTGGGGAAATGGTCTGGAGAAATATCTGGTAAATACAGGAGACCTGAAAGTACATAGACAATAATTCCTCATACATTTAGGACTAGGTTTTGGACTGCCTGTTTCAGTTTAAGGCAACCCTTTAAGATAGTAACCTTCTTATATGTTCTTTCTTGTCCTTTATTTGGGCTTTTACTGAGAGATGTTTCATACTTCATTTCACCATCTAAAAATCTATCTATAGTTGGTAATATTTAATTAAAATTGTACAGATAATCCTTCCTTCAGATGGGGAAAATTAAATGTTTTGAAGTTGAATGTAACAGCTAAAATGAAAAAATAAATTTCACTGACTTCAATAAAGGATAGGCATAGAGTGGCCACAGTTGGCCCAGAATTGTCTGTTTTAAGACTGAGAGTTCCAATAGTCCTAGAAAAAACAGTATTTTTGATTACTTTAGTTTGAAATACAATTTGACCAAAAATTAAAAAATAAAACAAGGATGTTACAACAAACCATGTGTCGAAACTGATAAATATTATACAGATAAGTACTATAGAAGTCACCAAGTTAGAAATAAAATGTGAGTAACTTACATTGATATAGCACTTTATCTTATATTTTACTTCTATCACTAAAAATCTTGAAAAATAATAAATCTGGCTTATTTAGTATGTGAAGAAGGTAAATGTTCAACATAACATAGGTAGCCATTTTCAAAGCTACTGTCTGTGTAGCTTGGTTTAATACTCTTAATGCCATTCTTATTTCTTTACTTGGCTAACCAGTGATTTCTAGACTTTGCTGCACATTGAAGTCACCTGTAGATCATATAAAAATACCGATTATCAATGCCTACCCTTGAGATATCCCAATTTAATCAGTACTGGTTATCTAGGAATCAGAGTTTTTTAAAGTTCTAATATGAGTAAAATTGGGAAACTACTGTTTCACCATAATGGTGCACAATTAATTGCACATTAAAATTACATGGCAAGATTAAAAACCTAACAATATCCTGGCCCTACCTCTGCCGAAGAAATCAGAATTTCTGAGGATAACGTCTAAGCATCTATACTTTTAGAAAGCTCTCCTTATCATTCAAATGTATGACAATTGTTAAAAGTCACTGTATTCTAGATTTGGGGATGATTTATTGTCCTTAAAACAGGAAACAGCACTTTCTTTGTCCTGTCCATATACTTTGCCCAGTACACCACCAGTCCCACATTTTCATGCCCAATTTCTCAACAAGGTTTATATTCTCTGAAACTTTTTCAATTCCTTATTCAAATCTACCCAATAACAGGTTTTAACTCTCAGTAAAAAACACCTGAGTACCCTAACTATTCAAAAAGCTTCATGGCTTTCAAGATATTATCAATAAATAGCATTTTGTTTAAGCAGAGTTAGGGCTTCCATATTCTTCTATGTAACTTAGTTTTTAAATATAACAATTTACTCCAAAATGAAGAAGCATTATGTAATGCAAATTACTTACCATCTTTCTTCTATTCTACTTGTAATTCTGGATAGCTATATTACTTTTAGTTCTATAATTAATCACTATTATAACTTTATTTTCCTTAAATATCCTTCAAGAGATGTTTTACATATATTTATTAATATATTTTATATTTGTTTATAAAACTATAGTAAATAATTCACTCTTCAGAACCTTGCTTTTTTACTTAACAATAAATTGTGGTGACCACTCCATATGTATAAAGATCCCTCTCTATTCCTTTGCTGCTATTCTATTGCATAGACAGGCAGCACTGTTTATTAATCTGACCCTTACTGATCCACATTTAGGTCATTTCCACATACACACACAAAAAAAAAAAAAAATTTGGGAAGGATTAAATAGATATTTAGTTCTGATTCTCTTAAACACTTTTACCATAACCTGCCTTCTCAGTGTGTGCTGTTGCTGAGGTTATACACCTCAGAGCAGACTTCTCTCTGGCTCTTGGTTCTTTCTGAGAATTACAGATAAAATGCTTTCCAATTTCACCTATTTGAATTCCACTACATTTGGCATGAGTTTCATGTACTTTATGGATTAGGATTTAGTTGTCTCATAGACCCTATGAAAATTTTAAAAAACAAACAAAGATGAAGTTTACATTGTCATTTTTAGTCGCCCTTGTTGCTCTTGGGTGACTTTGAAGGATAGAAAGAAGGAATACTGGTTTTACACCATTATTTTCAAACCAGAAATTCAAATTACTGTGATTTTCAATAATGCAGTCTAGTAAAATCTTGCTTACCTGTTAAATGGATTTTAGTAAATGTTGACATTCCTAATTACACAAATTGGTACATGGAAAACTGGAAATCCATATGTAATAGAATGAAAGTCAACCCCTATGCTCACTTTGCACAAAAATCAACTCTAAGTAGATCAAAGACCTAGGAATTAGACCAGAAGCTCTGCAGATACTAAAAGAAAAGTTATGCCTAACACTGCAACATACTGGCACATGAACTGACTTCCTGAACAAGATTACTAAAGAACACAAAATAAAATAAAAAATCAATAAATGGGATGGCATCAAAATTAAAAGTTTCTCCACAGCAAAATGTACGATCCATCAAAATGTATAAATACATTCTACTGTCATATACAACCAATTAGAACAAATAAAAATATTAAAAAGATAAAGCTAACCAGTTTCTGCTATACATTTAATTTTTTAATAATTAGAAATAATAAACAATTTAAGAAAAAAATAAATATGTAAGTATTTCAAAAAAAGCATTTGAAGAAAGAACCTACAGAATGGGAGAAAATATTTGCCACCTACACTGTAGATAGAACATTAATTTCCAGGATATACAAAGAACTCAGAAAGCTTAACAGCAAAGCAAACAAACAAAACAACCCAATCAATAAATGGGCAAAGGATCTGAACAGACACTTCTCAAAAGAAGGAATACAAATGATCAAAAAATACACAAAAAAGGGCTCAACATCTCTATCAATTCGAGAAATGAAAATTAAAACTACGCTGAGATTTCATCTCACTCAAGTCAGAATAGCAATTATCAAGAAAACAAATAGCAACAAATGTTGGTGAGGATGTGGGGAAAAAGGAATGCTCATACATTATTCGTGGAACTGCAAATTGATGCAAGCCCCCTGGAAAGCAGTAACGGAGATTCCTCAAAAACTACAAATGAAACCACCATTTGACCTAGTTATCCCACTCCTTGGCATATATCCAAAGGATTTTAAATCAGCATACTACAGAGATACAGCCACATCAATGTTTACAGCAGTGCAATTCACAATAGTTAAGCTATGGAACCAGCCTAGAAACCCATTAATGATGACTAGATAAAGAAAATGTGTTATACATACACAATGGACTATTAAACATATAGAAAAATGACTTTATGACATTTGCCAGCAAATGAATGGGTCTGGAGACCACCATGCTAAGTGAAATAAGCCAGTCCCAAAAACACAAAAGCCAAATGTTTTTGCTGATACGTGGAAGGTAAATTACAATAAAGGGGGAGGAGGGGAAGAAGAGAAGTTCAGTAGATTAGACAAAGGGGAATGAAAGAAAGGAAGAGGAGATAGGAATAGGAAAGACAGTAGAACGAATAGGACATAACTTTCCTATGTTCATATATTAATATATGACCAGTGAAACTCCACATCATGTACAACCACAAGAATGGGATCCTAATTAGAATAAGTTATACTGCATGCTTGAATAAATATGTCAAAATATACTCTACTATCATGTATATCTAAAAAGAACAAATAAAAAATTTAAAAATAAAAATAATTTTATGGGAAAACTTTTCTTAAAATTACCTATAGCTCGTACAACATGGTAACACTGGACCAGACAACTCTTGGCATTGGAAATTTTATTGGCCATTTTCTGTTGGCAATGTAATAAATAATAAACTATGAATACATAGCAAATGTAGAGAGAAATGAACACCATATTTAAAAATCTTTATATTTTCTAGTATCAAACATGAATTCAAAATTCCATTTATATGTAGCATAGACAATAAATTTAAAAATAAACTACTCAATACATATCAAAATTTGTTTAATGAAGCCATACCTTGCAAACACAATAATTAGGTAAACATCTGACAGATTAAATGGGAAAAAGTGTAGAGTATGTACAAATGCATGGCATTTGAAATAAGAACAACTGGAATTGTAGAGCTGTATGGCAGGCAGAAAATTTAAGTAGGCTCATGAAGTTTCATTCCCCTGTTCCTAAAATAATTGGAGAAAGAAAAGCAAGGAAGAGTCACCTGTGACAGCCAGAAAGTAATGAAGTCACAAACCTCAAAGGCATGTCAACTGAAGAAAGAAACAGCAAATTCTGCCACTGAGCATAAAGTCATGGCTGAGCTACTTAGACACACTCACACTTTCAGAAGCAAAGCTTTTGAATCAAGAGACTTCAGAATTTTTATTAATACTCACTAGTGTGTAGGAAACAAAAGTAAAATTTGCCTTATTACCCTTTTGTCTTTGTCTTCTCTTATATGAGAAAAGAAAACAAGCCCAAGAAATGTTCTACCCAGAAACAACCAAACATCAATTTCTGCAATGCCTGGAAGAATTCTGAGATACTGGGAAGAATAGTCCACTATAAAATATACAAGTACATACATATATATGTAGACACACATCTACATCTAAAAATTGAAATTTAGACATGCTACATTTATGCATGATGTGTCAAAAGGTAATCTAATTTCATGTGTAACTAATTAGAACAAATAAAAAAAGAATACAGTCATTTGGAAACACTAGTAAATAGTAGGGTATCAATTTAAACATGGAGCAAATATTATACATTTATAGAAATTATAGCTATAGATCCATAATAAAATGTCTAAAGAATGGCAGGATGAAACAGTGGCATACTGTTCAAAAATGAGTGAGGGAGGAAGTTTGCATAGTGTTAATAACTTCACTTTCCACGGGGGTACAATTGACATGTCAGAAATCAAAGTGTAAAAATTTTATGGGAATTTTTATCTCCCAAATTTGAATTTCTTTCATTTTAACTTCTTAATTCTATAATGATATAGCTAAAACTAACAGTTTTATTCAGTTTTATTAAAACATGTATGATACTTTTTCTTTTATGAATTTACATTCTGTTCTCCTTTCTCTTTCTTACAAGATCATCAAACTATACATGCATTCATTCATCTACCTGTCATGCTGGGTGTGTGTACATGTGTGTGTGCACACATGTGCACAAGTGCCTGTCTGAAATTGTGTGTCTATAATGGTAATGGTGAATGTGTATTGGAATTAAAATTTGCACTTCTTTCTTTTCAAATATCAGTTTTTACTTCTTCCTCTTGCTTTAATTCATATTGGGCATATACTCTTATGGAAAAGGAAAAACATGGCATTGCTTTTGAAAATGTAGAATCATATATAATAACTATGTATAAACTAAATTTTCCTTAAGAAAATATGAAAAATTTGAAAACCCTAACAACTGAGGATAAATCCAGTCATTTTGGAGAGGACTGAAAGATGCATGTTTCATAAGAAAGACTTTTAATAGTTAAAGGACTTAGTTATGTTCTATTCTATATACATTCTTTTCAGAAATTGTGATATTGTTGAAACCCACTCACTTTGTTCTACAAGCATGTAGAATCCTCATAACAAATCCTGAAAAAAACAATTCAGTAGAGAAAAACTGTGACCAGTAGCAATTAGGAATATTAATGCAAAAACTATTAAAGTATTAATACATGATACAGAGTATAGTTCATTTTATAAATCATAATCATCAAGTATGGATCATTTTTAAATTTAAATTAAGAGAATATTTATCTTATAACATGATATAATAAATTATTCTATGTAGTTTCGGTGTTTAAATAAAAAATTCATGAAAATGTTTAATTATACAATTTAGATAATTCAAATGTTATAACTGTTATAACCATATTAAATAAATGTATTATATAGAAACAAAAATGTGATCCTCTGAAAAGATGCTGAAAAATTATAAAAACCCCACATACATGTTTCAAACTTACCTTTTTCTTATTAGGTTAAAAATTAGCCATTGCCCAACTTTACCCAAACTCTAATTAGTATGGATATAATAGTTAATAAATAGGGAGAGAAAGTGACTCTGACTTTCAATATTCATAATTAATACTTCTATCCACAGAAATTTAATCCAACTAGATTTGATACACAGATAATTTTTTTGTTCATTAGAAATGTGGAGTAATTATGATAATTTTCATATGATAGAATAGCTTCATGCGAGAATCACCTAATATCAGATCATTCAATAAAGTGTATAATAATGAAAAAATACACAGAATTAATGTTACATATGAGCACTTTGGAAGACATAAACAGGGTTGTTATTTTACCAACAGTAACATATGAAATAGGTATAAATAGACAATATAATAACTATAGAAGATATATGTGAAGAAAAAGAACATTTTATTGAACATAAAATTCTTAAATAAATCTTATCAAGAGGGAAAATACAGAAAAAATTAACACTCTAGTGCCTATTACTCTATTACTGTAATTCAAATTAAAAGTCCCGAAAGGATTTTTAAAACCTTATAAATTTTGTGCAAATTTCTAAGCAAATGGGAATAAAAATTTAAAATAAGATAATGAAAAGGGACTTACACAGCTGTATATGTCGAAATATTCTATAAACAATGTATAAATCAACTATTAGAGGGGCCAGGGAACTCAGATAAGTAAAAAGAAATAATTAGAATACTAGAAATAATAATAATAATTTATACATATTTAGAAAAATATAGTCAGATATTTGCCCCTCACCTTGATAGACACAATCAGAAAAGATCTACAGGCTGCCATCACCAGATTTCCCATCTATAAACTCTGTACCTATATCTCAGTTTTCCTTTTTGTTTGTTTAGATAAGTTACAAATATTGATATATATAAGCAATATATGTAGTAAAATCAGTTCATCCTTACTCAAAGGAATTCACTCAATTCTTTCCTCTTTCTCCTGTTATTACTTTCTCCAACATCCTGTTATAACATTTTAAATAAATCAATTATATTTATTTTTCCAATTATCCCTCTAACACTACTACTGTTTTTCTGATAACCTTTAAAACAACATATATTACAAGAGTTAGTTATTATCACATATTCTTTTCTTACTGAATGCAATGTCTGGTTCTCAGTCCTTACCTTGCTTATCCATTCAGTATCATGTGACATAATTATTCTCTGCTTCTTTACTCACTTGGCTTCAGTACTCTACAAATTTATATAAATACTTGTACTGCAATTTTAGAGAATAATGACATTAAAAAATGTCTGTATACATTTAGTACGATTTTATTTTCTGAATATTTTTGATCCATGGTTTATTAAACTCAGGGATGAGAAACCCATGAATACAAAGGACTGACTAAAATTTCATTTTTATGAAATGTCTATAATAGGCAAATCTATATAGTACTGTGAGAGTTCAAGTACTAGAGGTCTGTAACTACAGGTTGATAAAGGATGAGTATAGAAGTTTAAGAGGGCTACTATTTGAGGTGATGAAAAATGTTCTAAAATTGTGGTGATTGCTACATATTGCCATGAATATACTACTAAAATTAATTTATACAATTTACATAACAAACTACATGGCATGTGAGTTAATTCTCAATAAAGCTGTTATAAAAATAGGTGAAGTGAAACTGTAGTGATAAATGTCAGAACAACCCCTTGGAAGTTGTCTTAACTTCCATGAGTCCTAACATATATTTCCATAAAATGGTTTTTGAATAGAGATAAATTATGAATTACAAAGTCACTAATATCAATAAAATACCACTTATGTGAAGAAATGCATATAGTTTTCAAAAACAAATCAACTTAGTCAGTACGGTGGCACACACCTGTAACCCCAGCAACCTGGGAGGCTGAGGCAGGAGGATCAAAGTTCAAAGCCAGCTTCAACAAAATAAGGTGCTAAGTAACTCAGTGAGACCCTGTCTCTAAATAAAATATAAAATAGTGCTGTGGCTCAGTGGTTGAGTGCCCCTGAGTTCAATTCCAAGTGACAAAACAAAAAACAACAACAACAAAAACAATTTAAATATCTTGCTCTTTCCCAATCAAATCAAAATAGTAAATCATTCATTATTTCTGGGAGTAAGGGCTCATAGGATCTACCATTTCTGGAAATTATCACAATTATTTGGAAGATTTTTCAAATATTGAACAAAACCTTAAAAATGTATTACCATTTTAACACAGAAATTCTAAATTCAACTGTTTATCCTAAGGGCTTATTAGTTAAAATGTTAAAAGACTCAAATATTTAAAGAGCCAAAATATCAAAAGATCCCAGTGGAATACTTTGGTACATTATTTCTAAAAGTTATAATATTGGACACAGTCTATCAATTGATTCATAAATTAGGAAAAATATAATGGCTGCATTATGATTATGCTCTAAAATAATATCAAGTATCATTTAATATGCACTAAACAATATAAAGTATCATTGACCTACATTCATAATACATGTGAACTAGGTTTTCTCCTAAGGATCAGATGCTCAACAGGGGACTATGAGATAATTAGGAGTAGACACTGAGGGAATTAGATTTGGATCAGAAGCTAAATGGAGACAAACACAGATTCCTGGGAAAGTTTTAAAAGCTGAGATGAAGTTGGAAGCTATGAAGTGTCATAATCCTAATTTGCATGTATATGTGATTTTAATGAAAGCCACTTATCCATCTACTTAAAAGAAAACAAGAGGCAAATTGTGTTTGATCCATAGCATGAGAGGACACAGGGACAATGACATGAGATACTGTAATGGTTTCAGGTGAGAAAGAGTTAGATAAACAGTGTTGTGACTGTGAATAGAATTATCCTAACTGTGGCAGGTCTCTAGCCCCAGAACTAATATATTAGATGCTCTGTTTCTACCATTGTTTAACTTCCCTTAATTAGGGTTAGAAATTTGTTTTGAAGAGGAAATTTACCAGCCAGATATCAGGTCATCTGGGAAGTAAATGATGAAGCAACAAGGATATCAGTGTAAAAGAAATATGAGCTTTTATACAAGAGTGCAGTAAATGTTCCTGAAACAGCTTAGAAATCCAAACTTCCTCTGTTCTCAGAAGGCTTGGATAAATGGACAATGGCATGGAAAAATATAATCAGAGATAAAATCCTTCTATTATACTAAAACATTTAAAATGGCTAGATAATAAACCTGCAGACACACAGACACACAAACACTCATCATAGCATTATAAAAACAGTTTTTAGTAAATATTATAAATTACCTGTAGTAAATATAGTGAATTTAATTAAATGTATTTATTCTAACATTGATTTCTCACTATTGCCAAATTATTTAATTAATATATTTTAAATTTTTAAATTCAAATAATTTGAATTTTGAATTATCAGCCTATATGCTTCCTTTGTGATGAAATTTATTTCATCACTACTATATAATTATCACTGAAATATATTTAACTGTTACTACATTATTCATTTTTTATTTCTCTTAAAATAAGTTCTACTTTGTTTGTGATAATGATTTTCAACTTTATATTTTAAGATCAATGCTAAAGTTTTTTGGTAGCTATATACTTTTAAAATGTCATCTGATAAAATCAATATTCTGATGTGATTTGGTCATC
Source organism: Sciurus vulgaris (assembly GCF_902686455.1). Taxonomy (NCBI): domain Eukaryota; kingdom Metazoa; phylum Chordata; class Mammalia; order Rodentia; family Sciuridae; genus Sciurus; species Sciurus vulgaris. The sequence continues at coordinate 116,019,955 of NC_136471.1, read as the reverse complement.
TGGAAGAGTTACGCTGAAACTAATCCCAATTTTTCAGTTTCCCAGAAGAATAAAAGTGTTTCATAAAGAAATGAGAACTCTTAGTGTAAAATATATACTTCTCTACAACAAGAAAAGTTATTCCAAAAGGATACAAAGCATACATTTTCGTGAATGATACCACAATGTATTTATGTATTACATTTACTTACTGTAGTGAATTTCCTTTGGCTTTTTAATGAGGCACACAAATGAGCCTCAGTGTTTAAGGATGCAACACAGTGGAAACAGTTTTAGGGAACAAATAATTAGCCTTTTGGATGTGTGTGTTCATTTCACACAGCAATCTGTTCCTTCATCTCCTCCTCCTTCCTGTTTTGAAGGCAATCGTGTGTGTTACGTGCACCATCTGCAGTCTCACTGACAGGTGCAGGGTCAGTATTATCTTTCCAAGCATGGAGTTCAGCACAAGCTGGAAATTTCACCAAGCAATTTAGGAGATTCTGAAACCAACGAAAAACTGAAAGCCCACATTACCAGTTGATATGAGCATTTGTTGGAAATGCTTATTAATGGACTTTCAAGATCATGTATACATGGTTTTACCAGATTTGAGACATTATTCAACAATAGGCCTACATCATAATTCATTTTTAACTATATATAGATCATACATAATATAAAAAACCAGCAACTTGTATATAAATTATTCGATTAGATTTTTTTGAACATTTTGTTGTCTCTCTATTAAGGTCCAATTAAGTCCTCATTCCATTGGGATCCTGACACTTTAGAATAGAAACAGTCCTGGTGAACCTATGTAGAGGTGTCAATAGGTGAAAAGATACATTTGGAAGTCCTAAAGGGGAAACCTGCCATTTACCTTTTCTATCATGCCATACATAGACATTTGCTTCAATAACTTAGTTCTATTATTAATGAAATTACTATTTGTGACTCTAGGGGATTAAATATCATTTTTAATACCAAATCTATTGATGCAAACAAAATTCTAGAGATTTTATATATTTTTCAAACCTGAAGGCTCAACCATAATCTAATGTCTAAAATTCATTCCTGTGGCATTAACTTGGTGTTTTGTTTTAGATCTGAAATATCCCCCAAAAGTCATAAGCTAAAGGCCTTGTTGCAAGACTGTGGCCCTATTGGGATGCAGTGCAACCTTTAGGAGGTGGAGCCTAATTGGAGGAAGTAGGTCATTGGGGGCTTGCCCTTGAAGAGTATATTGGAACTCCAACTTTCTCTCTCTTTGCTTCACAATCGCCATGGGCCATGATGTAAGCAGCATTGTTCCACCACACGCTCCCCAACATGATATTCTACCTCACTAAAATCCAAAAGCAATAGGACCACATTACATGAACTGAAACTTTTGAAATCATGAGCCAAAATGAATCTCTTTTACTTTAAGTTGATTTTCTCAGGTATTTTGTCATAACAATGAAAAATTGACTAACACACTTGGTAAATTTATCCTGATTCAGGATTTTTTTCTTTAGCTTCAAAAATGCATAATTATTTAGAAATTATACTAAAAATAGATCCATGTCATGGGAGTAGTCTCATATAAACTTTTTTGAGATGATTATTTTAAAATCAGAAATACTACCCATATAAAATCTAAATAGCTTGATGACCATTAATAAGGAATGGATCTGGTAACTTATGGTAAGTTACAACAAAGAATACTCATCATTAAATATTAAAGGATCTTTTATATATGAGCATATATAAAATATCTGGAAGTATATAGAAGAAATAATTAATAGCAGTTGCCCCTCAGAAGGAGATATGGGACAAAGCAGAATTGCCATAGGCATAACTCTATTCCTATGATCAGCAATGTGTTTCCACATGGAAATATTTATGCTTCATATCCTGTGTTATCAGATGGTCAGTGAGTCTATAGGGGATAAAGAAAATATAATTTCAAAATCACTTTTCAATGCTTAATTTTACTCATAATGAAACAATGATATAATAAAATTAAGAGAGAAAGCTTTTATACTCCAAACACTTCTTCCTTGGATTTTGCATTGATGAATTTCATCAATATTTCTTGTGCTACTTTGTCTTTTATGGACATTGTACTGCAAATCAATTCCCTTTCATCAATATGTTCTGTCTTTAGATGTGCAATGACATTTTATGTAGCGAAAGGCTATCTTACATGGAATGCTACAATAAATAGCCAGTTCGATTTCTAATTTATATTTTAGTTTTAATTGCATATATTTTCTATCATTACTATAGTGATATTCTATTATACATTATTAGTAAATTAATGTATTTCTTTCACTTTCTTACTGAGGGATTACACTTATCTTAAATACCAATCCTGTTTTAGTTAACATTCTTATATACTTTCATGCTAATCAGTATTCTCATATACTTTCATTCTCATATACTTGTATCTGTTGCACTACCATATCTATCAGTTTAAGATCATATTTCATTGTGAAAACAGTGACATTATTGACCTTAATACATACATATGAAGTCAAAATTTGTCAAATAATTCTAGGGTAAACTTGACCTGAGTGATGTGTGTTAGCAAGTAGTCCATTAATTCCCTATCAGTAATAAATCATATATACACTTATACATACCTGATAGAAGCAATTTTAAGATTTTCTACTCCTTTGGAAAATACAGTATTGGTTCTGGAGTTAATAGGTATGAGTTGTAAAGTCTAGGAAAGAACAATCTTTACATTGGTTCCTTTACCTCATTTTTCAGCATTCCATGGGACTATATTTTAAAAGCATTTTTCACCACTTTCCCTCTGGGTATAAATCAACTCAAATATTTACAAATGACTGCATATATCCAATGCTAGCCAACTTGATTTTTGGAAGTAATTTGTTAAACGGCATACCAAACTATAATTTTTTAAATCAACAACTCTCATCAGAAGTCTTGCCAATAGTTTTACAAATGTATATTTTTATGACATAACACTTCCTTTCTCCACTATGCACAATAAAATTCAAATGCATAATTATCTTTAAAATACCTCAAAATGAGAAGAAGGCATTTTTAGACTCTTTTCCCTCAAATTTGATAATGACATTGCCATTTTTATCAGAGACAAAATCAATATTTTAGATTCACATTGAAATTATTTTTCCTGCCTTTGCAACTTAAGGCTACATCCATGTAACCAAATTTTCTGAAATGAAAGAACAATCCAATATACCATGGAATGCAACATGGTAGAGACTGTTCAGTGATCATCTTCCCACAGAAACATCAATTTGAATGACTAGTCATACATAAACACACCTTAAAAAGAGTTGAGAAATCCAGGGGAGAAATCACATGAGAATAAGAAAAGACCCACTGAAGAAGATAGGAGGAAAAATAATTGCGTATAATAACTAACCCCTCTCCAACACCAAAGAGCACACAGCATAGAGATTCCTCCTGCTTGGCAGAGGGAGAGGGAATTAAGAGTAGGCTTTAGACTCAAAACCTAATGCCAAGCCTGCAAGGGTAAAACCTAGTGCCTGGCAGATCCCCAGGGCCTTTGTCAGTGCTCATGGCTAGTGCTCATGAAGAGCCCCTAAACAGCACCTGGCCACAAGTGAAAATCTGAAATGTCAACAGGAAAGGTTCATGTTCTAGCCCATAGCATGACTGGCTGCTGCATGGGAAAGATTCCATTTACTGGGGAATGGGGTAGGACAGGAAAGTAAGCACAAGTCTTTACTTTGAAACATAGTGCTAGATCTGGTATGGTGAAACACGGTACCAAGCAGAATCCAAAGGCCAGTGTTTAAGGATGAAGCTTCTGGACCCTCAATGGAGCCAGGGGGAACCTGAAACTTCTGTGAACAGATTCATGTTCTGGCCCGCTCTACAGTCAGCTGGCTGTAAACATCTTGAGCAATGAATAAATCATACCATCTAATAGGTCATAAGATCATAGGCCTCAGTCCTGCCTCTTCTGTGCTAATCTTGGAGAACTATGGGATCCAGTATAACACACTGCTCTGACAGCCATGTTGGCCATGGGCTTTCTATTATGCTCCTCTCTCAACACCAGGGAACATATCAAAGAGTCATTTTCTACTCGGGGAAAGAAGAGATAGATAGATACAATATGATTTTTGGAACTCAAGACCTGACCCACCACAGGTGAGGCCCAAAGCCAGGCAAAATCCTGTGGTATGTGACCAAATGCCAATGAATATGAACAAGGAGGGATCTGGGTCACTCTGGTCCCATGCAAAAGTTTGTGGTCCCAGGAGGAATGGAGTATCCTCCTCAGGCATTCCCTAAATATATCCTGAACAACTCAGCAACTGCACATTTGAAAGAATCTCCACTTGGGTACCCTCTATTGCAGAAATAGCATCATTGGACATAGAATTATAGAACATAGCAAATAACATGTTTAGAATTTCTGGAAGAACAGGCACAAAGCCAGATCACAAAGGTTGAATACCTATTACTTCAATATGCAGTTGTTGTCCTATGACAGCAGGCATTAAGAACTTTCAGGATATCATGACTTCATCAAGTAGACAAAATAAGGCACTAGAAACTGAAGATAAAGACCTGACTATCTGTAATCTCTCAGGCAGAGAATTTTAAAAAGGTGCTTAAACTCAACAAACTTCAAGAATACAAAGAAACAATTCAGTAATTTATCAGACAAAATTAACAGATAGAAATTATAAAAATCAAATAAAATTATGGAGGTGAAATTTTAATAATGGAAAGAAAAAATTGGGTAGAAGGCATCAACATCAGAATAAATCAAGCAGAAGAATCAGTAAGCTCAAAGACAGTGTAATTGATAGTATATAGTGGGAGGAGAAAAAATTGAGGAGGAATGAAGAACGCTTATGGGATTAAGAGTAACATATGGATTACAAGGGTTCAAGAGGGATTTGAGAATGCCAAAGGGTTATAAAGCTTATTTGAAGAAATACTAGAAAACTTCCTAGAACTAGAGAAAGGCTAAAGGTCACCAATCAGATTCAATTAAACTAAGTCTATACCATGACTATTATATTATATTCAAGCTCTCAAAGGATAAAGACAAAGACAAGATTCAAAAACAGCAAAATAAAAAAAATACCAGGGTGTTTAAATTTGCCAACAGCAAATTTTTCAGCAGAAACTTCACAGGACAGGAAGGTATAGAATATTATATTCACAATGCTGAAAGAAAAGCAATGTCAATCAACAATACTGTACTCAGCAAATCTATCCTCCAGAAATAGAAAGATAAAGGCAGTCAACACTGAGAATTTATCACCATCAGATCTATCTTCCAAGAAATGCCAAAAGGAATTCTTCAAAGTGAAATAAAGAAATGGTAAATATTAATAAGGAAACGTTGATGGTACAAAACTCGCTGGCAAGAGAAAATATACAATTTCAGAATGTTCTAATATTGTAAGTAGTCTGAGTAACCATTTATATCTTTAGTATGAAGAATGAACGATGAAACTAAATAATAACTTCATGAAAAATTTAAAAATGAGGCTAAAATTCAAAATGTGAGAGGAATAGAGAAAAATACAGAGTATTTTTCTATTATTTATTTTTTTATTTAAAAATCATAAATTTACATAGGGCAATATTGTTTGACTCATTCTGTTATTTTTTTCGCTTCCCCCCCACCACTCTTTTCCCTCTATACAGTCCTTCCTTCCTCCATTCTTAACACCCTTCTTATACCTAACACTAAACCTAACCCTAAACCTAACCCTAACCCTAACGCTAACCCATCCTACCCCCCATTATATGTCCTCATCCGCTTACCAGCGAGATCATTCGTCCTTTAGTTTTTTGAGATTGGCTTATCTCACTTAGCATCATATTCTCCAATTTCATCCATTTGCCTGCAAATGCCATAATTTTATTATTCTTCATGGCAGACGAATATTCCATTGTATATATATGCCACAGTTTCTTTATCCATTCATCAACTGAAGTGTATATAGGTTGGTTCAACAATCTGGCTATAGTGAATTGAGCAGCTATGAACATTGATGTGGCTGTATCTCTGTAGTATGATGATTTTAAGTCCTTTGGGTATAGGCCTAGGAGTGGGATAGCTGTGTCAAATGGTGATTCCAACCAAGCTTTTCTGAGGAATCTCTGTACTGCTTTCCAGAGTGGCTGCACTAATTTGCAACCCCACCAGCAATGTATGAGTGTACCTTTTTCCCCACATCCTCACCAACACCTATTGTTGCTTGTGTTCTTGATAATCGCCATTCTAATTGGGGTGAGATGAAATCTTAGGATAGTTTTGATTTGCATTTCTCTTATTACTAGAGATGTTGAACATTTTTTCATATATCTGTTGATTGCTTGTACATCTTCTGTGAAATGCCCGTTCATTTCCTTAGCCCATGTGTTGATTGGATTATTTGTATTCTTGGTGTAGAGTTTTTTGAGTTCTTTATAGATTCTGGAAATTAGCGCTCTATCTGAACTATGAGTGGCAAAGATATTCTCCCACACTGTAGGCTCTCTCTTCAAATTACTGATAGCTTCCATTGCTGAGAGAAAGATTTTACTTTGAATCTATCCCAGTGGTAGATTCGACCTTTTATTTCTTGTGCTATGGGAGTCCTGTTAAGAAAGTCTGATCCTAAGCCAACAAGTTGAAGGTTTGGACCTAATTTTTCTTCTATAAGATGCAGGGTCTCTGGTGTGATTCCAAGGTCCTTGATCCATTTTGAGTGGAGTTCTGTGCAGGGTGAGAGATAGGGATTTAGTTTCATTCTGTTGCATATGCATTTCCAGTTTTCCCAGCACCATTTGTTGAAGAGGCTATCTTTTCTCCATTGCATATTTTTGGCCCCTTTGTCTAGTATGAGAAAATTGTATTTATTTGGGTTTGTGTCCATGTCCTCTATTCTGTACCATTGATCTACCTGTCTATATCGGTACCAATACCATGCCATTTTTGTTAATACTGCTTTCTAATAGAGTTGAAGATAATTAGTATTGTGATACCCCCTGTTTCGCTCTTTCTACTAAGGATTGCTTTAGCTATTCTGGGTTTTTCATTCTCCCAGATAAATTTCATAATTGCTTGCTCTATTACTCTAAGGTACATCATAGGGATTTTAATTGGAATTGCATTGAATCTGTATAGCACATTTGGTAGTATGGCCATTTTGACAATATTAATTCTGCCTGTCCAGTCCAAGAACATGGGAGATCATTCCATCTTCTAAGGTTTTCCTTAATTTCCTTCTTTAGTGTTCTATAGTTCTCATTGTAAAGGTCTTTCGCCTCTTTTGTGAGATTGATTCCCAAGTATTTTATTTTTTTTGATTCTATTATGAATGGGGTAGTTTTCCTAATTTCTCTTTCTGAAGTTTCATCACTTATGTATAAAAATGCATTGGATTTGTGAGCATTGATCTTGTAACCTGCTACTTTACTGAATTCACTTATGAGTTCTAAGAGTTTTCTGGTGGAATTTCCAGGTTCCTCTAAATATATAATCATGTCATCAGTGAACAGGGATAGTTTGAGTTCTTCTTTTCCAATTCGTATCCCTTTAATTTCTTTGGTCTGTCTAATTGCTCTGGCTAGAGTCTCAAGAACAATGTTGAATAGAAGTGGTGAAGGAGGGCATCCCTGCCTTTTTCCAGTTTTTAGGGGGAATGCTTTCAGTTTTTCACCATTTAGAATGATATTAGCCATGGGCTTAGCGTAGATGGTCTTTACAATGTTAAGGAATGTTCCCACTACCCCAATTTTTTCTAGTGTATTGAGCATGAAGATATGCTGTATTTTATCGAATGTTTTTTCTGCATCTATTGAAATAATCATATGATTCTTAACTTTTAGTCTGTTGATATGGTGAATGACATTTATTGATTTCCGGATGTTGAACCAAACTTGCATCCCTGGGATAAAACCCATTTAATCGTGGTACACTATTTTTTAATATATTTTTGTATGCGATTTTCTAAAATTTTCTTCAGAATATTTGCATCGATGTTCATTAAGGATATTGGTCTGAAATTTTCTTTCCTCGATGTGTCTCTGTCTGGTTTAGGTCTCAGGGTGATATTGGCTTCATAGAAGGAGTTTGGGAGGGTTCCCTCCTCTTCTATTTTATGGAATACTTTGAGAAGTATTGGAATGAGCTCGTCTTTAAAGGTTTTGTAGAACTCGACTGAGAACCCATCTGGTCCCGGACTTTTCTTTGTTGGTAGGCTTTTGATGACCTCTTCTATTTCACTGCTTGAAATTGATTTCTTTAAGTTGTGTATGTCCTCCTCGTTCAGTTTAGGTAATTCATATGTCTCTAGAAACTTGTTGATGTCTTCGAGGTTTTCTGTTTAGTTGGAGTATAGATTTTCAAAATAGCTTCTAATTATGTTTTGTATTTCACTCGTGTCTGTTGTGATATTTCCTTGTTCATTCCGAATTTTTGTAATTTGAGTTTTCTCCCTCTTTCTCTTTGTTAGTGTGGCTAAGGGTTTATGAATTTTGTTTATTTTTTCAAAGAACCAACTATTTATTTTGTTAATTTTCCCGATTGTTTCTTTTGTTTCAAGTTCGTTGATTTCGGCTCTGATTTTAACTATTTCTTGTCTTTTACTACTTTTGGTGTTGGTCTGCTCTTCTTTTTCTAGGGCTTTGAGCTATAGTGTTAGGTCGTTTATATGTTGATTTCTACTTCTTTTGTTGAATGCACCCCATGAAATAAATCTTCCTCTAAGTACTGCTTTCATAGTGTCCCAGAGATTTTGATATGATGTGTTTTTGTTCTCGTTTACTTCTAAGAATTTTTTAATTTCCCTCCTGATTTCTTCTGTCATCCATTCATCATATAATAGTGTTTTATTTAATCTCCAGGTATTGGAGAAGTTTCTATATTTTATTCTGTCATTTATTTCTAATTTCAGTCCATTATGATCTGATAGAGTACAAGGTAGTATCTCTATCTTCTTGTATTTGCTAACAGTAGATTTGTGGCTTAAAATATGGTCTATTTTAGAGAAGGATCCATGTGCTGCTGAGAAGAAAGTGTATTCGTTTTTTGTTGGATGGTATATTCTATATAAGTTGGTTAAGTCTAAATTGTTTATTGTGTTATTGAGATCTATGGTTTCTTTATTCAATTTTTGTTTGGACAATCTATCCTGCAGTGACAGAGGTGTGTTAAAATAACCTAGTATTATTGTGTTGTGGTATATTTAATTTCTGGAATTGACAAGGATATGTTTGATGTACATCGATGAGCCAATGTTCAGGGCATATATATTTATGATTGTTATATATTGCTGATATATGCTTCCCTTAAGCAGTATGTAATGTCCTTCTTTATCCCTTCTGACTAGTTTTGGCTTGAAGTCCACATTATCTGAAATGAGGATGGTACTCCAGCTTTTTTGCTGTGTCTGTGTGCATGGTATGTTTTTTCCCATCCTTTCACCTTTAGTCTATGGGTATCTCTTTCTATGAGATGAGTCCCTTGAAGACAGCATATTGTTGGATCTTTCTTTTTAATCCAATCTGCCAGTCTATGTCTTTTGATTGATGAATTCAGGCCATTAACATTCAGGGTTATTATAGAGATATGATTTGGTTTCCCGGTCATTTGGTTCATTTTTTAAATTTTATTTATTTATTTGTTTGACACAACTTGTTTCCTCCTTTATTTGACAATTCCTTTAAGAGAATTCCTCCCTTTGCTGACTTTCTTCTTTGTTTTTCATCTCTTCCTCATGGAATATTTTGCTGAGAATGTTCTGTAATGCTGGCTTTCTTTTTGTAAATTCTTTTAGCTTTTGTTTATCATGGAAGGATTTTATTTCATCGTCAAATTTGAAGGTAAGTTTTGCTGGGTATAAGATTCTTGGTTGGCATCCATTTTCTTTCAGGGCTTGAAAAATGTTGTTCCAGGCCCTTCTAGCTTTTAGTGTCTGGATTGAAAAATCTGCTGATATTCGTATTGGTTTCCCCCTGAATGTAATTTGGTTCTTTTCTCTCACAGCCTTTAAAATTCTGTCTTTATTTTGTATGTTCGGTATTTTCATTATAATGTGCCTTGGTGTGGGTCTGTTGTAATTTTGTGTATTTGGAGTCCTATAAGCCTCTTGAACTTGATTTTCCATTTCATACTTCAGATTTGGGAAATTTTCTGATATTATTTCATTGAATAAATTGTTCATTCCTTTGGCTTGTTTCTCTAGGCCTTCCTCAATCCCAATAATTCTTAAATTTGGCCTTTTCATGATATCCCATAGTTCTTGTAGATTCTGTTCATGATTTCTTACCATCTTCTCTGTTTGTTCAACTTTGTTTTCAAGGTCAAATATTTTGTCTTCAATGTCTGAGGTTCTGTCTTCCAGGTGTTCTATCCTATTGGATATGCTTTCTATGGAGTTCTTAATTTGGTTTATTGTTTCCTTCATTTCAAGGATTTCTGTTTGGTTTTATTTTTTCAATATCTCTAACTCTATATTGAAATGATCTTTTGCTTCCTGTATTTGCTCTTTTAACTGTCGATTGGTGGGATCATTGAATGCCTGCATTTGCTCTTTCATCTCATCATTCAGTGCGTGCATTTGCTCTTTCATCTCATTGTTTGCTTCTCTGATCATTTTAATTATGTACATTCTGTACTCCTTTTCTGTCATTTCTTCTGCCATGCTGTCATTGGGTTTTATTGATGTAACATCTAGATTTGTTTGCAGCATTTTCTTTCCTTGTTTTCTCATATTGTTCAGGTATCAGTGGACCGCTGAGATATTGCAGATTTCTTCTATTGACTTACAATGTCCCTGAAGATTTCTATATATATCCCCCCTTAACCTTCAGTAGGCTGAAGTCTTGGAGGAAGTTGATAATGCGGTGCTCCACAAGGAAGCTGCCTCTCTAGGAGTGGTGGCCTTCAGGTGGGGTATAATCCCTGCTAGTGGGCAGAGGTGCCTCCACTTGTTGACCAATGGTCATCCAAAGGGGACCTAGGCTGTGGGCTGAGGCAAGGCCTGTTTGGGCCTGAGTCTCTGGTTTTACCGTCCTTGTGGGGAAACCTCACCCGGCAGGGAAGACTCACCCGGTGGGGATGTCTCGCTGGTCAGTTCCCTCCTAGAGGTTCCCCTCAATTTACAGCTACTGCCTGGGCTGGGCTGCCTTCCTCTGCCAAGTTCCCAGGGGCCCGGCCCTACCTCCTGGGCCTGGGAGCCTCACCCTTCGCAGATGAATCTCCTTAGGCTGCCCCTCCTCAGAGAATCTGCCCGCAGGCCTGGAACCTTCGCTCCGCCCTAAGCCTGTCTCTGTGCGGCTCTTCCACCCAGAAGCCTCCTAGATCCTGGGACCCTGCTCTGCACCTAATCGCCTGGCTATGCGGCCCCTCCTCTGAGCAGCCACCTGGCGCCCTGTACAATCGCTCTGAGTCCCAGAGACCCGCCACACGCCTCTTCCTCCAGACAGCCGCCCAGTATTCCGGTGCAGTCACTAGGAGTCCAAGAAACTCACTGCGTGCCTCCACCTCCCACCGACCACCCATAGCCCTGGGCAATCAATCACTCCGAGTCGAAGTGACCCTTCCCGTTCCTCCTCCTTCTCCAAATAACCCCCCGGGTGTTCAGGAGCGGTCGCTCTGAGTGGCTCTGAATCCACGTGACCCACTGCACGGGTCCTCTGGGCTACCGCCCGGAGCTCTGGTGCGGCCACTCAAGACCAAGCGACTCACCACGCTTCTCCTCCAGGCAGCCCCCCTGTGTTCAGGTGCTGTCACTTTAAGTCCAAACAACTCACCACTCGCCTTCTCCTCTGAGCAGCCGCCTGGAGCGCTAATGCAGTCACTCTCCCATAATTCTTGTAGATTCTGTTCATGATTTCTTACTATCTTTTTGGTTTGGTCAACTTTGTTTTCAAGATTAAATATTTTTTCTTCAATGTCTGAGGTTCTGTCTTCCAGGTGTTCTATCCTATTGGTTATTCTTTCTATGGAGTATTTAACTTGGTTTATTGCTTCCTTCATTTCAAGGATTTCTGTTTGGTTTTGTTTCAATATCTCTGACTCTTTATTGAAATGATCTCTTGCTTCCCGTATTTGCTCCTTTAACTGTTGATTAGTGTGATCATTTAATGCCTGCATTTGCTCTTTCATCTCCTCCTTCGATGCCTGCATTTGCTCTTTCATCTCCTCATTTGCTTCTCCTATTATTTTAATTATGTGCATTCTGAACTCCCTTTCTGACATTTCTTCTGCTGTTCTGTCATTGGGTTTTATTGATATAGTATCTAGGTTTGTTTGGGACATTTTCTTCCCTTGTTTTCTCATATTGGTCAGATGTCAGTGGTACTTTGTGATATTGCAGAATTCTTCTATTGACTTATAGTGTCCCTGTAGTTTTCCAGTGCATCACCTCCCAGCCTTCAGTAGCCTGAAGTCTTGGAGGAACTTGATAATGCAGTGCTTCCGAAGAAAGCTGCCCCTAGCCCACTACTGGTTCCAGGGCTTGGAGCTGGCTCTGTGCAGAAAGGCTCTCCCTGGGTGGTCTGGTCCAAGAAGCTGCCCATGAAAGGAACCTACCTCTGGAGGGAGCAGGGCTGCTTTGGGAAGTCCCTGGCTGCCATGTCCTGGTGCCTGAAGCAACCTGCGGGCAGGAACTTGCCACGCTGGTTCAGGGACTTGAAGCTTGGTTCTGTGCAGAAAGGCTCTCACTGGGGGGCCTGCTCCGTGATGCTGGAGAATCTGGCCCTGTGGGAGAAGCCCACTACCAGAGTGCGCAAGGCTGCCTGGGGAGGACTCTAGCTGCCCTGCCCTACTCCAATAAGCCGCCCTAATCCGGGCCTGCCACCCGGCAGCGCTTCACCGGGTGGGGGAGACTCACCCTGTGGCTCTATTTTAATCCGAGTCTCTCAGTGCCTCCCCTTCTTGAATCCTGGGTTCTGGAGTGACAGAAGATGCAGTCACCCTCTAGTCCACCATCTTGTATCAAAAGTCTTCTGATGAAAACTTTGCACTCCTCTCAGGGTAAAGAGTCCATGTGTTCACAGAATCCCTTCACTCCTGGATTGAGCAATTCTTGAAGTGTCTCTAAGAGACCCGCCCGGCGCATGGTCTTTGGTGGCTGGACTGGCCCACGGGCCACAGGGATGCTGCTGCCAGGGTCCCAATGATGCTGCTGCTCCACTGCCTTTGCCCGGATCCCCCCAGAGTATTTTTTAAAATTTTTTTGTTGCTTAACTTTATATGTAAGTTAAGTTGCTATCAGTTGAAAATAAATTTATAAAACCAAAATATGGTTTTAGTGACCTCATGGTAACCACAAAACAAACAAACAAAAATCTGTGATAGACACACCACAAGCAATAAGCAAGGAATCAAAGCACACTACTAGAGGAAAGCATTTAGCAAAAATGAGGTCTGTAAGAGAGAGAGAATGATAGAAGGAAATTTTTAAAAAATGTAGAAAACAAGTAACAAAATGACAGTAATCAGTCCTTAACTATCAATAACTACTTTAAATTTAAATGGATTAAATTAACTGATTAAAAGACACAGAATAACAAAATAGATTTTTAAAAAGACCCAAATATATATGATTACCAAAAAATCACTTCATTTCTAAGGGCATGCATATGTTGAAAGTAAGGAGATAGAAAAGATATTCCATGCAAATAGATCCAAAAGAGCAAACGTAGCCAGTCTTATATTCGATGAAATAGACTTTAAGTCAAAATCAGTTAAAAAAAAAAAAAGAAAAGTCATTATATAATAATAAAAGTGTTAATTCAGGAAAAGGATGTATGTATGTGTGTGTATATGTGTATATATATATATATACGCACATGTATATGTATATACAATATTGGAACACAAAATATAAAAAGCAAAAAACTACTAGACCTAAAGAAAGATATAGCTTTATACAGTAATACAGGGGATTTAGATAACCCATATTCAGCAAGGACAGATCATCCAGACAAAAATCAACAAAGAAATAGCATAGTTAAATTGCACAAGTATTTACAGAACATTATACCTGACAACTGTAGAATATACATTCTTCAACTCCTCACAAAATATTCTCCAGAATAGATCACATGATAGGCCACAAAATGTCTTAACATTTTAACAACTGAAATCCATATAATATATTTTCTGAAAATATTGCATAAATCTCTAAATTAATAACAAGGAAAACTTTTGAAACTGTACAAATATGTGGAAAAAAATTTTTTAAAGGCTTCTATATAACCAATGTAGCAGAGAATAAAGTATAAAAGAAATTTAAAAAATTTCCTTGGAACAAATAATAATGAAAATACAACATATCAAAACCTGTGGGATACAGAAAAATCAGTACTAACAAGGAACATTATAGCAATCAGTGTCTACATAAGAAAATTAGAAAGATCTGAAATAAAAACCTATAATAGTACCATAAGTAACTAGAAAAAAAAATCAGTCCCCAAATTACCAAAAGGAAATAATCATTTCAGCACAGAAATGAAATAGAGACTAAAAAAGACAACAAAAAAGACCAATGAATTGGCCTTTCACACAAAGAAAATAATAAAAGAACCCAGCAAAGAAGCAGGACATAAAACCAAGAATAAACATTCCTGTCACAATAAATACAAATAATACCCAGTGATAATTTTAACAAAATAGGTGAAAATGTCTACAATAAAACCTACATGCACTCATGAAAGAAATGTAAGAGACACACAAATATGTAATGATATTCCATGCTTATGAATTGTAAGAATCAATATTATTAAAATATTCATATCATGCTAGCAATCAGGAGATTAAACGTGTCTCTCAAAATTACAATATTCTTCACAGAATCAGAAAAAATCTTAAAATTCATCCACATGAATTTTAAAATTCAATTGCAAAAGAAAAGAAAAATTAAAACCCCAAAAGAACAAAACAGGAATCATCATACTGACTTCATAGTATAAAAGAAAAGAAAAATTAAAACTCAAAAAGAACAAAACAGGAATCAACATACTGACTTCATAATATACTACTATGCTATATTAGCCCAAATCACAAAGTACTGGCATAAAAATTGATACATAGACCAAGGACCCCAAAAAATAAAAAAATTTTAAAAAAATGTACAATTAACTGATTTTCAAGAAAATTCCAATTACAAAGTATTGATAAAAGGAGTTTCTTCAATACACTGTTCTGGGAAAATTGGATATTCTCATGCAGAAGAACCTTTACAGGACAGGAAGGTATACCTCTCACTATATACAAAAATCAATTCAAATGGATCAATGACTTAAAATGTAAGACACAAGACTATGAAAGCACTGAAGAAAACAGAGGGCAAGTGCTTCAGCACAGTAGAATGGGCAAGGATTTTTTGGATAAGATTTCAAAGGCACAGAAACAAAAGCAAAACCAGACAAATGGAATCACATCAAACTTAAAAGTTTCTGCACAATAAAGGAAACATGAGTGAAGAGATAAATTACAGAGTAAGAGAAAATATTTGTAAATTATACTCTGATAAGGGTTAAATACCCAAAATACATAAGGATCTCAAACCACTCAATAACCAAAACACAAAATCTGATTTTAAAATGGAAAATAGATGTATACTGACATTTCTCAAAAGAAGACATACAGATGGTTGACAGGTACAAGAGAAAATGCTCAACATCACTAATA